>NC_053027.1:474880060-475253127 GCF_003073215.2 Triticum urartu
GCGAAAACTGGGACATATTCGCCTGGCACCCTTCAGATATGCCAGGGATCCCACACGAGCTGGCCGAACATAGCCTCAATATATTAAAGGGATTTAAAATGGTCAAGCAAACACTGCGGCGCTTTTCCGAACCCAACCGATAGGCCATGGGGGAGGAGCTGCCCAAACTCATCAAGGCCGGATTCATTAGAGAAATCAAACATCCGGACTAGCTGGCAAACCTGGTGATGGTACCAAAGAAGGACAAATCCTGGCGCCTGTGTGTCGATTTCAAAGACCTCAACAAGGCTTGCCCTAAGGATCCCTTCCCCCTCCCCCGCATTGATCAAATCATTGACGCCACCGCAGGACACGACTCACTGTGTTTCCTCGATGCATATTCCAGATACCACCAAATCAAAATGAAGGAGTCCGATCAAGCCGCATGATGTCTACTACACAACCTTCTTCTTGTAGACGTTGTTGGGCCTCCAAGTGCAGAGGTTTGTAGGACAGTAGCAAATTTCCCTCAAGTGGATGACCTAAGGTTTATCAATCTGTGGGAGGCGTAGGATGAAGATGGTCTCTCTCAAGCAACCCTGCAACCAAATAACAAAGAGTCTCTTGTGTCCCCAACACACCCAATACAATGGTAAATTGTATAGGTGCACTAGTTCGGCGAAGAGATGGTGATACAAGTGCAATATGGATGGTAGATATAGGTTTTTGTAATCTGAAAATATAAAAACAGCAAGGTAACTAATGATAAAAGTGAGCACAAAGGATATTGCAATGCGCTGAAACAAGGCCTATGGTTCATACTTTCACTAGTGCAAGTTCTCTCAACAATAATAACATAATTGGATCATATAACTATCCCTCAACATGCAACAAAGAGTCACTCCAAAGTCACTAATAGCAGAGAATAAACGAAGAGATTATGGTAGGGTACGAAACCACCTCAAAGTTATCCTTTCTGATCGATCTATTCAAGAGTCCATAGTAAAATAACATGAAGCTATTCTTTCCGTTCAATCTATCATAGAGTTCGTACTAGAATAACACCTTAAGATACAAATCAACCAAAACCCTAATGTCACCTAGATACTCCAATGTCACCTAGATACTCCAATGTCACCTCAAGTATCCGTGGGTATGATTATACGATATGCATCACACAATCTCAGATTCATCTGTTCAACCAACACAAAGAACTTCAAAGAGTGCCCCAAAGTTTCTACCGGAGAGTCAAGACGAAAACGTGTGCCAACCCCTATGCATAAGTTCACGAGGTCACGGAACTCACAAGTTGATCACCAAAACATACATCAAGTGGATCACATGATATCCCATTGTCTCCACAGATAAGCACGTGCAGGACATACATCATGTGTTCTCAAATCCTTAAAGACTCAATCCGATAAGATAACTTCAAAGGGAAAACTCAATTCATCACAAGAGAGTAGAGGGGGAGAAACATCATAAGATCCAACTATAATAGCAAAGCTCGCGATACATCAAGATCGTACCACCTCAAGAACACGAGGGAGAGAGAGAGAGATCAAACACATAGCTACTGGTACATACCCTCAACCCTGAGTGAGAACTACTCCCTCCTCGTCATGGAGAGCGTCGGGATGATGAAGATGGCCACCGGAGAGGGATTCCCCCCTCCGGCAGGGTGCCAGAATAGGTCTAGATTGGTTTTCGGTGGCTACGGAGGCTTCTGGCAGTGGAACTCCCGATCTATTGTGCTCCTCGAAGTTTTTAGGGTATATGGGTATATATAGGAGGAAGAAGTACGTCGGTTGATCTCCGGGTTGTCCACGAGGCAGGGGGGCGCGCCCCCACCCTCGTGGGCAGCCCGAGACTCTTCTGGTCCATCTCCAATACTCCGTGGGCTTCTTCTGGTCTAAAAATAAGTTCCGTGAAGTTTCAGGTCAATTGGACTCCGTTTGATTTTCCTTTTCTGCGATACTCTAAAACAAGGAAAAAACAGAAACTGGCACTTGGCTCTGGGTTAATAGGTTAGTCCCAAAAATAATATAGAAGTGCACAATAAAGCCCATAAACATCCAAAACAGGTAATATAATAGCATGGAACAATCAAAAATTATAGATACGTTGGAGACGTATCAGCATCCCCAAGCTTAATTCCTACTCGTCCTCGAGTAGGTAAATGATAAAAACAGAATTTTTGATACGGAATGCTACCTAACATATTTCTTTAAGTAATTCTCTTTATTGTGGCATGAATGTTCAGATTCATAAGATTCAAGACAAAAGTTTAATATTGACATAAAAATAATAATACTTCAAGCATACTAACAAAGCAATCATGTCTTCTCAAAATAACATGGCCAAAGAAAGTTATCCCTACAAAATCATATAGTCTGGCTAAGCTCCATCTTCACCACACAATATATTTAAATCATGCACAACCCCGATGCCAAGCCAAGCAATTGTTTCATACTTTTGATGTTCTCAAACTTTTTCAATCTTCACGCAATACATGAGCGTGAGCCATGGATATAGCACTATATGTGGAATAGAAGGGTGGTTGTGGAGAAGACAAAAAGGGAGAAGATAGTCTCACATCAACTAGGCGTATCAACGGGCTATGGAGATGCCCATCAATAGATATCAATGTGAGTGAGTAGGGATTGCCATGCAACGGATGCACTAGAGCTATAAGTGTATGAAAGCTCAACAAAAGAAACTAAGTGGGTGTGCATACAACTCGCTTGCTTGCGAAGACCTAGGGCATTTTGAGGAAGCCCATCATTGGAATATACAAGCCAAGTTCTATAATGAAAAATTCCCACTAGTATATGAAAGTGATAATATAGGAGACTCTCTATCATGAAGATCATGGTGCTACTTTGAAGCACAAGTGTGGTAAAAGGATAGTAGCATTGTCCCTTCTCTCTTTTTCTCTTTTTTATTTATTTGGGACTTTTTGGCCTCTTTTTTTAGTCTGGAGTCTCATCCCGACTTGTGGGGGAATCATAGTCTCCATCATCCTTTCCTCACTTGGGACAATGCTCTAAAAATGATGATCATCACACTTTTTTATTTACTTACAACTCAACAATTACCACTCAATACTTAGAACAAAATATGACTCTATGTGAATGCCTCTGGCAGTGTACCGGGATATGCAATGAATCAAGAGTGACATGTATGAAAGAATTATGAAAGCTGGCTTTGCCACAAATACAATGTCAACTACATGATCATGCAAAGCAATATGACAATGATGGAGCGTGTCATAATAAACGGAACGGTGGTAAGTTGCATGGCAATATATCTCGGAATGACTATGGAAATGCCATGATAGGTAGGTATGGTGGCTGTTTTGAGGAAGGTATATGGTGGATGTATGATACCGGTGAAAAGTGCGCGGTATTAGAGAAGCTAGCAATGGTGGAAGGAAGAAAGTGTGTATGATCCATGGACTCAACATTAGTTATAAAGAACTCGTATACTTATTGCAAAAATCTATTAGTTATTGAAGAAAAGTATTACGTGCATGCTCCTAGGGGGATAGATTGGTAGAAAAAGACCATCGCTCGTCCCCGACCGCCACTCATAAGGAAGACAGTCAATAAATAAATCTTGCTCCGACTTCATCACATAACGGTTCACCATACGTTCATGCTACGGGAATCACAAACTTCAACACAAGTATTTCTCAAATTCACAACTACTCAACTAGCCTGACTCTAATATCACCATCTCCATATCTCAAAACAATTATCAAGTATCAAACTTCTCATAGTATGCAACACACTCATAAGAATTTTTTTTAATCTTGAATGCCTAACATAATTAAAGCAAATTGACATGCTGTTTTGTAGGACTCTCAAAATAATCTAAGTGAAGCATGAGAGAACAATAGTTTCTGTAAAACAAATCCACCACCATGCTCTAAAAGATATAAGTGAAGCACTAGAGCAAAAACTATATAACTCATAAGATATAAGTGAAGCACATAGAGTATTCTATCAATTTCCGAATCATGTGTGTCTCTCTCAAAAGGTGTGTACAGCAAGGATGATCGTGGAAAACTAACAAATAAAGACTCAAATAATACAAGACGCTCCAAGCAAAACACATATCATGTGGTAAATAAAAATATAGCTTCAAGTAAAGTTACCGATGAACGAAGACGAAAGAGGGGATGCCTTCCGGGGCATCCCCAAGCTTAGGCTCTTGGTTATCCTTGAATATTAACTTGGGGTGCCTTGGGAATCCCCAAGCTTAGGCTCTTGCCACTCCTTATTCCATAGTCCATCGAATCTTCACCCAAAACTTGGAAACTTCACAACACAAAACTTAACAGAAAACTCGTAAGCTCCGTTAGTATAAGAAAATAAATCACCACTTAGGTACTGTTGTGAATTCATTTTAAATTCATATTGGTGTAATATCTACTGTATTCCAACTCATATATGGTTCATACCCTCCGATACTACTCATAGATTCATCAAAATAAGCAAACAACACATAGAAAACAGAATCTGTCAAAAACAGAACAGTCTGTAGTAATCTAGATCAAACGTATACTTCTAGAACCCCGAAAATTCTAAAATAAATTGCTGGACGTGAGGAATTTATCTATTAATCATCTGCAAAAGAATTAACTAAATATCACTCTCCAATAAAAAATGGCAGCAATTCTCGTGAGCGCTAAAGTTTCTGTTTTTTACAGCAAGATCAACAAGACTTTCCCCAAGTCTTCCCAACGGTTCTACTTGGCACAAACACTAATTAAACACAAAAAACACAACCAAAACAGAGGCTAGATAAATTATTTATTATTAAACATTAGCAAAAAGCAAGGAATAAAAATAAAATTGGGTTGCCTCCCAACAAGCGCTATCATTTAACGCCCCTAGCTAGGCATGATGATTTCAATGATGCTCACATAAAGGATAAGAATTGAAACATAAAGAGGGCATCATGAAGAATATTACTAGCACATTTAAGTCTAACCCTATTCCTATGCATAGGGATTTTGTGAGCAAACGACTTATGGGAACAACAATCAACTAGCATAGGAAAGTAAAACAAGCATAACTTTAAAACTTTAAGCACATAGAGAGGGAACTTGATACTATTGCAATTCCTACAAGCATATATTCCTCCCTCATAATAATTTTCAGTAGCATCATGAATGAATTCAACAATATAACCAGCAACTAAAGCATTCTTTTCATGATCTACAAGCATAGAAAAATTACTACTCTCCACATAAGCAAAATTCTTCTCATTCGGAATAGTGGGAGTATCATAAGAGACTCGAATACTATAAATTGTTTCCACATTAAAAGAGTAATGTTCAGAAAAAGGGTATTGACAATCATGACAAGTTTTATAAATATAATCTCTACTTTTTATAGCATATGTATCATCACAATAATCATCATAAGTAGCAACTTTGTTCTCATCATAATCGATTGAAACCTCTTCCAAGATAGTGGAATCTTTTCTAAATAAAGTCATGACCTCTCCAAATCCACTTTCATAATTATCACAATAATATTCAACATCCTCCAAAATAGTTCTAAAGTTGACACTCTTCCAAACCCACTTTCATCAATATAATCATCATAAGTAGGAGGCATGCTATCAGCACAATAAGTTTGCATATCAAAACTTGGGAGACTACAAATATCATCTTAATTAAACATAGCTTACCCAAGCTTTGGACTAACATTAATTGCAACAAATAGATTCTCAAAAACATCATCTTCTTCAAACGTAGCATCCCCAAGCTTGGGCCTTTTCATATCATAAGCATAATCACTCTCATTATCAATAGTATGGATAGCACCAATAGTATAGCAATTATCATATTCTTCCAAGCAAGTGCCAAAAAGATTTTCAAGATCATAAGAAGTATCATTATCTTCCCAATCATAATCATCACAACAAGCAATAGGCATAACGAGATCATCATCAAGTGCATCATCTTCCACAATTATATTTTCATGAGGCACAACAGTAATAGGAGCAGCATTATTAGGGAGAGATATATTTTTACCTCTCTTCCCTTTTCTTTTCTTCTTCTTCACCACATCATGTGTGGGTTCAATCCTCTTTTTGGAGCTCCTTATTAATGAGATTGGTTGAATAGAAGGCTCCTCCTCGTTACCTGATTCATCATAAGAAATAATAGGAGGATATTGGGAGGTCTCTTCCCTTTCATTAGTATTCTCTTCATCTTCTATTTTTTTCTTTTCTTTATGTAATTGGCAATATAAGGATTTTCAATACAATTCACCGCACAATACATATAAATTTCATCTAGATCAAAACCAAGAAGTTTATCACGGGCAAATACTGGAAGATAGTTAGTTATACGTTTCATTTCTTCATAACCCATAAGCAAACTAAGTTCATTATGAAGTGCAAGGGAAATCAAGTCATCACAATTTTTGGAAATGATTAGATCATGAAACAATTTGCATCGGATGGTTAAATGGCCACGTTCATTACAAAGTTCACAAGTATGGGTAAGAAAATTTAAATTTTCAGCACAAACATCTAGCCTTTCTTGCAACCATTTAGTTTCTAAGTACTTATGCCTCTTGCAAAATATATCTTCCCTAATTGGTGTGTACTTGCAAACCCAATGCACTCCACAAAAATTGACATGTTTATAGGAGACATTTTCATCATAACTAGTGCAATCATCATTAGTACTATGGATATTCAAGGAGTTCATACTAACAACATTGCAATCATGCTCATCATTCAAAGATTTAGTGCCAAACATTCTATAGACTTCTTGTTCTAGCACTTGAACACAATTTTCCTTTCCATCATTCTCACGAAAGATATTAAAAAGATGAAGCGTGTGAGGCAAACTAAATTCCATTTTTAGTTTTCTTTTATAAAATAAACTAGTGCTAAAACAAGAAACAAAAAGGTTCGATTGCAAGATCTAAAGATATACCTTCAAGCGCTAACCTCCCCGGCAACGGCGCCAGAAAAGAGTTTGATGTCTACTACACAACCTTCTTCTTGTAGACGTTGTTGGGCCTCCAAGTGCAGAGGTTTGTAGGACAGTAGCAAATTTCCCTCAAGTGGATGACCTAAGGTTTATCAATCTGTGGGAGGCGTAGGATGAAGATGGTCTCTCTCAAGCAACCCTGCAACCAAATAACAAAGAGTCTCTTGTGTCCCCAACACACCCAATACAATGGTAAATTGTATAGGTGCACTAGTTCGGCGAAGAGATGGTGATAAAAGTGCAATATGGATGGTAGATATAGGTTTTTGTAATCTGAAAATATAAAAACAGCAAGGTAACTAATGATAAAAGTGAGCACAAAGGATATTGCAATGCGCTGAAACAAGGCCTATGGTTCATACTTTCACTAGTGCAAGTTCTCTCAACAATAATAACATAATTGGATCATATAACTATCCCTCAACATGCAACAAAGAGTCACTCCAAAGTCACTAATAACAGAGAATAAACGAAGAGATTATGGTAGGGTACGAAACCACCTCAAAGTTATCCTTTCTGATCGATCTATTCAAGAGTCCGTAGTAAAATAACATGAAGCTATTCTTTCCGTTCAATCTATCATAGAGTTCGTACTAGAATAACACCTTAAGATACAAATCAACCAAAACCCTAATGTCACCTAGATACTCCAATGTCACCTAGATACTCCAATGTCACCTCAAGTATCCGTGGGTATGATTATACGATATGCATCACACAATCTCAGATTCATCTGTTCAACCAACACAAAGAACTTCAAAGAGTGCCCCAAAGTTTCTACCGGAGAGTCAAGACGAAAACGTGTGCCAACCCCTATGCATAAGTTCACGAGGTCACGGAACTCGCAAGTTGATCACCAAAACATACATCAAGTGGATCACATGATATCCCATTGTCTCCACAGATAAGCACGTGCAGGACATACATCATGTGTTCTCAAATCCTTAAAGACTCAATCCGATAAGATAACTTCAAAGGGAAAACTCAATTCATCACAAGAGAGTAGAGGGGGAGAAACATCATAAGATCCAACTATAATAGCAAAGCTCGCGATACATCAAGATCGTACCACCTCAAGAACACGAGGGAGAGAGAGAGAGATCAAACACATAGCTACTGGTACATACCCTCAACCCTGAGTGAGAACTACTCCCTCCTCGTCATGGAGAGCGCCGGGATGATGAAGATGGCCACCGGAGAGGGATTCCCCCCTCCGGCAGGGTGCCAGAATAGGTCTAGATTGGTTTTCGGTGGCTACGGAGGCTTCTGGCAGTGGAACTCCCGATCTATTGTGCTCCTCGAAGTTTTTAGGGTATATGGGTATATATAGGAGGAAGAAGTACGTCGGTTGATCTCCGGGCTGTCCACGAGGCAGGGGGGCGCGCCCCCACCCTCGTGGGCAGCCCGAGACTCTTCTGGTCCATGTCCAATACTCCGCGGGCTTCTTCTGGTCCAAAAATAAGTTCCGTGAAGTTTCAGGTCAATTGGACTCTGTTTGATTTTCCTTTTCTGTGATACTCTAAAATAAGGAAAAAAGAGAAACTGGCACTGGGCTCTAGGTTAATAGGTTAGTCCCAAAAATAATATAAAAGTGCATAATAAAGCCCATAATCAAACATCCAAAACAGGTAATATAATAGCATGGAAAAATCAAAAATTATAGATACGTTGGATGCCTATCACCGCAACAACATTTATCACCCCATATGGGCCATTCTGCTTCAACACCATGCCCTTTGGGCTCAAGAACGCCGACGCCACATACCAACGCATGATTTAAACATGTGTGGAGAAACAAATCGGCAAAACGGTAGAAGCCTACGTCGATGACGTCGTCATCAAAACTAGGCACGTCGAAACACTAATAGACGAATTACGTCTTACATTCGACAACCTCCAGGCGTATGACATTAAGCTCAACCCGGAAAAATGTGTCTTCGGCGTCCCCTCTGGAAAACTACTGGGCTTCATCGGTTCCAATAGAGGAATCGAAGCAAATCCAGCTAAAATCCGAGCCCTGTCACAGTTGGATACACCAACAGACCTCAAATAGGTCCAAAAGCTAGCTGGATGCGTAGCAGCGCTAAGCCGCTTTATCTCCAAATTAGGAGAAAAGGCACTACCACTCTATCGCCTCTTACGGTGCACTGATAACTTCGAATGGACAGACGCGACGACTGCCGGACTGGAGGAAATAAAGGCCCTCCTAGCAAGCAATCCAATCCTGGCCGCACCAAACACTGGCGAGCCCATGTTGTTATACATATCGGCAACACATCAGGTGGTGAGCGCCGTGCTCGTCGTCGAACGAGAATAGGACGGACACAAATTTCCGCTCCAGAAACCAGTATACTACATATCACACCGTGCAAATCCCGGTACCCCCACTACCAAAAGATTGCATACACGGTCTTCATGGCATCTCGCAAGCTACGACACTACCTCCAGGAGTGTTCAATCACGGTGGCTTCTGAGGTCCCACTCAATGACATAATAAACAACCGCGATGCCACGGGACGGATCGCCAAATGGGCCATAGAGCTACTTCCATTCGACATAACATACAAGCCACGATGAGCCATCAAATCCCAAGTACTGGCCAACTTCATCACCGAATGGACAGAGGCCGAACTCCCTAAGGAGTACGACGCATATTCCAATTGGGTTATGTATTTTGATGGCTCCAAAATGTTGGCAGGGCTAGGAGCGGGAGTTGTGTTAACATCCCCCACTGGAGACGTCGTCCAGTATGTACTCCAGATATTATACGAAGACTAACAATGCAGCCGAATACGAGGCCCTACTGCATGGTCTTCGGATGGCCGTATCCATGGGCATACAACGCCTGGAGGTGCGCGGGGACTCGAACCTCGCCATATCTCAAATAAACGGCGACTTTGACACCAAAGATCCAAAGATGGCAGCTTATCGTAATGCCATATTAAAAATGCCGGCTCGGTTCGAAGGGCTTGAATTCCATCACATCGCCCGAGAGAGTAACCAAGCGGCGGACGTCCTTGCTCGCATCGGTGCTAAGCGTGACCCCGTCCCACCCAACATCTTCCTGGAAAGGCTTTTCAAGCCATCTGTGGTGTGGCAAGGGGAGGGCGGCAACAATAGTCCAGACCCAAATACAACTCCAAATCCCGAACACACCGATAGTATCGAGGGCTCAACCACTGAAGTAACACCGTCGACCCATCTCATTATGGCAGTAATTGCTCCATGGACCGAACCTTTCTTGCCTACATTAATAGGAAGGAGCTCCCCGAAGACCAGAATGAGGCTCGCCGCATTGTCCGGCGCTCGAAGGCCTACAAGGTTCACGACGGAGAGCTCTACAAGAAAAGTACCACCGGGGTACTTCAAAGATGTATCTCCGAAGAAGAGGGGCGGCAGCTTCTAGCGAAAATTCACGCTGGTCTCGGTGGACACCATGCCGTAGCTCGGGCTCTTGTTATCAAGGCCTTCCTTACTGGGTTTTATTGGCCAACAGCCCGAGCAGACGCACAGGACCTCGTCCAACGCTGCATCGGATGCCAACTCTTCGCCAACCAAAGCCACATGCCCCCAACTGCCTTACAGACTATCCCCATCACTTGGCCTTTCACGGTCTAGGGACTGGATATGGTTGGACCCCTTAAAGGGGAAGCCATAAGAAAAAATATCTGCTGGTTATGGTGGACAAATTCACTAAGTGGATAGAGGCTAAACCGGTCAAAACGGCTGAGTCCGGCCCGGTGATAGACTTCATATCCGGTATTGTGCACCATTATGGTGTCCCGCACAGCATCATCACCGACAACGGCTCTAATTTCATAGCCGATGAGGTAAAAACCTGGTGTACTAATCTGGGTATTAAACTCGATTATGCCTCTGTCTACCACCCACAAACCAACGGTCAAGTCGAATGGGCCAACGGTCTTATTATGAGCGGCATTAAGCCCAGACTAGTGCGGTCTTTGAAAGAATTAGACAAGCACTGGGTTGAGGAGCTCGACTCTGTGCTCTGGGGGCTGTGGACCATGCTTAACCGTACTAGCAGATACACACCTTTCTTCATGGTGTATGGCACAAAGGCCGTATTGCCCTACGATATTATTCACGACTCACCTTGAGTGCGTATGTACGAAGAGAGAGAAGCCGAGCTTGATCGGCAGGACAGCCTAGATGCCCTGGAGGAGGAACGCGATGTCGCAAAAGCCCGTTCAGCATTTTACCAACAGCAAACTCGAAGATATCAAAGCAGAGAAGTACGGGCCAAGACTTACAACGTTGGCGAACTCGTTCTGCGCCTGCCGGAGAAGAAAAAGGACAAACTCAAGCCCAAATGGGAGGGTCCCTTCATAATTTACAAAGTTCTCACCGGAGGTGCATACCGTCTTCGCGATGCATCAGACAATCGCCTCAAGCCGAACCCCTGGAACACGGCCAGACTCCGAAGATTCTATGCCTAGCGCCAAACCCCTTGTTCGTCTCCTCCTCCCCTGTAGTTTCCATTATTTTTTCTCTCTTTTCCGATTACTTTCTTCTTTCTCGCTTTAACGCTTTGGTACGGCTAGACCGCACACCATTGACACATACATCTCTAAATATGTACGTCACTTTTACCTGGGGGCTTCTTGGACAGAGGTTCTTGTCATTCCTTGAGCATTAAGCTCCTCACATATGAGTGTTTCCATATGTACCTTTTCTTTGCCACTATATGCAACGATATGACTTAAGTTTTGGCCAAGCTGGGCTGCCTGGCTCTTGTGCTTATGCCCTACGTTCCCGTTAGTTCGACTAGGGCATAAAGGGAGCACCTCTGCGATTATTACTGCCGGGTCATCCGGATGTGTACCTCAGACTGGGTGAAGCCGAAAGCTAGTGTTCTTAAAGGGAATATTCGGTCGGTGAATTAAAGATGTTTTTTAAAAACTCACTCCATTGTGCACCCCCAGAAGTTATACAAACTGTGGTGCCCACATCACAATTCAGACATGTATATTAAATGCATGCACACCCAGGGAAAGGAACCCTTAACAGAACTATTCTCTCTAGAAGATGTTTCTTATGATATTAATGTGATATAACATAGCTAGCCGGATACAACTTGTCTGTTCAAGCAACTATGACCCCTACGCCTAGTTTTCCAGGCATACCCCGGCCTATTCGGCAGCGACGGTATTCGGAAACACTCTGCACCTTCGAGTCCGGAGGTTGAAGAGAAAAGGTCTGCCATGACAAATGATATACAATTCAGCTAGAGTTCCACATAATGAGTAAAGTACACAGTCACTTGGACTCGAACACCTCCTCCTCTACACCTTCCAACAGGCAGTCTAACTTACAATCCTGTTGGGAATATTTGGCGGCCACCTCTACTTGGTCATATACTAAACTAACGGGAATTTCTTCCCCATCTAACCCTAATGGTCCAACCCGGGCTATGTGATTTCGATCCAGTTGGATACGCCACCGCGCTTGTTGGGTAACGTAGTAATTTCAAAAAAATTCCTACGCATACGCAAGATCATGGTGATGCATAGCAATGAGAGGGGAGAGTGTTGTCCACATACCCTCGTAGACCGAAAGCGGAAGCGTTAGCACAACGCGGTTGATGTAGTCGTACGTCTTCACGATCCGACCGATCCAAGTACCGAACGCACGACACCTCCGAGTTCAGCAGACGTTCAGCTCGATGATGTCCCGCGAACTCCGATCCAGCAGAGCTTCGCGGGAGAGTTCCGTCAGCATGACGACGTGATGACGGTGATGATGATGCTACCGACGCAGGGCTTCGCCTAAGCACCGCTACAATATGACCGAGGTGGAATATGGTGGAGGGGGGCACCGCACATGGCTGGGAGAGATCAACTGATCAACTTGTGTGTCTAGAGGTGCCCCCCTGCCCCTGTATATAAAGGAGAAAGGGGGAGGCCGGCCGGCCCTCTATGGGCGCGCCAGGAGGAGGAGTCCTCCTCCTAGTAGGAGTAGGACTCCCCTTTCCTACTCCTACTAGGAGGAGGAAAAGAAGGAGGAGAAGGAGAAGGAAGGAGAAGGAGAAAAAGGAGGAAAGGGGGGCCGGCCCCCTAGTCCAATTCGGTTTGGGCTAGGGGGGCCGCGCGCCCTGCCTCCTCTCTTCCACCACTTGGCCCATGAGGCCCATTACTTCTTCCTCATATTCCCGTAACTCCTCGGTACCCCCGAAAATACTCGAATCACTCGGAACCTTTCCGATGTCCGAATATAGTCGTCCAATATATCGATCTTTACGTCTCGACCATTTCGAGACTCCTCGCCATGTCCCCGATCTCATCCGGGACTCCGAACTACCTTCGGTACATCAAATCACATAAACTCATAATGCAATCGTCACCGAAACTTTAAGCGTGCGGACCCTACGGGTTCGAGAACTATGTAGACATGACCAAGACATGTCTCCGGTCAATAACCAATAGTGGAACCTGGATGCTCATATTGGCTGCCACATATTCTACGAAGATCTTTATTGGTCAGACCGCATAACAACATACATTGTTCCCTTTGTCATCGGTATGTTACTTGCCCGAGATTCGATTGTCGGTATCTCAATACATAGTTCAATCTCGTTACCGGCAAGTCTCTTTACTCGTTCCGTAATACATCATCCCGCAACTAACTTATTAGTTGCAATGCTTGCAAGGCTTAAGTGATTTGCATTACCGAGAGGGCCCAGAGATACCTCTCCGACAATCGCAGTGACAAATCCTAATCTCGAAATACGCCAACCCAACAAGTACCTTTGGAGACACCTGTAGATCACCTTTATAATCACCTAGTTACGTTGTGACATTTGGTAGCACACAAAGTGTTCCTTCGGTAAACGGGAGTTGCATAATCTCATAGTCATAGGAACATGTATACGTTATGAAGAAAGCAATAGCAACAAACTAAACGATCAAGTACTAAGCTAATGGAATGGGTCAAGTCAATCACATCATTCTCCTAATGATGTGATCCCGTTAATCAAATGACAACTCATGTCTATGGCTAGGAAACATAACCATCTTCGATTAACGAGCTAGTCAAGTAGAGGCATACTAGTGACACTCTATTTGTCTATGTATTCACACATGTATTATGTTTCCGGTTAATACAATTCTAGCATGAATAATAAACATTTATCATGATATAAGGAAATAAATAATAACTTTATTATTGCCTCTAGGGCATATTTCCTTCAGTCTCCCACTTGCACTAGAGTCAATAATCTATATTACACAGTAATGATTCTAACACCCATGGAGCCTTGGTGCTGATCATGTTTTGCTTGTGGAAGAGGCTTAGTCAGCGGGTCTGCAACATTCAAATCCGTATGTATCTTGCAAATTTCAATGTCTCCCACTTGGACTAAATCCCAAATGGAATTGAAGCGTCTCCTGATGTGCTTGGTTCTCTTGTGAAATCTGGATTCCTTCGCCAAGGCAATTGCACCAGTATTGTCACAAAAGATTTTCATTGGACCCGATGCACTAGGTATGACACCTAGATCGGATATGAACTCCTTCACCCAGACTCCTTCATTTGCTGCTTCCGAAGCAGCTATGTACTCCGCTTCACATGTAGATCCCGCCACGACGCTTTGTTTAGAACTGCACCAACTGACAGCTCCACCGTTCAATATAAACACGTATCCGGTTTGCGATTTAGAATCGTCCGGATCAGTGTCAAAGCTTGCATCAACGTAACCATTTACGATGAGCTCTTTGTCACCTCCATATATGAGAAACATATCCTTAGTCCTTTTCAGGTACTTCAGGATGTTCTTGACCGCTGTCCAGTGATCCACTCCAGGATTACTTTGGTACCTCCCTGCTAGACTTATAGCAAGGCACACATCAGGTCTGGTACACAGCATTGCATACATGATAGAGCCTATGGCTGAAGCATAGGGAACATCTTTCATTTTCTCTCTATCTTCTGCGGTGGTCGGACATTGAGTCTTACTCAACTTCACACCTTATTACACAGGCAAGAACCCTTTCTTTGCCTGATCCATTTTGAACTTCTTTAAAACTTTGTCAAGGTATGTGCTTTGTGAAAGTCCAATTAAGCGTTTTGATCTATCTCTATAGATCTTAATGCCCAATATGTAAGCAGCTTCACCAAGGTCTTTCATTGAAAAACTCTTATTCAAATATCCCTTTATGCTATCAAAAAATTCTATATCATTTCCAATCAAAAATATGTCATCCACATATAATATCAAAAATGCTACAGAGCTCCCACTCACTTTCTTGTAAATACAGGCTTCTCCAAAAGTTTGTACAAAACCAAATGCTTTGATCACACTATCAAAGTGTTTATTCCAACTCCGAGAGGCTTGCACCAGTCCATAAATGGATCGCTGGAGCTTGCACACTTTGTTAGCTCCCTTTGGATCGACAAAACCTTCTGGCTGCATCATATACAACTCTTCTTCCAGAAATCCATTCAGGAATGCAGTTTTAACATCCATTTGCCAAATTTCATAATCATAAAATGCGGAAATTGCTAACATGATTCGGATAGACTTAAGCATCGCTACGGGTGAGAAGGTCTCATCGTAGTCAATCCCTTGAACTTGTCGAAAACCTTTTGCAACAAGTCAAGCTTTGTAGACAGTAACATTACCGTCAGCGTCAGTCTTCTTCTTGAAGATCCATTTATTCTCAATTGCTTGCCGATCAATGGGCAAGTCAACCAAAGTCCACACTTTGTTCTCATACATGGATCCCATCTCAGATTTCATGGCTTCTAGCCATTTTGCGGAATCTGGGCTCACCACCGCTTCTTCATAGTTCGTAGGTTCATCATGATCTAGTAGCATGACTTCCAGAACAGGATTACCGTACCACTCTGGTGCGGATCTTATTCTGGTTGATCTACGAGGTTCGATAGTAACTTGATCTGAAGTTTCATGATCATTATCATTAGCTTCCTCACTAATTGGTGTAGGTGTCACAGAAACCAGTTTCTGTGATGTACTACTTTCCAATAAGGGAGCAGGTACAGTTACCTCGTCAAGTTCTACTTTCCTCCCACTCACTTCTTTCGAGAGAAACTCCTTCTCTAGAAAGGATCCATTCTTAGCAACGAAAGTCTTGCCTTCGGATCTGTGATAGAAGGTGTACCCAACAGTTTCCTTTGGGTATCCTATGAAGACAGATTTCTCCGATTTGGGTTCGAGCTTATCAGGTTGAAGCTTTTTCACATAAGCATCGTAGCCCCAAACTTTCAGAAACGACAACTTTGGTTTCTTGCCAAACCACAGTTCATAAGGCGTCGTCTCAATGGATTTCGATGGTGCCCTATTTAATGTGAATGCAGCCGTCTCTAAAGCATAACCCCAAAACGATAGCGGTAAATCTGTAAGAGACATCATAGATCGCACCATATCTAGTAAAGTACGATTATTATGTTCGGACACACCATTACGCTGTGGTGTTCCGGGTGGCGTGAGTTGCGAAACTATTCCGCATTGTTTCAAATGTAGACCAAACTCGTAACTCACGATCAGATCATAGAAACTTTATTTTCTTGTTACGATGGTTTTCAACTTCACTCTGAAATTCTTTGAACTTTTCAAATGTTTCAGACTTATGTTTCATCAAGTAGATATACCCATATCTGCTTAAATCATCTGTGAAGGTGAGAAAATAACGATATCCGCCACGAGCCTCAATATTCATTGGACCACATACATCTGTATGTATGATTTCCAACAAATCCGTTGCTCTCTCCATAGTACCGGAGAACGGCGTTTTGGTCATCTTGCCCATGAGGCATGGTTCGCAAGTACCAAGTGATTCATAATCAAGTGATTCCAAAAGTCCATCAGTATGGAGTTTCTTCATGCGCTTTACACCGATATGACCTAAACGGCAGTGCCACAAATAAGTTGCAAAATCATTATCAACTCTACATCTTTTGGTTTCAACATTATGAATACGTGTATCACTACTATCGAGATTCATCAAAAATAGACCACTCTTCAAGGGTGCATGACCATAAAATATATTACTCATATAAATAGAACAACCATTATTCTCTGATTTAAATGAATAACCGTCTCGCGTCAAACAAGATCCAGATATAATGTTCATGCTCAACGCTGGCACCAAATAACAATTATTTAGGTCTAAAAATAATCCCGAAGGTAGATGTAGAGGTAGCGTGCGGACCACGATCACATCGACTTTAGAACCATTTCCCACGCGCATTGTCACCTCGTCCTTGTCAGTGTTCGCTTAATCCGTCGTCCCTGTTTGGAGTTGCAAATGTTAGCAACAAAACCAGTATCAATACCCAGGTGCTAATGTGAGCTCTAGTAAGGTACACATCAATAACATGTATATCACATATACCTTTGTTCACCTTGCCATCCTTCTTATCCGCCAAATACTTGGGGCAGTTCCGCTTCCAGTGTCCAGTCTGCTTGCAGTAGAAGCACTCAGTTTCAGGCTTAGGTCCAGATTTGGGTTTCTTCTCCTGAGCAGTAACTTGCTTACTGTTCTTCTTGAAGTTCCCCTTCTTCTTCCCTTTGCCCTTTTTCTTGAAACTGGCAGTCTTGTTGACCATCAACACTTGATGCGCCTTCTTGATTTCTACCTCCGCAACCTTTAGCATTGCGAAGAGCTCGGGAATTGTCTTATCCATCCCTTGCATGTTATAGTTCATCACGAAGCTCTTGTAGCTTGGTGGCAGTGATTGAAGAACTCTGTCAATGACACTATCAACAGGAAGATTAACTCCCAGTTGAGTCAAGTGATTATGATACCCACACATTTTGAGTATATGTTCACTGACAGAACTATTCTCCTCCATCTTGCAGCTATAGAATTTATTGGAGACTTCATATCTCTCAATCCGGGCATTTGCTTGAAATATTAACTTCAACTCCTGGAACATCTCATATGCTCCATGACGTTCAAAACGTCGTTGAAGTCCCGATTCTAAGCCGTAAAGCATGGCACACTGAACTATCGAGTAGTCATCAGCTTTGCTCTGCCAGACGTTCATACCATCTGGTGTTGCTCCAGCAGCAGGCCTGGCACCTAGCGCTGCTTCCAGGACGTAATTCTTTTGTGCAGCAATGAGGATAATCCTCAAGTTACGGACCCAGCCCGTGTAATTGCTACCATCATCTTTCAACTTTGCTTTCTCAAGGAACGCATTAAAATTCAACGGAACAACAGCACGGGCCATCTATCTACAATCAAACATAGACAAGCAAGATACTATCAGGTACTAAGTTCATGATAAATTTAAGTTCAATTAATCATATTACTTAAGAACTCCCACTTAGAAAGATATCCCTCTAATCTTCTAAGTGATCACGTGATCCAAATCAACTAAACCATAACCGATCATCACGTGAAATGGAGTAGCTTTCAATGGTGAACATCAATATGTTGATCATATCTACTATATGATTCACGCTCGACCTTTCGGTCTCAGTGTTCTGAGACCATATCTGCATATGCTAGGCTCGTCAAGTTTAACCTGAGTATTCTGCGTGTGCAAAACTGGCCTGCACCTATTGTAGATGGACGTAGAGCTTATCACACCCGATCATCACGTGGTGTCTGGGCACGACGAACTTTGGCAACGGTGCATACTCAGGGAGAACACTTTTATCTTGAAATTTAGTGAGAATCATCTTATAATGCTACCGTCAATCAAAGCAAGATAAGATGCATAAAACATAAACATCACATGCAATCAATATAAGTGATATGATATGGCCATCATCATCTTGTGCTTGTGATCTCCATCTCTGAAGCACCATCATGATCACCATCGTCACCGATGCGACACCTCGATCACCATCGTAGCATCGTTGCCGTCTCGCCAATCTTATGCTTCCACGACTATCGCTACCGCTTAGTGATAAAGTAAAGCATTACAGCGCAATTGAATTGCATACAATAAAGCGACAACCATATGGCTCCTGCCAGTTGCCGATAACTCGGTTACAAAACATAATCATCTCATACAATAAAATTTAGCATCATGTCTTGACCATATCACATCACAACATGCCCTGCAAAAACAAGTTAGACGTCCTCCACTTTGTTGTTGCAAGTTTTACGTGGCTGCTACGGGCTTAGCAAGAACCGTTCTTACCTACGCATCAAAAACACAATGATAGTTTGCCAAGTTGGTGCTGTTTTAACCTTCGCAAGGACCGGGCGTAGCCACACTTGGTTCAACTAAAGTTGGAGAAACTGACACCCGCCAGCCACCTGTGTGCAAAGCACGTTGGTAGAACCAGTCTTGCATAAGCGTACGCGTAATGTCGGTCCGGGCCGCTTCATCCAACAATACTGCCGAGCCAAAGTATGACATGCTGGTAAGCAGTATGACTTATATCGCCCACAACTCACTTGTGTTCTACTCATGCACAACATTAACACATAAAACCTAGGCTCGGATACCACTGTTGGGTAACGTAGTAATTTCAAAAAAATTCCTACGCACACGCAAGATCATGGTGATGCATAGCAACGAGAGGGAGAGTGTTGTCCACATACCCTCGTAGACCGAAAGCGGAAGCGTTAGCACAACGCAGTTGATGTAGTCGTACGTCTTCACGATCCGACCGATCCAAGTACCGAACGCCAGGGCACCTCCGAGTTCAGCACACGTTCAGCTCGATGACGTCCCGTGAATTCCGATCCAGCAGAGCTTCACGGGAGAGTACCGTCAGCACGACGGCGTGATGACGGTGATGATGTTGCTACCGACGCAGGGCTTCGCCTAAGCACCGCTACGATATGACCGAGGTGGAAGATGGTGGAGGGGGGCACTACACACGGCTGGGAGAGATCAACTGATCAACTTGTGTGTCTAGAGGTGCCCCCTGCCCCTGTATATGAAGGAGCAAGGGGGGAGGCCGGCCGGCCCTCTATGAGCGCGCCAGGAGGAGGAGTCCTCCTCCTTGTAGGAGTAGGACTCCCCTTTCCTACTTCTACTAGGAGGAGGAAAGGAAGGAGGAGAAGGAGAAGGAAGGAGAAGGAGAAAAAGGAGGAAAGGGGGGACGGCCCCCTAGTCCAATTCGGTTTGGGCTAGGGGGCCACGCGCCCTGCCTCCTCTCTTCCACCACTTGGCCCATGAGGCCCATTACTTCTTCCTTGTATTCCCGTAACTCCCCGGTACCCCCGAAAATACCCGAATCACTTGGAACCTTTCTGATGTCCGAATATAGTCGTCCAATATATCGATCTTTACGTCTCGACCATTTTGAGACTCCTCATCATGTCCTCGATCTCATCTGGGACTCCGAACTACCTTTGGTACATCAAATCACATAAACTCATAATACAATCGTCACCGAAAATTTAAGCGTGCGGACCCTACGGGTTCGAGAACTATGTAGACATGACCAAGACATGTCTCCGGTCAATAACCAATAGCGGAACCTGGATGCTCATATTGGCTCCCACATATTCTACGAAGATCTTTATCGGTCAGACCGCATAACAACATACGTTGTTCCCTTTGTCATCGGTATGTTACTTGCCCGAGATTCGATCGTCGGTATCTCAATACGTAGTTCAATCTCGTTACCGGCAAGTCTCTTTACTCGTTCCGTAATACATCATCCCGCAACTAACTTATTAGTTGCAATGCTTGCAAGGCTTAAGTGATGTGCATTACCGAGAGGGCCTAGAGATACCTCTCCGACAATCGGAGTGACAAATCCTAATCTTGAAATACGCCAACCCAACAAGTACCTTCGGAGACACCTGTAGAGCACCTTTATAATCACCCAGTTACGTTGTGACGTTTGGTAGGACACAAAGTGTTCCTCCGGTAAATGGGAGTTGCATAATCTCATAGTCATAGGAACATGTATAAGTTATGAAGAAAGCAATAGCAACCAACTAAACGATCAAGTGCTAAGCTAATGGAATGGGTCAAGTCAATTAGATCATTCTCCTAATGATGTGATCCCGTTAATCAAATGACAACTCATGTCTATGGCTAGGAAACATAACCATCTTCGATTAACGAGCTAGTCAAGTAGAGGCATACTAGTGACACTCTGTTTGTCTATGTATTCACACATGTATTATGTTTCCGGTTAATACAATTCTAGCATGAATAATAAACATTTATCATGATATAAGGAAATAAATAATAACTTTATTATTGCCTCTAGGGAATATTTCCTTCAGCGCTCCCTTGAACAGCTCTAGAAGCTCCTCCATACTTCCTGGAGGGGAGGCGGATGGCCATAAGGCCTTGGCAATGCTCCGCATGGCCAGCCAAGCATGCTCGTGCACTAGCGACATTCTTTGCACCAGATCACTCAATGATCCGGACACCTCCTCTTCAGGACGGCCTATCAATATACCTGCAAACATGACTATCAGTCCCATTTATCTCTGAACTACTTTAAAAATAGTTCGGACACATACTGAATATGCCGCCCCGCAGCTTCTTGTTCTCCTTCACGGAATCGGCTAGCTGGTCTCGAGCATCTTTCAATTCTTCACCCAATGTAGTGTTGGAATCCTGTAGCTTGTTTTTCTCATCTTTGACGCGGGTCAGCACACGCTCGCCTGTGGCGTGCTGCCTTTTCACCTCTTTTTCTCCCTCTCTGGCGATCTTCAACTTCTCTTCAAGTTGATCAGACGACCCTATTATGCGATCAGCAGCAGAATTAGCATAGTTGGTATACAGTTATTGTTCCTCGGTGGAGGGGAACATTACCAGAAGGAACTTCTTAATGTTTTCCAGTTCGGCAGTAGCAGCATTTAGTTGTGCCCAGCACTGCTCCAGCTCCTGGGCTAGCAAGCAATTCTTCTTTGTAAGGACCTGGTCGTACAACGATCCTTAAATCAGTTGCGCCAAGTGCTTTCAGTCTCGGGGGCTACGGGCATATGGTTATCCTTTTTTGACAAAGAAAATTTACCTACACATCTGTCAGATATTGCTTTGTGGCTCTTCTAAGCCCATCTCGAGCAGCTCGGATGTATGCGTCGCCCGAGCTAAAGGCATTAAAAGCCTCCTCCGAGAACTTGGGGTCTCACAAGACAGCCCTGCAGCGCCGATGGTTCATGGCACTCTCTACCTCCGAGTTGGTGACGGACATATTTTCCGAACCCTCGGCCGAAGGGCAGCCCGACGCTGTTCCTGCACCGGCCCCAGTCTCCTCGATTGGATCTAAATCCCGGTTGTTGGGAACACCACCGACCGGGTCCCCGGACACAGTTCGGCGAACCCTCTTCCTGCAACCAAACAAACACATGAGTCACAGTCGGATGTGGCCGCCGAAAAGCATGTTTATCCGTACCTCCTCGATTAAGGCCTGGCCGTGTTTTCACCCGCCTTCCTATTCGAAGGCTTGCCCGGCGCAGGAGCCGATCTCTTTGAAATCACCGAACGTCTCCCTTGTGAAGCATGATATAGTGCGGTGGGTGAGGCAGAATAAGAGCACTCTTTTAGAGAGGGTGTTTCTTAATTGTTTACATGTGAAGCAGGAAGAAGGCCAGGGTAGTCAGCGGTGATGGCCACTTCTGTGCTGTCATAGCTTGTCTGGTAAAACACTCCCTCCACAAGTACCACGAATATATCCGAATCCTCTTCAAACCCAGGATCTAGCTCCCGGTTGTGGATCTCCGGCTGTGGGGCAAGACTATGAAGTCCTTCGGTGACCTTCTGCCAGTGCTGTCATAACAAACATACTTGAAATTTATCAAAAGTAATCCGGAAGTGGAATGAGTGGAATAGAGGGGTTGAGGCTTACCCAATTGGGAAGATCATACATAGAATACCCATCTCTGCGCTTAATGCAAAGAAACTCCTCTTCCTCCCCTTTAAACAGCTCGGCCAATATTTTGGCTAGAGCGGTGGGGGTATCCGGACCCTTCCGGCCATAGCGGGAGGCGTCATCCTCTCCATTGTAGTGCCGCATGGGCAGCCCTCTGTATTGTAGCGGATGAACCCCTCGCACTATGGAGATCGCCATTACCTCGATTATTGTGAGTCCGGACTGAGCAAGCATCTTTATCTTGCTCATAAGCTGGCAAACTTCTGTGCTGTCATCCTCTTCAAGACTTCGGGGACACCAACTGTGGCGTTTCTTCAGCGGAACGCTCACAAATTCAGGAAGACCCTTTCGAACTGGGTCAGGAAGCGCGACGTTCTCGATATAGAACCATTCGGAAGGCCATTCTTTGGGTGCCTTCCTTGGTGTACCGGACAGATATCCAGTATCGGCGATACGCCATACTTCGGCTCCGCCCACTTCAAATATTGACCCCTCGTGATTACGCGGGACAAGACAGAACAACTTCCTCCACAGCTCGAAATGAGCCTCGATACCTAGGAATAATTCACATAAAGCGACGTAACCCGCGATGTGCAGAATGGAGGCAGGGGTGAAGTTGTGCAGCTGGAGGCCATAGTATTCCAGAAGCCCTCGAAGGAACGGATGAATGGGAAATCCAACGCCCCTTAGCAGGTAGGGGACGAAACATACTCGCTCTCCCCCGGATGGATTGGGAAAGTCCTCTGCCTGAATCTAACCGCTGAAGGAATCTAGCCCCGCTCGAACAGGAACTAGATCTGCGGGGGGAAGAAATCCCTGCGTCTACAACTTCGTCAATTGACTGTGGGACACTGAACACCTCTCCCACTCACCTTTCTCTGGGCCGGAACGGGTGGAGGAGCTGGGGGCGCTAGCCATACAGTAATGGTTTCTCCTAAGCAGTTTCTGGGGATTTCCTCTGCGTGGTGCCGAATGGATCTAGGATCCAAATCTCTTTAATAGGCGCTCTTCCTTGCATGGACGGGGTGTTATCTGCAAAAACACCCTGACCTTCCACCTTCGCTCGACACGTGGAAGGCTGTGACGCCCCAAGACCGATGCGCCCGGTGTCTTCCAGTTATTCGCCGGTGTTGCCATGTCATTTGCTTGCGTGTTGCATTTCATCATGTCATCATGTGCATTGCATCATCATGTTTTTGAAACTTGCATCCGTCCTTGTTTCCCCAGTTCTGTCCGTTGTCTGTTCTGAGCCAACCACACTCGCACGTGCCCGCGGCATGTCTGAAATAGTATTTTATAAGTGGCCGAAAAATGTTCTCGGAATGGGATGAAAGTTGGCATGTGGTCTTATTATAGTGTAGATAGACTGCCTGTCAAGTTTCATCGCATTTGGAGTCTGTTTGATGCCCCAACGCATAACTATAGCGGCAGTATAGTCGGTCAAGTCGTCGGACGTTTTCGGGCTCCGAAAACTGTTGCCGGGCTTTCCCTCTCTTTCCTCCCTAGACCATCTACACAATCCACTACTTATCGCCAGGCCCAATCTGGCCTCTCTTGTCAGCCCAAGCCCCTCCTCGCGCGCGCGTCCGAAAGCTGTCCCGGACCCGACCCGAACAGTCGTCACCATTGGATCCGGATCATCCCCAAACATCTACAAAACGTCTCCATTTTCTTAATTGGGCTCCCTAACCTATTTATCCGAGACCATCCGATTTTGATCAGAGGGTCCGAACCTAATCCTTTTGTCCCTATATATAGACGAACCCCTACCCAAATCAGACCAAACCCTAAAATCTAGGAGATGTGTCCCGTCGCCGTTTTCCAAATCCTCCTCGGGATCTCCCCTGTCTGATCCACCCAACCAACCTCCTCCTTTCCCCGATCCAATGTGCCCGAGCTCCACCTTGAGTGCCCTCCTTGTCGTCCTTCCGGCCGCAGCAGACGAACAGGAGGCCTCGCGCCTGCCTCCTCCTCGTTGCCTCGCTTGAGCCCAACAGGAGAGGAGCTCCTCCACGTCGTGCTCCTCACCGAGCCCTGCCTCGTCGCCGGAGAGGATCTCCTGCAGGACCTCCGGCCTCGTCCCATGTTCGGCCGCCGCAGCACCGGAGCTCCCTCCGCCGTCGAGCACCACCAGTAGACGAGCCCCGCAGCTCCCTGCAACCTCCCGCTGGCGTCCCTGATCCCCACCGCTGGACTTCGTCCCTGCCGTCTCGGTCATCTCTCGCCATTTCGTCACCGGCGAGCACCGACCCAGGTCGCCGCGCTCGTTGCCTCCTCGCTCGTCTGCTTTGATCTCTCTCTCACTCGCCCGAGCCTCTCACCTCTCTCTGCCCATGGACAGGCACCACCGCCGGAGTGCCGCACCTCCCCGCCCCATCGCCGGCCGGCCTCGTCGTCGCTGGAAACGGGCTGGCCGTCCCCGGATCTGGTTGCCCCATCGCCCCATGAGGGAGTCCTGGATTAGGGGGTGTTCGGATAGTCGGACTATACCTTCAGCCGGACTCCTGGACTATGAAGATAGAAGATTGAAGACTTCGTCCCGTGTCCGGAAGGGACTTTCCTTGGCGTGGAAGGCAAGCTTGGCGATGCGGATATGTAGATCTCCTACCATTGTAACCGACTTTGTGTAACCCTACCCCTCTCCGGTGTCTATATAAACCGGAGGGTTTTAGTCCGTAGGACAACATACACAACAACAATCATACCATAGGCTAGCTTCTAGGGTTTAGCCTCTCCGATCTCCTGGTAGATCTACTCTTGTACTACCCATATCATTAATATCAATCAAGCAGGACGTAGGGTTTTACCTCCATCGAGAGGGCCCGAACCTGGGTAAAACTTCGTGTCCCTTGCCTCCTGTTACCATCCGGCCTAG
The DNA here is from genome assembly GCF_003073215.2 of Triticum urartu. Taxonomy (NCBI): domain Eukaryota; kingdom Viridiplantae; phylum Streptophyta; class Magnoliopsida; order Poales; family Poaceae; genus Triticum; species Triticum urartu. The sequence goes on from NC_053027.1 coordinate 474,905,720, forward strand.
GCGCACAGTTCGGGACCCCCTACCCGAGATCCGCCAGTTTTGACACTGACATTGGTGCTTTCATGAGAGTTCCTCTGTGCCATCGCCGTCAGGCTTGATGGCTCCTACCATCATCGATAGTGATGCGGTCCAAGGTGAAATTTGTCTTCCCGGACAGATCTCTGTCTTCGGCAGCTTTGCACTGCGGGCCAATTCACTTGGCCATCTGGAGCAGATCGAAAGCTATGCCCCCGGCCATCAGGTCAGATTTGGAAGTTTAAACTACACAGCTGACATCCGCGGGGACTTGATCTTCAACGGATTCGAGCCACTGCCGAGCACGCCGCACTGTCACGACGAGCATGATCTAGCTCTGCCGCCGAACGGTGCCCTGAAGGCCGCACTCGCATCGGCTTCGACCCTTAATTCGAAGCCAACTGCGCCGATCGAGGATGGGTGGTTGGACGCCGCCTCAGGGACTGCGATCCTAACGGTGATCGAGCCGAACACTAGCCCCGCACTCCGTGAGACTCGTGACTCCAAGGGGCCGGACTCCGAATCATTCGCGCCCCTGCCGATCGAATCCGAGTGGGCGCCGATGATGGAGTTTACTGCCGCGGACATCTTTCAGCACTCGCCCTTTGGCGATATTATGAAATCACTAAAGTCTCTCTCTTTATCAGGAGAGCCCTGGCCGGACTACGGTCAGCAAGGTTGGGATACGGACAATGAAGAAATTCAAAGCCCACCCACCACCCACTTTGTAGCCACTGTTTACGATTTAACCGACATGCTCGACTTTGACTCTGAAGACATCGACGGTATGGACGCCGATGAAGGAGACAATGAAGAACCAGCTCGTCATACGACGTATACATGGTGGACGCACCGAAAGATGACGACGAGGAGCGGAAGGACGCATCGAAGGCTTGTTCCCTCTAAAAGCAGTCAAAGCGGCGACGCAAGTGCCGCCCCTAATCCTGCCTCGACAGAAATAGCGATCACACAGACCCAGCGCTGGAGCAGGGCGAACCGCTGCCGGACAACGGCAATCCGGATAATCAAACCGAACAAACAAATTCCATCCAGGATAACGGTCCAGACGACATAACGCCAGACAGGCACCCGGAGCAGCAGAATGCCTGTAAAAGGCTTGTCGCCACCGCGAGGAGTCTTAAAAAGCAGAAGCAAAGGCTCAAGGCTGTGCAAGACACACTCCAAATCAGATGGGGTAAAATACTCAACACAGCAGCGAGGTACGGCGACAATCGCCCCTCCAAGAGCTACCCAAAGCGGAAGCTGCTACCTGAATTCGATGAGGAGGCCTCAGACCCCCCACAACCAAATATCAAAGTAGCAACCTAGCCGGATAGACGACCCCTCTGCCAACACAGAGCGGCATACAACGCCACTCACAATACAACACACGACCCATGCGAGGGCTCGCACCCAAAGGACGGCGCAACAAGATCCATCTATGGACCACGCAAGCGCGCCCCAGCATACAATGCAACACAACAAACATCCGAACAACGCGGTACACCCAGCTACAGGGGTGCGGCACACACCCTATGTTTCACCAATGAGGTGCTCGACCATGAATTTCCAGAGGGATTCAAACCCGTAAACATAGAGACATACGACGGAACAACAGACCCTAGGGTCTGGATTGAGGATTACATCCTTCATATCCATATGGCTCGAGGAGATGATCTCCACGCCATCAAGTACTTACCCCTCAAGCTCAAAGGGTCAGCTCGTCACTGGCTTAAAGGCCTCCCCGAAAGCTCCATTGGAAGTTGGGAAGAGCTCGAAGACGCCTCTCGGGCAAATTTTCAAGGGACTTATGTCCGACCTCCGGATGCGGACGACTTGAGTCATATAACTCAATAGCCCGGAGAGTCAGCCCGAAAGCTTTGGAACAGGTTTCTTACTAAAAAGAACCAGATTGTCGACTGTCCGGACGCCGAAGCCTTGGCAGCTTTTAAGCATAGCGTCCGTGACGAATGGCTCGCCAGACACCTCGGCCAAAATAAGCCGAGAACGATGGCCGCATTAACAAACCTCATGACCCGCTTTTGCGCGGGTGAGGACAGCTGGCTAGCCAGATGCAGCACTAGTGACCCCAGTACATATGAAGTTAGAGATGGAAACGGGAAATCACGGCGCAACAGCAATAACAAACACCAGAATAAAGAAGATAGCACGAAGGGCACGGCAGTAAGCCGGATTCAAAAGCTCTCGGCCAGGTCAAAAGCCGCCCTCTAAAGGCACCAGGGATGAACTGTCCAGCCTCAACAAAATTCTGGACCAAGTATGTCAGATCCATAGTACCCCTGGTAAACCTGCTAATCATACCCACAGAGAATGTTGGGTCTTCAAGCAGTCCGGCAAGCTCAACGCCGTACACAAGGGGGAGGATACACCAAGTGAAGACGAGGACGAGCCTCCCAAGCAAGACACTGGGGAACAAAAGAAATTTCCACCAGAAGTCAAAACAGTAAACGTGTTACATGTGATCAAAGGAAAAAACAACACGGCACTCCCAGGAAAATATACCCAAGTGCCTGTCACCGCGAAGTCCTGCCACTGGTCATCTCAGCCGATTACTTTCGACCATCGCGACTACTCAGCAAGTATCCGACACGCAGGATGGGCTGCCCTGGTATTAGACCCAATAATTGGCGGATATCACTTCACCCGAGTCTTGATGGACGGTTGCAGCAGTCTAAACCTAATATATCAGGATACAATCCGCAGGATGGGGTTAGACCCAACAAAAATTCGCCATAGCAATACTACCTTTAAAGGAGTAACGCCAGGCCCAGGGGCTCGTTGTATGGGCTCCCTCCTACTACAAGTTATATTCGGCTCCCCCGATAACTTCCGTCGCGAGCATTTAACCTTCCACATCGCTCCGTTCCAAAGCGGCTATCAAGCACTGCTCGGACGCGAAGCTTTCTCTCGCTTCAACGCAATACCACACTACGCCTCCCTCACACTCAAGATGCCCGGTCCACGTGGCATCATTTCAGTGAGCGGAAATATCAAGCGATCTCTGTGCGCCAAAGAGAGTGCGGCTGCCTTGGCAGCCGCACACTAAAGGCGCCCGGACCAGCAAAAGCATCCAATAGGTCGTCAAGACCTCGGACTAATCAGGTCCGGCGCCGCTATTTATACCGGATAAACGGTCACACCCCTATCTGTCAATACAAGGGGCTCAACACTCGCAGACAAGTGGCAATTTCTTCTCGTCTTGAATTATAGATGGTTTCTTTAAAAACTATCTTTTGCACGACAACTTTTTCACCTAAATTCCTCTCTTTTACAGACGATCATCATGCTACACCCGTCCAGGATATGGCACAACGGAGACACTGGCGCAGACGTGCAGCAGGGACCCACTCCAAGGATTCTTTTTAGATTAAGACCCTGCGTAAACCTTTTTTACTATCCCTTGTTGATACATATCCATCGTTTGAGAAGGATGCTAACGTCTTGGCATGTGGCCACGCCAGAACAATGCACGTACCTGGACACAAGGGGCTTCTCACAAAGGCCATTATTTAGGCCCGGTTTATACCACAAAGACCGAATACCTTAGGGAGTGTTCGGCATCGCGAGTTTGCCTTATATGCATCAGCTCCGAATCATTGTCTTTGGTCAAATGTTGGGTTTGCCCGGCTCCTGTGTTTTGGTGCCTTGCGTTCTGCTTTACCGGCTAAGGTAGCACCAGGAGAACTACTGTGATTGTGCCCTGGTTCATCCGGACGAGCACCTCAGTAGAGAAAGCCGAAAACTGACTGTCATGATATAGCGTGAGACTGGTCAACCACTCGATGACCTGTGGGAATGTTAGAATTCCTCCGCCTTAACGAAGGGCCGTTTTCCGGCCAGGCATGTACGCACCCCGGGATCGGGAGAGTGCGGAGCCACCAGGGGCTATTTAGTAGCCCCACTGTCAAACTCCTATGGCTAAGTGAAAGTGCTAAAGCATTATAGTCCGGTTGCCTCGCTCGCTCCGCCATCACCTCCTTAATAGGACCAAGACGTTGGGTTAAGTGTGAACGCGTGTTTTTGCGAGCACCTCCGCATTATATGCGTGAGGGTTGAAGCCGACGACTGCAAGCTTTCAAGTTATACACATGTATACATAAACGGCCGCTTAGGAGGCATCATATTACTTTCAGGCAAAAGTATAAAAATAGCCTTATAAAAATTTATAAAAGCATTTCGCTTACAATGAGTTTACATCTCACTCAAACATAATATTTTTTGAGCACCGGGTTTCTATCAAACGAGCACCCTCAAGAACTTCTTCAAAGTAGTGCTCAGCAGCCATTCGGCCTATGGCTGAATCCCGCGCTGCAACAGTGGTAGCATCCATCTCCGCCCAGTATGCTTTAACACGGGCAAAGGCCATCCGGGAACCCTCTATGCACGCCGATCTCTTCATCGCATTAATGCGCGGCACCATGTCAAGGAACTGCTGCACCAAGCTGAAATAGCTGTTCGGTTTTGGCATTTCCGGCCATAGCTGATTCACAATAGACCTCATGGCGAGTCCGGACAACCTATTCAGTTCGGCCCATTCGGCTAATTGATCAGTCAATGGAAGCGGACGCTCGGGAGAATGGAATTGTGCCCAAAACAGCTGGTCCACTTCACGGTCCGTCTGACCCTGCAAGTACTTGGCTGCATCGGCAGCGCTCGCCGCCAAATCCATATACACATCCTCTGAACTCCATAACTGATCCAGAGAGGCATACCGTGGATCTCCGAACTTCCTCCGCAACATAAAGGATTTCCCAGCTACAATATCCTCGGCTTCCCGCAGCTCCTCCTTCTTCGCCCTCATAGCAGAGCGAAGGTCTTTTCTCGTCACAGCAGCCTTCTCAAGGTCCGATGCCTTCGCTAGGTTCTCCTTTTCAAGAACCCGGCAACGGTCGGCGGCGGCTTTTAATTCTATGACCATCTTGGCCATCTTGTCTCGTCTCTCGCCATGCGTGGCCTTCTTGGCTTTCAACTCTTCGGCCGCCTTCAAAGCAGCCGCATTACCAACCCTCGCTTGTTCCTTGGCTCGGGCAAGTTTGGCCCGCAAGGCTTCAACAGTGGTAGCTCCATCTGCAGTCACAACATATTAAAGATACTGGCATCATGCTGCTCTTACTATGTGGCGTTTACCAGATAATGACACTTACCCTGTGCCTCGTCAAGCCTTTTGTTAACAAGCTCAATATCGACGTCTGCCGCATCCAACTGCCATTTCAAATGGGCAAACTCGCCAGTCCGGCTAGCCACCGGAGCTTCCATCACCTGCACATAGAGGCAGTATGGTTATTACCTGGGAATAGGATCCTCTGTTCGTTGTCGTTTCCGACGACAACCAGAGTCTCAGGGGATACTATCTACACAGGGCACACCTAGCATGTACAGGACTATCATACATTATTTTACGTACCTCAAAGCCTGTCAGTAGACTCATAAAAGCTTCATGCAATCCGCTTTCGGCGGACGCGATCCTCTCCACCACCGTATTCATCAGCATACGGTGTTCATCTGAGATGGCCGCTCGCCCCACCAACTCCCTCAGAACATCCGATCACACACTAGACGGTGCCGGACTCTTTTGTCTGCTCTCTTCGGGATCCGGACACTGGGAGATTCGGGGGTCAATGGGTTTATCTTCTAGCCTCACCGGACTCGGAGAGGCCCTCCGCAATGACACTTCGGGGTCGCCCGCTTCCGGAGCAGAGGAGTCCGGAGGAGGCGTTTCGCTCTCCATCATCTCTGGAAGAAGATCCCCCAAAGACGAGCTCATTTGAGAGGGGCTAAGGCCCGAACTGCAAAAGATATATGCGGTGGTTATTTCCTCAGAAGAAAAAGATGGCGTACCTGTGCTATTATAGTATTTCGGGTCACTTACGACTCGCTGGAGAATTGATCTCCCCATGGACTTTGTGCGGCAAAAGCACCCCCCAAGGTAGGACCCTCCATGGGAGACTTCTTCTCCCGTTTGGAAGCTTCGGCTTCTGAATTCCAGGGCGCAGTCCTTTTCCTCCTCCAGCCGTCTTCCTTCATGGAGACGCTCGCTCCCTTGGTTAGAATGGGCAGCGTTGGGGGCCCGCGCCCGCTTGTATTATCCTCCCCAGTATCTTCCTTCAAGGGCTCCGGGTAGGGTGCGACCTGGAGCATCTTTTCCAGTACCGGATTTTCCAAACCCTCAGGGAGGGGGGCCGAACACCGAATCAACTTCGCCTTTGTTAGCCAGTCCTAGTCAAAAAGCAAACTCTCAGAAATAACTTCGTAACACATGAGAGATAGTATGTTCGGCCGGAAGATTCCTTACCTGTTCGGCGGCACGGTTACTGCTTAGGCCCACGTCCTCGGTGATTTCCGGACACTCTACCTGAGGTCCGAAGAATGACTTGTACATCTCCTCGTGCGTCAGGCCGAGGAAATTTTGAATGACACACAGTCCCTCGGGATTGAACTCCCACAAGCAAAGGGGCCGGTGTTTGCAAGGCTGGACTTGACGAACCAGCATAACTTGAATTACCGCAACCAAATTAAAGTCTCCATTGAAGAGATCTCGAATGCGGCTCTGCAGTAAAGGCACGTCCTTGGCTGGACCCCAGTTCAGACCCCTGCTGATCCATGACACCAGTTGTGGTGGAGGGCCCGAGCGGAAAATAGGGGCGGCCGCCCACTTGGCACTTCTAGGAGCCGTGATGTAGAACCACTCCTGTTGCCACAATTCAGACACCTCTGGAATGGAACCTTTGGGCCATGGAGCTCCCGTCATCTTGCGTATTGAGGCACCTCCACACGCTGCGTGTTGCCCCTCGATCATCTTCAGCTTTACTTCAAAGGTCTTGAGCCACAGGCCAAAGTGAGGGGTAACCCGGAGGAAGGCCTCACACACGACGATAAATGTCGTGATATGAAGAAAGGAGTCCGGAGCTAGGTCATGGAAATCTAGCCCGTAATAAAACATCAAACCCCTGACGAAAGGATCCTGAGCAAGGCCTAGACCTCGGAGGAAGTGGGAGACGAACACGACGATCTCGATGGGTTCGGGGGAAGGGACGGCCTGCCCTCGGGCAGGCAGTCGATGCGGAATCTCGGCGGTCAGATATCTGGCCTCCCTCAAGTTTTTGATGTCTTCTTCTGTGACGGAGGAAGGCATCCATCGGCCTTGAAGGCTAGTTCCGGACATGATTAAAGGTTTGGAGCACCTGACCTGAACTTTGGGTGTTTGAGCTCGAGGTGGGGGAAGGATTTGATTGAACACGGGAGGAAAAAAATAAAAGCCTTGTCCCTTTATAAAGAGGGTGAATATCAAGCGTCCTCTTCGTGGCCGTTTGGACTTGCCTATAGTCTAGGAGTCCTAGAAGCGGTTGGGTTACCCACGCCCGTATTGATGAGAATCCCGGAATAAGGGGACACAATCTCTGCTTTAACAAGACGTGCCAAGGAAACCGCCTCGCATGACGCGCTGAGGTGGGATAATAAAATGATTCAGATAAAGGCTTGGCTGTGGTGTGTCACACTATGGAATACGTCAGCAAATTAGATTTGTGTAAATATTATTCTCTCTATGGCAATATGTGGAAACTTATTTTGCAGAGCCAGACACTATCTTTGTGTTCAAAATCTTCTATGAAGTACTTGGAGGAGGAACCCGCCTTGCAATGCCGAAGACAATCTGCGCGCCGGACTCGTCGTCATTCAAGCCTGGTTCAGGGGCTACTGAGGGAGTCCTGGATTAGGGGGTGTTCGGATAGCCGGACTATACCTTCAGCTGGACTCCTGGACTATGAAGATACAAGATTGAAGACTTCGTTCCGTGTCCGGAAGGGACTTTCCTTGGCGTGGACGGCAAGCTTGGCGATGCGGATATGTAGATCTCCTACAATTGTAACCGACTTTGTGTAACCCTAACCCTCTCCGGTGTCTATATAAACCGGAGGGTTTTAGTCCGTAGGACAACATACACAACGACAATCATACCATAGGCTAGCTTCTAGGGTTTAGCCTCTCCGATCTCGTGGTAGATCTACTCTTGTACTACCCATATCATCAATATCAATCAAGCAGGATGTAGGGTTTTACCTCCATCGAGAGGGCCCGAACCTGGGTAAAACTTCGTGTCCCTTGCTTCCTGTTACCATCCGGCCTAGACGCACAGTTCGGGACCCCCTACCCGAGATCCGCCGGTTTTGACACCGACACCCCACCTGCCGGATCCGCCCCGTCCCCGCCGTCCGCCGGCGTCCTGCTTCACTGGAGCCGCAGCACCGCCCCTGCCTCGCTCGATCTAGGCGGGATCGAGGAGCGGGATGAGCCCAGCCAGCGCGTGGGCCTCTAGGGCCCATCCCCACCTGCCTGGGCACCTCCCATCGAACCGGGCCGAGCCCATGGTGAGGCCACCCCGCCGACGCCCCTCTGTTTTTTCCTGTTGTTGGGCAACAGATTTGGCCTGAGATGTCTTTTTTTCCCTGCTGCGAATTTGTCTAATTTCCGGAGAAAGACAGTTTTGCAAAAAAGCCCCTGTTCTTCATGCATATAATAACTCTTTAACCATGCATCGTATTAAAATAAATCATATATGAAAAGTGCTTAGAATTTTGTCTAGTTTCATAATATCCAACTTTCATCTAGGTTTGAAAAGTTTAAAATGCTGTTTGTTTAAATTTGCTCAAATGCCATGTTAAAATGTTTTAATTCATAACTAAATAACCGTAGCTCCAAACCTAACATACTTTGTATGTAAATGGGGTAGAAAAATGCCTAGTTTAACATGGTGACATTTCTTTGCATGTTTAACAACTATAAAATATGGTTTAGGGCAGAACAGTACCAAAACCTAAGATATGCACATGAGGAGTTTCCGGACTTGTTGTTTGTTGTTTCCGGCCTCATTTAAACTTGCCTAGATAGGTAGTTTTACTATGCTCAACCTTTTTCCTTGTTTAACATAATTTAATATTGATGGGTACCTAAACGAGAGAGAACTGAATAAGTCACATGGTGTTTTGTCAATATGCAACTCGTTGCATCTTGAGCTCCACTTAATTTGTAGGATTGCTTGTGCACTTTGCCATGCCATGCATATTAAACCAGACATGCATCATACTTGATTGTGCATCATGCCATGTTATGTGATGGTTGTTTACCATGATTGTTTGCTTCTTTCCGGTGTTGCTTCTTCGGGTTGGTTCCTATAACGTCACGTTTGTGAGGAATCCGTTCGACTACGTCCGTTTGTCTTCTTCATGGACTCATTCTGCTTCCTTGCGGGATCTCAGGCAAGATGACCATACCCTCGAAATCACTTCTATCTTTGCTTGCTAGTTGCTCGCTCTTTTGCTTTGCCTATGCCGCGATACCTACCACATGCTTTATCATGCCTCCCATATTGCCATGTCAAGCCTCTAACCCACCTTACCTAGCAAACCGTTGTTTGGCTATGTTACCGCTTTGCTCAACCCCTCTTATAGCGTTGCTAGTTGCAGGTGAAGATGAAGTTTGTTCCATGTTGGAACATGGATATTGTTGGGATATCATTATTATATCTTATTTACTTTAATGCACCTATATACTGGGTAAAGGGTGGAAGGCTCGGCCTTATTCATTGTGTTTTGTTCCACTCTTGCCGCCCTAGTTTCCATCATACCGGTGTTATGTTCCTTGATTTTGCGTTTCTTATGCGGTTGGGTTATAATGGGAACCCCTTGACAGTTCACCTTGAATAAAACTCCTCCAGCAAGGCCCAACCTTGGTTTTACCATTTGCCACCTAGCCTTTTTTCCCTTGGGTTTCCGGAGCCCGAGGGTCATCTTTATTTTAACCCCCCCGGGGCCAGTGCTCCTCTAAGTGTTGGTACAACCTGTCAGCTACTGGTGGCCACCAGGGGCAACTCTGGGCTGGCCTACCAGAACCTTGGACAATCCGGTGTGCCCTGAAAACGAGATATGTGCAGCTCCTATCGGGATTTGTCCGCACATTCGGGTGGCTTTGCTGGTCTTGTTTTACCGTTGTCGAAATGTCTTGTAACCGGGATTCCGAGTCTGATCGGGTCTTCCTGGGAGAAGGAATATCCTTCGTTGACCGTGAGAGCTTGTGATGGGCTAAGTTGGGACACCCCTGCAGGGATTTGAAATTTCGAAAGTCGTGCCCGCGGTTATGGGTAGATGGGAATTTGTTAATGTCCGGTTGTATAAAACTTGACACTTAATCTAATTAAAATGCATCAACCGCGTGTGTAGCCGTGATGGTCTCTTTTCGGTGGAGTCTGGGAAGTGAACACGGTGTTGGAGTTATGCTTGAACGTAAGTAGTTTCAGGATCACTTCTTGATCACTTCTAGTTCGCGACCGTGCTTTGCTTCTGTTCTCGCTCTCATTTGCATAAGTTAGCCACCATATATGCTAGTGCTTGCTGCAGCGCTACCTCACTACCTTTTCCCTACCCTTAAGCTTAAATAGTCTTGATCGCGAGGGTGTGAGATTGCTGAGTCCCCATGACACAGATTACTTCCTAAACCAGTTGCAGGTGCCGATGATACCGTGCAGGTGACGCAACCGAGCTCAAGGAGGAGCTCGATGAAGATCGTGTTCGTTGTGTTGTTTCGTTTCCAGTTGATCAGTAGTGGAGCCCAGTCAGGGTGATCGAGGATCTAGCATTAGGGGTGGTCTTCTTTTGTTTTGGTTCCGTAGTCGGACCTTGATTGTATCTGGATGATGTAATGCTATATTCATGTATTGTGTGAAGTGGCGATTGTAAGCCAACTCTGTATCTCTTTCTTATTTAGTACATGTTATGTGTAAAGATTACCCCTCTTGCGGCATGCCTACTATGCGGTTATGCCTCTAAGTCGTGCTCCGACACGTGGGAGATATAGCCGCATCGTGGGTGTTACAAGTTGGTATCAGAACCTTCCCCGACTTAGGAGCCCCCCTGCTTGATCGAATTGCTGGCGTTGTTGAGTCTAGAAAAAAATGGTTTGAGTCTTATAGGATTATATATATCGGAGAGTAGGATTCTTTTTACTCCCCAGTCCCTTCGTCGCTCTGGTGAGGCATCCTGACTTAGAGTTTTGACTCTTCTCTTCTCAAATTTCACTAAATTTTTTTTAGGATCACACGGGTATCTTGGAATCGTTCCGATGGTTTTGTGACGAGAACATTATTCTTGGTGCCTCCTGGCATTTAGGGGTTGTGGCAGTGTCCCGGGGAGTTGAGCTCCGAGGTGTTGTCGTCACAATTTTATCGTTGCAGTTCTGGAATACCTGAGTTCGCCGACATCGAAAATCTCTTTTATGCAGTTGTTGGTGAGATAACCTCGACGCCACCCAGTACTGGGGTGGGAGTTCGGGAGTATTGCCATAACTTGTATAATGGATGCTTTTCGAAGGTTGAGGTAAACGATTTCCGAAGGTTTCTTGGTTATGTGTTGAAGGATGGATACAGCTGGATGTAGGTATTGTTAGTTTGGGTGAGATATTATGCTTCCCCTATATCCCCAACACCTGATTGCATAACCAGAAAGTTTCGGGAGTTTATAAGTGGGAATTCAAGTAGCTCCTAGGACATCTTTCCGACAGATGTATGATATGAAGTTGGGGTTCGACGTCTAGTAGTCCGCCTATCCACGGTTGGTTTTACAGTGGTGTCGTTGTGTCTTAAAGAGTCCTTGGCTATGCTGACTCAGGGACGCTTCATATGTCATGTGCACTACCTTGTACATGATGGTGCCGTACGATCGAGCCCGTGTGGGCCCCACCACGAAAACTTCGGACGAAATCTCTATCATATGTTTGTTCCGGCTTATTTTGCAAGCCAATCCCTTGTTTTTGTTTTGGGTTTTTGGTATTCGAGTTGCTTCGAAGTCAAATGTGGATTCCATCCCTTGTCTAAGCGGTGTTCTCATATTTCTATGTGAATACCAATCTTTCTCGACCATCGACTTTGTCATGTCAATCCTTGTCAACCGGCGTGTTTCTCTTCAAGTGGATCCGATCATTTCAACATCCGCAAGATCAATTATCAGTTTTTCTCAACGGTGTTTGTTTTCATCCGTCCCAAGTTGCCTTTGTTTTTCCCCCCCCCCCCCCCTTTTTTTTTTTGGACTCAGATTTCTTAATCAAGTATCCTTTTATGGATGTGAAGTCTCTCCATTCTTTTCCGTCAATGTTCTTATTCGGTGTTTCTCAGGAGGATGCTAAGGAAGCTTCAAGTTCGTCATTCTTCATTCTTTTCTTCTCCGGTGGATACAATGCAAGCTTTCAGTGTTGATCATATCTTTTTCATTGGTTCACATGCTTTCCATGTTCGAAGTCCTTACCGAAGACTCTCTTAACTGTTCACCTCTCTCTATTCATTTGTTCCGGAGTGCTGAATATATCTCAGAAGGCTCGTCTTTTCATTCAAGATCCGTTCAAACCTATCTCAAGGTTGTTATCTTATTCAAGCCATTTAATTCAACCGGCACAATATCTCGTTTAAATTGATCAACAGTGTATCGTTTGAGTGGGCCCTAACCCACAGGTCTTTTTCCAGGATCTTACCTGACTCTTCTAATTCTCCCGGAGCTTTTCAAATTCATCTCAAAGTTTGACGTAAGTATGATTTGTCATCAGTCAAATGTCTTTCTCTAAGATCTCTCAAATCCTTTTCATCGTTGGTTCAACCTTTCTAATTGTCATTCCGGAGTGTCTCAACAAATCTTGATGATGTTTCGCATCGTCATTCTCGACACTTGAAGACCGAAGAAGAGTTCCTCTTAAATTCTTGCCCGTTCTTCCAAAGATACAAAGTCCAAGCTTGTTGCCATCCTCTCATAATTGTTTTCGATTGTGAGAATTCTTTTCATCCTTACGGAGCTATTCCGGAGTCTTTTCAGCTTGATTCTCTGAAGGCCATCATTTTGGATTATTCATTCTCAGCTTTCAACTATTGTTCTCCAAATATTACCGGTGCATCATTCAAATATCCTCTAATCGGTTCATGATCTCTTCGTTCTCATGTATCTATTTTCCCTCAAGTATCTTTGTTCATTTTCCAATTCTTCCCGATGAATTGTGCCTTTGATACTTCCATTTTCAATTCTTACGGTGGTTTGCTCAAGATTCTCTTCCACGGTTATCATATTAATTCACTCGTTGTTTCAATCCTACCGGTGGTTCGTTGAAGAGTTTCCCAAGCTTGCGCTATATCTCTCTTAATCCTTTCAACGAGAATAAGTAGTATGCCAAATCCGTTGCTTGTCATCAATTTAATTGATGAAGGATAAGCATAATGCAATTCTTATTCTTGTTTCATCCAAGTGATTAATTCCTTATTCCGGAGGTTTATCAAAAATTCTCGTTTTCAATTGTTCATCTTTCTTTCTAGAGTTCCAAGTTTTCCGCATTATATCATCGCGAAGCTTCTTCTAATCGTCGCAAGGCTGCACCTTGTGTTTTTCAACTCCTCTTTCTTTCGTCATCCTTTTACTACCGAAGTTCTTCATGGAGGCTCTACATGATGGTTCATCAAGGCTCTAATTCCTTCTCGAAGTGTTCATTGAGATTCTTTTCAGAGGAGCTCAAGTTTTTTCTTCATCTTGCTATCCAGAGTGCAATTGTTCTCCCTTATCTTTTGAGGTGGTAATATATCATTCTTCATTCACAAGAATGAGATATTTAAACCCATCACTTTATTCCTTAGAGTTATCTTGGTATAGATTTCACTTAAAGCCTTCCCTAAGGAATGTTGCTATTATGGTGTTTATCGATGATCCATGTTTTCCTCCTATTCTCGCATTGAAAGATGTTTTCATCTCTCCGTCGCTCTCAAGCAAGCAATTGTTTTCGTTTGTGGCAGGTTTTCACCTCAAGTTTTTGAGATGTTTTCCATAAGCCCTCAACAAGCCTGCTCTTTTCGTTGTTGATTTCCCAACAACTCCGTTCAATCCTTCTTTTTAAGGATGCTCCCTCAAATTCATTTCAGGCAGAACTTGTTGTCTTCTTCTCTGTTCTTTTGGTTCCATTCTTATATTTGTTCCGGAGGTATTGTGATGTTGCTCTCTTCGACCCATCATCTTGTTTTGTCAAGATCTTGTTCAATTCCTTCCATTTATAGTCGGAGTGTTGCCTAAATTATATCATTCTTATTCCTTCTCTCTCTTGTTTAACCGGAGTGTTGTGTCTATCATTCCTCTTCTAACCGGAGTCTCATCCAAGTGCTTTCATTTTGCCAAGTTCATATTATTGCCTTCCATTTCCAACTGGAGTGTTGTCGTTATTGATCCTTATCGTTCCTTGTACATCTCGTTTCTACCAGAGTGCTTGCATATACTTCTTGTCCATTGCAACTTTTTTCTTATGTCTTTCAACCTACAAGGTTCTGGCAATGTACCTTGTTCCTATTTTCTAACAGAGTGTTTTCAACTTTGTTCATCTTCGTGGTATCCTTTCTTTCAAGTTGTTCAACCTCTCAAGGTTCATGGTTTCACTCGTTTGTCAAAGAAGCAACTTTACTTTACCTTTTCCCCTTCCTCTTTTGTTTTTCCCCGATGCCATCCTAGATCTCGGGACGAGATCCTCTCGTAGTGGTGGAGTGTTGTGACGCCCCGAGACCGATGCGCCAGGTGTCTTCCAGTTATTCGCTGGTGTTGCCATGTCATTTGCTTGCGTGTTGCATTTCATCATGTCATAATGTGCATTGCATCATCATGTTTTTGAAACTTGCATCCGTCCGGGTTTCCCCAGTTCCGTCCGTTGTCCGTTCTGAGCCAACCACACTCGCACGCGCCCGCGGCATGTCTGAAATAGTATTTTATAAGTGGCCGAAAAATGTTCTCGGAATGGGATGAAAGTTGGTGTGTGGTCTTATTATAGTATAGATAGACCGCCTGTCAAGTTCCATGGCATTTGGAGTCTGTTTGATGCCCCAACGCATAACTATAGCGGCAGTATAGTCGGTCAAATCGTCGGACGTTTTCGGGCTCCGAAAACTGTTGCCGGGCTTTCCCTCTCTTTCCTCCCTAGACCATCTACACAATCCACTACTTACCACCATGCCCAATCTAGCCTCTCTTGTCAGCCCGCGCCCTCCTCGCGCGCGCGTCCGGAAGCTGTCCCGGACCCGACCCGGACAGTCGTCACCATTGGATCCGGATCATCCCCAAACATCTACAAAACATCTCCATTTTCTTAATTGGGCTCCCTAACATATTTATCCGAGACCGTCCGATTTTGATCGGAGGGTCCAAACCTAATCCTTTTGTCCCTATATATAGATGAACCCCTACCCAAATTGGACCAAACCCTAAAATCTAGGAGATGTGTCCCGTCGCCCGCCGCCGTTTTCAAAATCCTCCTCGGGATCTCCCCTGTCTGATCCACCCAACCAACCTCCTCCTTTCCCCGATCCAGCGCGCCCGAGCTCCACCTTGCGTGCCCTCCTCCTCGTCCATCCAGCCGTAGCAGACGAACAGGAGGCCTCGCGCCTGCCTCCTCCTCGTTGCCTCGCTCGAACCCAATAGGAGAGGAGCTCCTCCACGTCGTGCTCCTCACCGAGCCCTGCCTCGTCGCCGGAGAGGATGTCCTACAGGACCTCCGGCCTCCTCCCATGTTCGGCTGCCGCAGCACCGGAGCTCCCTCCGCCGTCGAGCACCACCAGCAGACGAGCCCCGCAGCTGCCTGCAACCTCCCACTGGCGTCCCTGATCCCCACTGCTGGACTTCATCCCCGCCGTCTCGGTCGTCTCTCGCGATTTCGTCGCCGGCGAGCACCGACCCAGGTTGCCGCGCTTGTTGCCTCCTCGCTCCTCTGCTTCGATCTCTCTCTCACTCGCCCGAGCCTCTCACCTCTCTCTGCCCGTGGACAGGCACCGCCGCCGGAGTGCCGCACCTCGCCGCCCAATCGCCGGCCGGCCTCGTCGTCGCTGGAAACGGGCCGGCCGTCCCCGGATCTAGTTGCCCCATCGCCCACCTATCGGATCCGCCCCGTCCCCGCCGTCCGCCGGCGTCCTGCTTCACTTGAGCCGCAGCGCCGCCCCTGGCTCGCTCGATCTAGGCGAGATGAGCCCAGCCAGCGCGTGGGCCTCTAGGGCCCATCCCCACCTGCCTGGGCCCCTCCTCCCACTGAACCGGGCCGAGCCCATGGTGAGGCCACCCCGCCGATGCCCCTTTGTTTTTTTTCCTGTTGTTGGGTCAACAGATTCGGCCCAAGGTGTCTTTTTTTCCCTGCTGCGAATTTGTCTAATTTCCAGAGAAAGACAGTTTTGCAGAAAAGCCCCTGTTCTTCATGCATATAATAACTCTTTAACCGTGCATCGTATTAAAATGAATCATATATGAAAAGTGCTTAGAATTTTGTCTAGTTTCATAATATCCAACTTTCATCCATGTTTGAAAAGTTTAAAATGCTGTTTGTTTAAATTTGCTCAAATGCCATGTTAAAATGTTTTAATTCATAACTAAATAACCGTAGCTCCAAACCTAACATACTTTGTATGTAAATGGGGTAGAAAAATGCCTAGTTTAACATGGTGACATTGCTTTGCATGTTTAACAACTATAAAATATGGTTTAGGGCAGAACAGTACCAAAACCTAAGATATGCACCTGAGGAGTTTCCGGACTTGTTGTTTGTTGTTTCCGGCCTCATTTAAACTTGCCTAGATAGGTAGTTTTACTATGCTCCACCTTTTTCCTTGTTTAACAACATTTAATTTTATTGGGTACCTAAACGAGAGAGAACTAAATAAGTTATGTGGTGTTTTGTCAATATGCAACTCGTTGCATCTTGAGCTCCACTTAATTTGTAGGATTGCTTGTGCACTTTGCCATGCCATGCATATTTAAACCAGACATGCATCATACTTGATTGTGCATCATGCCATGTTATGTGATGGTTGTTTACCATGATTGTTTGCTTCTTTCCGGTGTTGCTTCTTCGTGTTGGTTCCTATAACGTCGCGTTTGTGAGGAATCGGTTCGACTACGTCCGTTTGTCTTCTTCATGGACTCGTTCTTCTTCCTTGCGGGATCTCAGGCAAGATGACCATACCCTAGAAATCAATTCTATCTTTGCTTGCTAGTTGCTCGCTCTTTTGCTTTGCCTATGCCGTGATACCTACCACATGCTTTATCATGCCTCCCATATTGCCATGTCAAGCCTCTAACCCACCTTACCTAGCAAACCGTTATTTGGCTATGTTACCGCTTTGCTCAGCCCCTCTTATAGCGTTGCTAGTTGCAGGTGAAGATGAAGTTTGTTCCATGTTGGAACATGGATATTGTTGGGATATCATTATTATATCTTATTTACTTTAATGCACCTATATACTGGGTAAAGGGTGGAAGGCTCGGCCTTATTCATTGTGTTTTGTTCCACTCTTGCCGCCCTAGTTTCCGTCATACCGGTGTTATGTTCCTTGATTTTGCGTTCCTTACGTGGTTGGGTTATAATGGGAACCCCTTGAAGTTCGCCTTGAATAAAACTCCTCCAGCAAGGCCAAACCTTGGTTTTACCATTTGCCACCTAGCCTTTTTCCCTTGGGTTTCCGGAGCCCGAGGGTCATCTTTATTTTAACCCCCCCGGCCAGTGCTCCTTGGAGTGTTGGTCCAACCTGTCAGCTGCCGGTGGCCACCAGGGGCAACTCTGGGATGGCCTACCGGAACCTTGGATAATCCGGTGTGCCCCGAGAACGAGATATGTGCAGCTCCTATCGGGATTTGTCGGCACATTCGGGTGGCTTTGCTGGTCTTGTTTTACCATTGTCGAAATGTCTTGTAACCGGGATTCCGAGTCTGATCGGGTCTTCCTGGGAGAAGGAATATCCTTCGTTGACTGTGAGAGCTTGTGATGGGCTAAGTTGGGACACCCCTGCAGGGATTTGAACTTTCGAAAGCCGTGCCCGCGGTTATGGGCAGATGGGAATTTGTTAATGTCCGGTTGTAGAAAACTTGACACTTAATCGAATTAAAATGCATCAACCGCGTGTGTAGCCGTGATGGTCTCTTTCCGGTGGTGTCCGGGAAGTGAACACGGTGTTGGAGTTATGCTTGAACGTAAGTAGTTTTAGGATCAATTCTTGATCACTTCTAGTTCGCGACCGTGCTTTGCTTCTCTTCTCGCTCTCATTTGCGTAAGTTAGCCACCATATATGCTAGTGCTTGCTGCAGCTCCACCTCACTACCTTTTCCCTACCCTTAAGCTTAAATAGTCTTGATCGCGAGGGTGTGAGATTGTTGAGTCCCCGTGATTCACATATTACTTCCTAAACCAGTTGCAGGTGCCGATGATACTGTGCATGTGACGCAACCGAGCTCAAGGAGGAGCTCAATGAAGATCGTGTTCGTTGTGTTGTTTTGTTTCCAGTTGATCAGTAGTGGAGCCCAGTCGGGGTGATCGGGGATCTAGCATTAGGGGTGGTCTTCCTTTTTTTGGTTCCGTAGTCGGACCTTGATTGTATCTGGATGATGTAATGCTATATTCATGTATTGTGTGAAGTGGCGATTGTAAGCCAACTCTGTATCTCTTTCTTATTCAATACATGGGATGTGTAAAGATTACCCCTCTTGCGACATGCCTACTATGCGGTTATGCCTCTAAGTCGTGCTCCGACACGTGGGAGATATAGCCGCATCATGGGTGTTACAAAGGCGAAGTTATTTAACGTGTAGAAGCCGAGGGGAGCGAAATTGAACCGATGGCCGAATACATCGCTTGGAGATCATTGAAGGAGGAACCCGCCTTGCAATGTCAAAGACAATTTGTGTGCCGAGCACCTCGCTATTGAAGACTGGTTCGGGGGCTACTGAGGGAGTCCTGGACTAAGGGGTCCTCGGGCGTTCGGTCTGTTATCCATTAGGCCGGACTGATGGGCTGTGAAGACATGAAGGCCGAAGACTGCACCCGTGTCAGGATTGGACTCTACTTGGCGTGGAGGGCAAGCTTGGCGACCGACTATGAAGATTCCTTCTTATGTAACCGACTCCATGTAACCCTAGATTCCCCACCCCCTGTGTCTATATAAACCGGAGGGGTTAGTCCGGATAGGATATATTCATTACCATATTCATACAGGCTAGGCTTCTAGGGTTTAGCCATTACGATCTCGTGGTGGATCAACTCTTGTAATACTCATATTCATCAAGATCAATCAAGTAGGAAGTAGGGTATTACCTCCATAGAGAGGGCCCGAACCTGGGTAAAACATCATGTCCCCCGTCTCCTGTTACCATCGATCCTAGACACACAGTTCGGGACCCCATACCCGAGATCCGCCGGTTTTGACACCGACACCTGCGCCCTATCAAGCGCCGGAGAAGAAGGCCAAGAAGAAGGCCAAGGGGACCAGTTATGGTCTCTGCCGTAAGGGCACTTCGGACGTGACGTCCGAAGACGCCGACATCCACTCCCCTCCCGCCACTGATGACGAGGAAGAGGAAAGCAATCCTCACTCTGTGGGGGAAGGAAGAAAAGGGCGGCCTCCACGCATCTGGAGGCAGAGGCGTCCAAAAAGGGGAAGGCCTCTGCCACGGACAACCCCGCGTGGGACATTGACAACAACTCCGAGTGGCACCCCAGGGATAAGCCCCTGACTGAATCGTAAGTACTGATCAAAGACGCACTCAAATATCCAGCTCCTTTATAGTTTTAACATGTTGAATCATGTACTTGCAGTCCAGCTCGTTCCCAACTCGAGCGATCCTCATCTTTGGGAAACTCGCTAGATCCGAAGGTGATGGACAACGGGTCTCTTCCGGCGGCCTCCTCTCCCAAGACTATGGAAGACGTTGAAGTGCTATCCCGAAGGAATCTCCCGGCTCAGGGGGAGGCACAGGAGGCTGTCACGGGGGTGCTAGAGGACAATACCTCGGCCGCCGGACACATGGGGGAGCAGATCCCCATGGAGACTGGCGATGGGGGCCATCACCAATTCGGCCCCCAGCCGAATACGATACCGGAGACCTATACGGCTTCAGAATCCGGCAGGCAGCCTCCTTCGAAGGAAGGAGGTGCGCGAATTCCACCGGTGACCTCTGTCCATCCAGAGGCACCGGATACTCTATTGGAAGCGCTGCGAAGTGCTTCCATTGTTGAGGAACACCATACCCTCATGGGTACGATGGTTGAGAGGGTTCAGTCTGCCAAGAGCGGATTAACCGAAGCCTACATAAGCCTTCTAACCGGCTTTGAGGTAAGCGACGCAATTATATAAAAAGAATGTCATAGTATAGACAGTAGCCCCTCAGACTCTGTCCGGTGTTCGTAAAGAAAAGCCGAACAAAGGATCAAGTAATTTTCGCAAGAGACTAACTAAATATGTTTTATGTGAATAAGCAGGTGCCATTGCTGGCCGCAACCTCTCATGCTGCTGAGGTCTCTGAACTGAAGCAAAGTTTGGAGCGGGCTGAGGAAGAACCCGACCATGTAAAAAGGCAGCTAGAAGACAAGCAAGGTATGGAATGAGCTTGTGTATATCCGGAAAGGATGAATGATTTGTGCTGACCATAGTGCCATGATATATGTTTAGGGGTGGCGGCCAAGGTGGAGGCCCTCAAGAAGGCGCTGGCTGAGGCCGAGGAGAGAGAGGCAAAGGAACAAGCCGCCCGTGAAAAGCATGAAGCCAGGGTCGATGAGGTCGAGCAGGAGCTCCAAGACACCATGAAGAAATATGAGTCCTTGGAGCGCCATGTTGCGGATCAAGATTCTGAACTCGCCAAGGCCCGTCAAAGTGCACAAGATGCCCGGTCCGAAACCCAAGGCGCCCTCCAAGAGATCCAAGAGGCCAGAAAAATCGTGGCTGGTAAGGCCTTCATTATGCAGAGCAAATATGTGAAGAAGTGGTATCTCTTACTAACCCGGATTTGGAGTTCTCCAGGAGCATTTGCGGATTTACCGCGCAGTGTTGCGGATGCTGCGGAGTTCTTCCGAGCCGAATAGGGGAGCTCGATGGAGAAGCTGTTCTGGTCACAATACCTTGTGCCAGAACATCCAGTGCCCTTTAGTGATCAGCTAAAACAGCTGGTGGAACTGCATAGGGTGGCAGAACTAGCCATGAAGGATTTGATAATCCGGCTATGGCCTGCCGAAGTCATACCTAGCAGCTACTCCGGGCTCGTGAAGTGGCTGGTCAATGCCTGCCCCCGGCTTGACATCATCAAGCGGTTGGTCTGCATCGAAGGTGCGCGGATGGCCTTTGCCCGTGTGAAGATACAGTTGGCGAAGATGGACGCTATCAAGCTTGCGACCGAGGCACCGCCCGCTGGCAAGGAGCACCGCACGCCGGAGCGGTATTTTGATGATGTCCTCAAGGGATCCCGCATTATAGAGGGCCAGTGCTCAAAAGACATTATCTTTGAATGAGTACCTTCATGTTATCCCGCCCTGTATGATGAAAACAAGACTGATGTGTAATATAATGTTTGCTGTTTATTTTGGAATTTTACCTCCTATGCGGCCATCTTTATTAAATCTGAGAGTTGGCCAGTCACCGGCTTCAGCCCCCACGTAGGTAGTATGGGGGTGTTCGTGATGGAATCTAAGAACCTTGATCCAAGAAATTGGTCCTTGAAGGAGGTGTTTAGCGCAACGAACCAGGTAATCGGACTATGTGGCTTTATCACCCTCACTTACCCATAGGAGTTTGACAATAGAAATGTAGGCGCAGCCCCTAGTATTCGTTAGTCCGTACTAGAGTGCTGTAGACACTTAATCGGGTGAAGGCCGATCCGTCGCATAATGCAGAAAAAATCGCAAGAGATTTTAACCTCCGAAAGCTGACCGGCTCATGCCGCATCATGATAGTCAGTTTTTGGCTTTCTCTACTGAGGTGCTCATCCGGATAAACTAGGACACAATCGCAGTAATTCTCCCTTTACTACCCTAGCCGATAGAGCGGAACGTAAGGTAGTAAGCACAGGAGCCTGGCATCGATCGATGGGGGGGATAGTTAAAGTCAACCTAGGTATATGTTGGGAGATCGATCGGTATACATGCATGTGTGTGTTAGAAGCGAATGAGGCACGGGGAGAAGGATAGAGAGAGAGGGATGCATCTAGGAGGTGGTGCGAGAGTCATACTATATCGAGGGGGAAGGAGTGTGCGAGTACGAGATCGATGAAAAGAGTGGTGGGAGTGAGGCATGGACGGTGATAAGAGAAGAGGGGAAGCTTGTGTTTGTGCTAGGCACACCTGGCTAGGGAGGCATATCGATCGATGTGTGCCGTAAACAAGGAGCTGGGCCTACACACACCGTGGGTGAACGACCTAAAGTGAAAAGGCGAATTTGCGCGATGGAGCTAGAAAATGCTGAGGGAGGGTGAGAGGGATGCAGGCGTGTGCATGCACAAGAGAAAGTTAGCGCTAGCTACAAAGATAAGAGGATTGTGTGGGTGTAAAAGACGAATAGAGATCATACTTCATTATAAAAAGCGAATTCGGATATTTGAAGAATTTATCATAGTGTTTTAAACCGACACATGTGTGAATATATATAATGGTGATACACATGGTGTGGTTATGAACATGTTATACTACATATAATATAGTTTATCCCTACTCTTATAAAAAGCAGAGTTGTTGATGATGGTGTGCCTGCCATCCTGCAATATAGGACGTTCGATTTATATCTGACGGATAGGAAGGAAACTATGGCAATTTTGAAAAAATATACCCACACCCCTCTCCATATTTGCAAATTAGGCCTCCCCTTGATCATGTTGATGTTCTGTGGAACGCATGAGCACCTTGCTAGTACTACGTATAATATATAGAACATTGATCATAATTTGGGCTAATGTGTGGCTTTTGCAGCTCAGGTCTAAATACTTGTCATAATGTAGGGGGCGGGGCACTATACTATGTGTGATAAACACGGTGTACGTATGGAACATGGTTTAGATTATGAATATATAGTTAGTACATCAAATGTACTATTATTTGGAATCAACATCAAGTGTATTCAAAAAATAGAATTCGAGTTCATGTAGTACACATAGTTGATATCTATCTCTATAGTAATCATGTGGTGTGTTATTAAGGTAATACACGAATGATGGTTGAAGTTGGCAACAATCATGATTGTAGATTCTTATTGAAATAGAGAAACGAATTCAAATTCAGTTCGAATTGCAGCGGTAGTATAGACATTTGGAATGCACTAAAATGTTGGTATGAGTAGGTTACATGCATCATACAACAAGCGAAAAAATTTAATTGGACATAACATGGATTCATACTCCCTCCTTCTTCCATCTATATAGGGCGTAATGCATTTTTTAAGACCGCCTTTGACTATTGACAAGATTAATAGTACATGACATGCACAATGTGGAAATTATATCATTGAAAGAACCTTTCACAGACGAATTTAACGGTGTGCTTTGTGTAAGTTGCATGTCATATATTATTGCCGTAATATTTGGTCAAAGTTAGCATCGAAAAACGCGTTAGGCCCTATATAGATGGAAGGAGGGAGTAGCTTTGAATAGCATTTTGTGTGGTGTGAATAGTTATATTTTTTCGTTTTCTTTTTGGTTGAGGAAGTGCGAATTGATTTGGTACGTACAAGTACAATATTACACGTTAGGCTTGTCCCTAAAATTCAACCCACACCTTGCTATCCCAAAATTACAACACGTGCGACATCCACCGCCTGAGCGAGGGAGAGCTTGCATTAGTCAAAAGTTTCTCCTTGTCCTGCGAGCCACCATGCACAAGCTTCTCCCGTCCTGCAAGCTTCTCCTCGTTCGGCAAGTTGATGGGACACAACAAAGTAATGCTAGTCCATACTGCCTCCTCTCCGGTTAATATGGCTTAATTTCAAACGAGATAAATACACTTTATGTCATTGTATATTTGTAACAATACGGTCAGTGGACTTCATAATACTCTCATTGCGCTCAATATATACATTTTCCGGTGTTTATATGGTCACTAGCTCACACTGGCTGAGTATGTGTGTGCATGCACGTGTAGGTTGAGCACTTGAGCATGACTGTGTGTGTTCCGTCGTGTGCTCGGACATGCATGCATTAGGGCGTCACCCGCGTTTTTGCGTACATGTGTACGTGTGACTATTGCATACACGTAGGGGGAGTACGTGTAGGGGCCACTAAAGGAGCAGTCAAATCATAAGTAAGTTAGTCGGAAGAAGCAACCATCATTTCACTCTTCAATGACACGTACGCAATATAAAATGGTTGATATGGAGAGAAAAAGAAAACCACTATATATACACTAGCAGGAGCCTAAGCTACAAGCCTGCTTGCTTGGGTTGCTCTCTTCACAAGCATAGAATGACAGTGGCCACACTGCTGGTCACATATCCGGCCTGATCCCGCAGCTGGGGGAAGGGAACAATGTTCTGCGTAGACGCGGTCGACACCGGCGAGGGAGAAAATCCACAGTCGGTGCGTCCCAATCAGGGGT
The DNA here is from genome assembly GCF_003073215.2 of Triticum urartu. NCBI lineage: Eukaryota > Viridiplantae > Streptophyta > Magnoliopsida > Poales > Poaceae > Triticum > Triticum urartu. The sequence goes on from NC_053027.1 coordinate 474,930,131, forward strand.
CACCGTGGTATGGGCTAATACCGCGTCCCAACCGCCCTTCTAGCTACAGCCCGATGTCCCAGGTAGTCCATCTTCCTTTTGGAGCCGGCTTGCTCCACTGCCGTAGCTCCCCACGTAGCTCCATCTCCATGTCGATCTTTCTCCAGTTCTAGCGGCTTCTACTTGTGATGAGTTTATGTCTCATGAACTAGTGCCAGTACTATTATTCTAATCACACTTCTTCAATATCTTTGCCATCAGGGATGCTCAGCTCGATTTTAGTGGAACTACACAAAAGCATTGTATGATCCGAGGGTGCCAGCCGTCTTTCCTTCGACAGGTTCTACCTGGCCAGGAAATTAAATCCTGTTTAGGGTTTAGGGTTTAAGTCGTAGTGACCCCATCAGTAGTTTTTCTTTCATACACGCTCTCACAACTTTTGTCTTTAGTTGTGAAGTAAATATTGGCTATGATATATGAATCATTGAGATGCATCAGCATGCGTGTTAGTTTTCCTTTGTATTTGATGGAATGTTGTAACGGGGCAACCTTGGAGTAGGAATGAAAATGGAGTGGAAAGTTTCCGTTTTTCCGGAGAAAAAATGGAAACGGAGAGAAACCAATGTTTTGTTTCGTTGGATCGCACCATCGAGCAAAACCAACGTTTAAATCACGTCTGTTGCGTTCGTGTCTCACCCTCCTCCACGGCTCGACCCCAGACGGTCGCTCGGCATGCCACTCACCGCAAACCGAGTATACGATAACTTTCCCGCCTGCTTGTCGATGGATCGTGCCATGGAGTACTAGTACTACTGGAAGAGATTGACGAGTTGGGGGAGGACAGCTAGCTGTAGCACGGACTCCCAAGAACTTTTTACATGCATGTTGTGGCCGGCTATTGCGAACTTTGAACGCGGATCAGTCGCGTGCACCAGGATGCGGCGTGGGCGACGCTCTCTCAGCCGGCGTGCCGCTTCAATGCCGGCGCCAGTGAGAGGTCGCGTCCGCTCTGGCCGGGCATGAATGCGGCTCTGACCGTTTCAGGTGGGAAGCACGCGCGGGTGATGAAGAGGGTTCGAGTTGGTCAGGAGCGGTCGTGGCAGCGGTCCGGACGCCCGCAAACAAGAGATGTTGTATGTTAATATTGCCGCATATATAATTAACAACGTAAATAATGTGCTAGTTGGACAAATATGATTGGAGATGGAGGTGGAAATGGAATTTTATGTAAACACGGATATGCATGTCTATGTCTATGTGTGTGTGCGCGACGACTCTCGCGACCTAGAAGCGGGGGCATGTTTTTGATCGAGTTTTCTTTCTTGGTACGTTAAAAAATTGTCCACCGGTTTTCGTTTCTTTTTTCCGGGAACGAGCGTATTCTATTTAAAACCACTGCTATGGAGAGATTTTTTTACTCCATTATAGCCTCTTGTTTGATAGAGTTTCTCGGGTCTCGCTCTCTCACCCTCTTCATATCAAAACAAGATGACAGTGTCCACACTATCTCTCTCCTCACCGGTGGTTACAGATCCGGCTGAATCCCGTCCGCTGCAGGAGGTGAGGAGGTGCAGCGTTGACGTTGTCGCCATCGGCGATGGAGGAAGCCGATGCGCACCGTCCTCTCGGAGCCAGCGCTGGTGCGGACGAAGGTCCTCCGCGCCCTTGTTCGCTGCCATCGTGTGGGTAGATCCTGCCCGCCTGCCTAAGAGACATCTCGCCCACCTGAGGTATAAGGTCCAGCTCCCCAGGTCGCTGCATGCGGGTTTTCTTCTATGAGACTACTCCCCAGCTCCCCATGTATAGTAGCTAGGGTTCGTCGGCTGGTCCAACATCACCTACTATTATAGAGGAAATGCCACTAGAAAAGTTGTCCTGATTTATGCCTCGGTGGAGGTATACATGTTGTTTCGATAAAAAGTACATGGTGGTTGTGCGGTCATTGTCCATATGCTCCTATTGCTGCTGCTAATCTAATACTATCATTGGTTAAATGAAGAAATGCTTTTTTTTCTCGGGTATCCTGGTTTAGTTCGCATGAAGATAATCATGATGCTTCTGTTTGTTGGTCTACTTTTCATAATTATTATTGACAATTGAGATGTCATTGTTAATCTTGTAAAACAAAGTAACAACACTATATCCCTTTTTTATATTTTTGGAAACAGCGATGCGTATCTCCATACCTGGGCATGTCTTCCTCAATTTTAGTGGAACTACACAAAATTGGATGGCCATTGTTGTTCCGCCTCACTGTCCTATGCCACATGGTTCTTCCTTCCTCGAGCTTGATTACTGAGAAGAAACAGACCACAGTGAGGATTTGTCGAACTTCATAGGTGCCTCACCCAAACTTGATGCCAAATGGATGATGCATCACCACGATGACCTATCGATGCTCATGGTTGCGTCGGCTGGTGAAGCTAATCGATTTTCAATGAAAAACAAGCTGTCTTCCATTAGTGCTCTTTGCCTGTTACCCACAAAGATGATATCCTTCTTCAGTTCACCTTGGTTGCGTTGGAGACGCAGTCGTCTTTCACGTTGGTGCAATTTTATCACACAATTGGCTATGAACCAAATGTTTCCTCGAAGAAGGATCGACGTTGGTACTAAGAGCATAAGTTTTGTATTGATTTCTAAGCCTTCTCACAACTTTGTCTCCAGCTCCCCTGTAATTTTATTTGTCCAGCTATTAACTTTGATTAAAAAAATGGTGTGGACTAAAAACCCGGATGGACGTAGTAGCCCTCCATTTTTATTTACTCCGCATATTAGATTTGACTGAAGTCAAACTTTGTAAAGGTTGACCAAGTTTAGGCCAAACACAACAAACCATAATTATTAGAGAGGGCAAACTGTACATACTCTAAACCTTTCCGATAATTGAAATTAAAATTCTTTATTTGTACACACTCTCACACGTTTCCGATAATTTGGCGCATGTGTGGTTGTTCACTTAAGGGAGAGTAGTGGACCACACGTGAAGGACAGGAAGTGCGACCAGGACGCGTGGATCGTTACTTCATTGGAAGTACTCCCTCCGTTCCTAAATATTTGTCTTTTAAGTGGTTTGAAATGGACTACCACATACGGATGTATATAGACATTTTTTACAGTGTAGATTCACTCATTTTGTTCCGTATGTAGTCATTTGTTGAAATCTCTAGAAATACAAATATTTAGGAACAGAGGGAGTAGTAGTTTTCTTCACTGGTACGTTAAATAAAGAGTTTCGTTTCATACTTACACAATTTAAAACGATTGTTATGGAGAGAATAAGAAAACCACTCCACTATATATTAGTCGTATACACGAGTACTATATGGACGCAGTTTCATTGACTTTAGTGCACCTGCCTTTGGGTTTATGATAGGTGGGCCCAAAATGTGGCTGACCCACCTGTCATACAGCCAAAAGCAGGTGCAGTTAAGGCACCGGAGCTCAGTCCGTACTACAGTATATATAAGCTGGAGCCTCGGCGCTTGTTCGCTAGGGTTTGCACTCTCCACACTCTCGCCGCACTACATATATATATATACACGCTAGAGGCTCAGTGTTCCTTTGCTAGGGTTTACTATAGTCACAGTCTCTCACCCTCTTCACCAGATGTAAACAAGACTATGTTGTGGCCTCTGTCTCTCTCACCCCCTCACAGCTGGCGAAGGAGGCATCCGGATCCCGTCGCACCGGGAAGGGGAGGAGGTGCAGCGTTCACTCTATCACCTTCAGCGAGGGAGGCAATCCACTGCCAGCTACGCTTTTCTCTTTCACCCAGCGCCTGTGCAGGAGGGCCACCGACCCCTTCTTCCTCGCTGCCGTACGTAGTGTGGGCAGATCCGACCTCCCGCCGCACGCCTTGCCACATCCCGACGACCCTAAGGTATAAGTTTCTTTGAAACCGTCATTGGTCTAGCTGCATGCAGATCTTTTTTGATTTTGTAGCCAAATCTAGGTCTTGGTTCAAAGAGTAAAGAAGGGTGCGGCGGGGTGGAGCATGAATCTAGGACGTGGTTCAATGAGGAAAGGAGGGAGGGAAAGTAGTATAGACTAGCTATCCGGCCGCTTTGTTGGTCGAAAAGGGAAAAAGGGGGTAACCCAATACACACATATGTAAGGAACTGAACTCTTTGTTTAAAAGGGAAAGAAACTAGGGGGCGGGTAGTTTGTGTAGGACTAGATTTGCTGCCCTCACATAGGAAAAAGTTTAAAGAGAAGAAATATGGGACCAACGCAGATATGCTGCTTGGCTACATACTCTGCATCACCCATTTATACGTGTGGACGCACATGGTGCTGGCATGTCCCATGTCCCATCCACATGATCGTGCAGTGTGTTTTGAGATGTTGTGCTACTTTTATTGGTACTGTTTTAAATAAATGTTGAATTGAAGCTATTGTATTGCTCTCTTTTCCCATTAAGTAGTGAACAAAAATGGTACCAACCCAGACATGATGCTTGTTGCTTTGTTACAACAAACTCTGCATCACCCCCTTTATAAGTAGATGGAAGCACATGGTGTTGTTGCGCCCACTCGCCCTGGAACTGTTTATGCTTTTTCTTAATATAATGCTGATGGTAAAATTAAGCAATGCCACTCTCAGAATTAACTACTGAACTATTTTAAGAGAATTTCTCTGTTAATATGAATCAATGCAACCATTTTAGAAATGCTACAGTCCTATACTTTGTTTTCCATCAATATAAGGTAGATGCTTCTTTTTGTGGCCGCATGTTTCATCCTCCTTTATTGGCAGTAATTTTTTCCTTTTTGCCTCTATTAAATCAGGGATATCTATTCAACTTGTTGCTATAGCAAACTTAAATGTCACACCAGCGACTTTCCTTGATTTCAGTGCAACTGCACAAAACGAGATTGGATTTCCTATTTGTGTTGGCAGATTCGTACGTGATCTTGTGTGCGTCATGATAGGTTGGTACTTGCCTTCATCCACATTATCATGCAGTGTGTTTTGATATGTTGTGCTACTTGTATTGGTACTGTTTTAAATAAATATTGAATTGAAGCTATTGTATTGCCGTCTTTTCCCATTAAGTAGTGAACAAAAATGGGACCAACCCATACATTATGCTTGTTGTTTTGTTACAACAAACTCTGCATCACTCCCTTTATAAGTAGATGGAAGCACATGTTGTTGTTGCACCCACTCTCCCTTGGAACTGTTTATGCTTTTTGTTAATCTAATGCCGCTGGTAAAATTAAGCAATGCCACTCTCAGAATTAACTACTGAATCTTATTTCAAAACTGCAACACTTGTTAGGGATTGGCGGGATTACCATTTTTGTGGCCGCATGTTTCATCCTCCTTTATTGGCCAGTAATTGATTCCTTTTTTGCCTCTGTTAAAAGAGGGATATCTATTCAACTTGTTGATATTGCGACATTTTGCTTCGCTTAATTTTGGTGGAACTGCACAAAATGAGACCGGATTTCCATATATGTGTTGAGATCTCTTTTAGATCTTCCTCAAGAGTTGTTTCAAATCTTGGTCTTGAAAGGTCAGTACCTACTTTCCTCAGAATTAACTACTAAATCTTAGTTCAAAACTGCAACACTTGTTAAGGATCGGCGGGTGTACCATTTCTGTTAGGGATCGGCTGGAGTACATGTTTAAGAAATGTATTGTTCAGATAATGCCTCTGTTATTATATATCAGTTACAGTGTTTTACAAATGGTACTATCCTGCTTTGTAGTTCTTTCTACATGTTTAACCAAGCTATTGTAAAGATAATGTCTCTGTTAAAATAAATCAGTCGCATTGTTTTAGGAATGATACTTTTCTGCTTTGTCGTTCTTTATACATATTGAAACAAGGCATTGTTAAGATAATGTCTCAGTTAATATGAATGAATCACACTGATTAAGAATTGCTACTCTCCTGCTTTGTTTCCCATTAAGATAAGGTAGATTAGTAGATGTTTTTCTTCTAGGAGTACAAGTCATCAACCGTTATTTCTCAGTAATTGTTTCCCTTATACCTATTGTTTCTTACAGATATCAAAATTAAAGCTCGGTTTTATTCCGACTTTGATTTTAGTTGAACTGCACAAAAGGAGCCAATGTGTCTAAGGCAAACTGCTGCATTAGTGGGTCCAGTTGGTCTTACCACTTTGCAGAAAGAAGCAGTCACTGTTTGCGCTACATTACACAAGGAATGATCGAGAAGCTTTACATAGTATTAGTAGACGCTGGTGACATGACTAGTCTGCAGAGAGCATAGGAAACTCTACAACACGTGGAGTGCACTGGGCAAAAAGTGCGCGAACAAGTATAGGAAGCCAGGACAGGACTCCAAATCTGTCATTGTCATTCTAAGCAATAACGATGGGGCATCTGGGTATGGTAATCTATTTACCATACTTTCAGTTTGTTAGTCCACCGATTGGTGGGTTGACACTGGGGCCAATATTCATGTGTGTGCTGCTGTGTCTTTGTTTTCTTGCAACATATAAACTATATCCACAGGGATGCTCAGCTTGATTTTAGTGGAACTGCACAAAATTTCCAGATGGTTGTCCTCCATAATACTTCATCACGCACAATACATCGAATGGTTCTTTAATCATTCGTTGTCACCTTGAGCCACTGGACTATATGTTTGAATGGTGTTGCCAGCGTCGGCCATTAAGAAGGGTAAGAAGAAAGACAAAAAGAAAGATGGCTGCTTTACTTGTGGTTCGGAGGAACACTGGGCAAACAAGTGCCCAAGCAAGTACCAAGAAGCCAGGACAGGACTCCAAGTCTGTCAATGTCACTCTAAGCAACAATGATGGGGCATCTGGGTATGGTAATCTGTTTACCGTACTTTCAGTTTGTTAGTCCACCGATTGGTGGGTTGACACCAGGGCCAATATTCATGTGTGTGCTGATGTGTCTTTGTTTTCTGGCAGCATATAAATACGAAATCCACAGGGATGCTTGGCTTGATTTTAGTGGAACTGCACAAAATGTTCAGATGGTTCGTGTCCTCCATAATACTTCATGATGCATAAGACATCGAATGGTTCTCTAATCATTCATCGTCACCTTGAGCCATCGGACTATCAGATGACAAACTGATGACAAACCCTGCCCGTTCCAAAATCATAGGCATTACATATTTTGAATGGGAAAAGCTTGTCAAAGTTGACATTAGTTTAATATACTGGAATTGGAAAACCTTGTCAATTTTTTCTCATTGATGTTAGCCAGAAGACATGCATTTGATATTTTTGAGTGGGACACCCTTTGCTGTGAGCAATGTCGATCATTTTTTCCTATTCCTGTCTTCAGTTCAGAAGTAAACATTTACTCTGCTGAGATGCATACTCACATGAATGTTGACTTATGTAAGATATTTTAAGAGTTTGTTCTGAATATTGTCTATGTAATGCCAGGCCTTGTGTTTGATTGCAAAGTTGAGCTTGGAATGTTGTGGCATGCGGCATCACGAGCTGTTCACCGTGCCTCCTGAGAATAATGCTTCGTGTTGTTTTGCATGTCGATCTAATGCTAGTGATTTTCTTGTTAAGAAGATCATCCTCTTCTGTTGTTTCAGTGCTGAAGAAGTCCACCGTCTTATGTTTCATTCATAGCCTATATGACAAGTCGGGTAGGTTAGACGTGAAACCATATGATCTTCCGACCAACTCATCATCTTAGGCCGTGATTGGATCGTCATTTTCCAACCAAAACCACTTGTAAAATGACACTTGTTAATAAAAGCAGATGGTCTCGGGCGAAGCGCTTGGTTGGTCGATTTAGACTAGTAAAATATACATTGGTCTCTCAAATTACATGCGTAACCTGCCGGTTTTACTTACAGACCTCGGGCCCTCGGTTTCATTACGCCTATATTTTAGGCGTTGTTTCCGATGACGAGTAAATTACACTTGTATCTTAATACAGGTGTGAAATAAACCAGAGCTCCCAAGCGCATCTTTACCGTTTCATGCAGTCTCAGTCTCTCGAAGGTGCTCATTGGTGTCCGATGATCCTGGCTTCCTGAATGAGCAGCGGGTATTGTATCAGACCATCCGTAGTGCCCGCGAGGCCCTCTCCGCCGTCCTTCGACTTGTTGCGCTTGCCGTGGCACCGAGCATTGTTAACATGGTCAATGAACATGAGGATTTAGGAAATGACTTTATTTTCACCGGATGACAGTAGGGACCCACTAGGGCCATAGCCGTATGTATGCAAGTGCCTCCTTATTATGTACAACTATTTTATTTGCTTCCTCCTAGTTTCCTGACATCATGGTCCCACACCATTGTCAACCTATGTAGTCAATATAAACGAGAGAATTGAACAAGGTGTGGCTGACAGCTGGGACCAAGCATCTCGAGCAGTATTTGTGTTTTTGAGGCGTGAGCACTGCAGTGTTTTTCTTGGTGATGTTTTCGTTGTTGTTCAGAGGAGAGCATGGTATTAACTGGGCGGGTTGTGGCCTATCTAGCCCAGGATAGATATCCAGCCCAGATATTAATTTTTTTCAAGATGAAAATTGCTAGCCCAGCTATACGTTTTTTGAGGAATACCCACGCAAGGTCAACTTGTTATTCTCCGCCCCGCTAGGCTGCAAATCTTTCCTAGGAGGGATGCATTAGGCTTACCAGGAAAATGGGCTTTAAAAATAATAATAAATGGGATGTAATTATAAAAAACTGGGTAGTAACTATAAAAAATGCACCAAACACAAAATTAGTTTATAAAATATTATTTATGGATTTTGAAAATCTTAATTTTTAATTGTTGCACGCGCAATGTTTCATTGGATTTTTACGTAATACAAATTTATATTTAATCTGACTAGAAATTTCGGGATAAAAATATTTCGGATCCCATCAAAATGTGGGAAATTTTATTCAATTCTGTCTTGAACGGTTGGTTTTTTTGAATAAATCTTGAACGGTTGGTTGAAATTATTAATCGTTGTCCTAGCTAGAAAATGGGTTGCACTTTTAACAAACTATAAATGGGCTGTAGTAAATTCCATTAGAATTAAAAAATGGGCTGTACATTCTTACAAATCGAAAATGGGCTATAAGTTCTCTGCCACACACTTGTGGGCCTACTAATTTGACGCGTCCCCTAAAAAAATAAGTTGACGCGTATGCAAGGCTTTGTCAACTTATTATAGTCAACACACGGTTCTAGCAGCAGTGGCCGTTGGATGTCTATCCAACGGATGTCGTGCTTCTTCTTCAATCTCGGATATTCTAGCTTCGGCCGCCCAAAAAATGATTCTTCCCCCTGACATCTGGGGCACACCATTTCGGAGGCTGGCTTGTGGGACTACTAAGTTCACGTGTACCAAGGGCTTTGTCAACTTAGTCAATAGAAATGATTCTAGCTGCAGTGACCGTACGATGTCCATCTAACAACCATAGTGCTTCTTCAACCTCTGGTCTTCTTTCTCCAGCCGCCCAAAGTAGCGCCGGTAGTGCCGCCTGCTCCTGCCTCTCGTGGCTGGCTATGTTGCCGCGGAGGCCTCACCGCCCCTTACTACTCGCACCGCTGTCGGATGTGGGGTTCCGGCAAACCCTTAAGGTTCTAACACTGGGGTGCACGTGAAGTCTTTCCCTCCTACCAATCTACGCTCTAGCTCGCTAGATCTCGCGGACGAACTCGACGAACTCGCAACACAGAAAGACATGGGGTTTATACTGGTTCGGGCCACCGTTGCGGTGTAATACCCTACTCCAGTGTGGTGGTGGTGGATTGCCTCTTGGGCTGATGATGAACAGTACAAGGGGAAGAACAGCCTCCTGAGGTTGAGGTGCTCTCGTGCTTTCGGACTTGTGTGTGTCCCTGGGTCTGATGAGTCCGTCCTCTGGGTCTCTCCCCTACTATGGTGGTTGACTCTATTTATAGAGGCCCTGGTCCTCTTCCCAAATATTGAGCGGGAAGGGAGCCAACAATGGCGGGCTAATTTGAAGGGGGACAGCTAGTACAAGCTATCCTGACAAAAGGTAGTCTGCGCCTGTGAAAGGCTCTGGGGTGACGCCGTCTTGGGCTCCATGATGACCTCTGTCTTGCAGTCCATGGTCTTGGTCTTGTTGCACCAAAATGGCAACCTTTGCCTGAGGCCTCGGTACTCCGCGGCTGCGCTTGCCTCCTTTGCACCAAAGAGGAAACAAGGACGCTGCGCGTGCTGGCGCCCGCCTGGTGTTGATCATCATGGCTCACGTCATGAGAGTCTCGTGAGGTTCGCCCCGCCTTGATATCTCCGCTCCTCGTGAGCCTGCCTGGCTCGGCAACTCTAGAGGAGGTCTTGCGTCGTCCGCCTCACGAGGCCTGGCCCCTTGCGAGGGTCTTGGATGCTTTAAGATGGGCCGTACGGCCTACCGCTTGGCCACGCCGTGGGCCGCACGCAAGCAGGTCTGGGGACCCCCGTTCCCAGAACGCCGACTGTAGCCCCCGGGCCCAAGGTGCTCTCGGGCTTGGGTTCGCGGTGAAGCCAAGGGTCAGCTCGGAGCACCGCGGGCCCCAAAAGCCTGCGACCTCGGTTGACGCGTGGTGGTTGATTGGACGTGGGCGTCTCCGGTTCCCCATGTTGCCTCGGCAACTGCTTGACCTGACAAAAGGCTGGCACGGGCGGCACTTGCCTTCATTGCTTCTTCCTTGCCTCGCTCCAGATCCCCTTTCTCGCTCTTTGTCGCCGCTACCTACAGATCTGCTCCGGCCTTGCTCTGCATCTGCCGCCCATGGCGCCGCGCAAGGTCAAGGCTTCCTCGGCTCCGGCTTGGTACGAGCCTGCTCTTGAGGCGCCCACTGTCATGGAGAAGAGCCTTGCCTCCGTGCGCCTGCTGACGGCGGGAGAGAGCAACGAGTGGGGGAAGACGGAGCGCTTGCCTCCGACGAGCCGGAGCCTGAAGGGAGCACCTTCTTTCCCTTCTTTTCAAGAAGCGTTGCCATCGGGTTGGTCCCTCCCTTCTCTGATTTCTTTTATGAAGTCCTCGACCACTATGGGCTGCAAGCGTTGCATCTCCATCCCAACTCTGTCCTCCTCCTGTCTATCTTTGCCTACTACTATGAGGCATACCTGGGCGTGATGTCATTCGTGGCACTCCTGCGCCATTTCTTCTTCCTCTGCGTCAGCGAGCGTCACATATCTGGATGCGCCAACTTCGTTGCGTCCGGCAAGGCCAACTCGATCTCGAGCACCGGGAAGAGGGCCGACAACATTCGATCCAAATGGGTCATGGTGGACGCCAAGCTCGCCCATCCGCGCCTGGTGTTGCCGACGGAGGCGCCCCGGCAAGGCAAGGAGTGGCCCATGGCGGAGCTTGTCGACGAGTAGGCACCGTCAGTGTTGGGGCAGATGATGATTGACCTGAAGCCGGGCAATGCGAGGGCGGCCAAAATAACGGGAGCGATGCTCCTGAGGGAGTTCTTGATGCTGCGGGTTTCCCCACTTCAGGCGCGCGTTAGCGCCCCTTGTGGGAGCTTGAAGGAGGGGAAAACAAGGCCTGCCTGAGGCCGGGGGACCTGCCTGACGACGAACTGGACGCCGTCCTGCGTCTAATAGTCGGAGACAACTAGGAGTACCCGCCTAGGGCCTTCATTCCCCTGTTTCAACGCAGGGACTGGGAGGAATTCATCGCCTCCAGGCCGACTTCTGATGTGCGCGGGCTGGTGCCGCCGGTGTTTTCGGAAGCTCCTACCATGCAGAAACTGGTGGAGGTGTCTTCTAGCGAGTCCCGCGGAGAGGGGGAAGAGGAGGTGGACTCGGAGGAGACCCCGAAAGAGGTGGGGGAGACCTCCCCTCCGAGCAAGGCCGAGATTCTTCGCGCCCTTCCTGATGATGCCGAGGCCGACGCCTACCAAGGGGGGAAGGAGCAACCCCTCGTCCCGACGAAGGGTAGGTCATCGCTGGTGGCCCGTGGTGCTGCCTCCATCCCAACACCTCCTAGGGCTGGATCCGGTTCTTCCTCCGCACCGCATGGCGCCGCCGGAGCCCGAACGCCTACCCCTCAGGTCCCAATGCTGTCAGGCCTCAAGCTTCACAAGTGGAGGGCGGAGTACCTCATGGTGGACCGGTAGGTGTCTCGAGCTTCGCTTTATCCCTACTAGTACTTGTTATTTCCTTACGCTCGCCTTTGGTTGATCAGGCCGACATCTTCGGCGAAGAGGAGGAAGGAGGGTACGGCGGCTATGCCTCCCTCCGCAGAGCAAGGAGGCAACATCACCCATGTCTCCCCAGGCCGGTCGCCCTTGCGGGGCCAGGAGGAACATCGCCGCATGGAATCAGCCCCCATAGCCCCGCTGGCTCCGGAAGTGCCGGTGCTTGGCGCAGCTGACGAGGTCCTAGTTGCTCCGGGGCCCACGGTCTCCCAAGCCCTGGTGACGGTGTCGCTTCCTCCTACTGCTGCACCTCCACTCCTTGGTTCTTCTGCTCCTGCTGCCGTCTTGGAGCGTGCCCTTTCAGAGATGACCCAACTACAGGCGGATCTCCTAAGAGCTGACCCGCGCCTGGTGGCCGGGCATCTAGAGTTGGCCTTCGGCTGGCTTCATTCTGACCTGGCAGTACGCGTGGCGCTGGGCCAGGCTGTTGCGGCTTCTGAGAGGGAGAAGCAAGGAGCCGTCGGTGCTGCAGCCAATCATGAGGTGGCGCTGAAACACGCCAAGGCTGCCCGTGACCGCTGCCAAGTGCTGGAGGCCGAGTTGCAGGGCCTGCGCGACAAGCACGCTGAAGAGGTACGCCGCCGCCAAGCAGAGGAGAAGGAGATGAAGGCCCGGGAGGAAGCTGTCAAGAATCATGATGCTGAGCTGGCGGAGCTGGGGAAGAAGCAGGCTGCTGAGCGCAACCGGTTGGAGGAGTTGGAGCAGAAGATGGGGGCGAGGGAGGCCGATCTTAACGCCAAGGCGCGAGTCCTGGCCGAAGACCGCGTGGCCTTCTCCGATCTCGAGAAGAGATCTCGCAAGGCGCTGAGGACGCTCTACGAGCATGGCCTGGAGAAGCCGTTGGACACTGACGAGGACAGCCCCGCCCAGCTGCTTCCTCTCGTGGTGAAGGCACTTGAGGAGGTCGTTGAGGGCCTCGGTCCCATGGCGGAGGTAGAAGTTCACGTTCTGTCTTCAGCCACACTGACTCGCGTCCTCGGCCATCTGCACCTCCCCGACCCCAACGCCCGCCTTGACGAGCTGCTGGAGCCTGTAGCTGAAGACCTCTGCGAAGCCGCCGCCGTAGCTATTCAAGGTCAAGTGGAGGCCTTGCTGGGGAAGTTCCGCGGCTTTGTCTTTGATCCTCTGTCTGGCGATGCCGCGGATCCTGCGGCTGGTGGTGAAGGTGAGAGCATCGTCGCCCACGGGGGAGCACCTTCCGCAGGCGATGGTGACATCCAGGGGTGACGTATTCTCTCATTTCATTCCTGCGACATACATCAGGCCTCGTGGAGGCGTTTAGACTTTTCATTTGGTATTGTGAGAACAATATGCTTGTAATATTTGCTTCGAGATTTCGCGTTTTCCTTCCTATCTGCTTCGTTCTGCGTTGGCAGAGCCCGGCCCCGCGCATACCTCAACCGCCATTGGGCCGACCGGAGACCAGGACGGTCCAAGGAGTGAGGGGCTACGTGACCAGTTAGGCTCCTGAGTCGCGATGCTTAGGAGTCCCCCTTGACGTGCGAATAGCATATAGGGAGAGTTCGTTAGGATAGATTAATGTTCTACGTCGGCAGAGCCTGACCCTGCGCATACCTCAACCGCCATTGGGCCGACCGGAGACCAGGACGGACCAAGGAGTGAGGGGCTACGTGACCAGTTAGGCTCCTGAGTCGCGAAGCTCAGGAGTCCCCCTTGACGTTTGAACAATTTCAATACCTGCCCTCGCCGAGGCCTCGGGAGGGGCGCGCGACGGCCAGGTCCGGGGGACCTGGTTGGGTGGCGTGCGCTTGGGCGTGACCCGAGCGCAGCCCCCGTGCCCAGCCCCCTCGCGTGACTCTTCCGAGGGGAGGCGTCGTGGTGAGGCTGGGCACTGAGCTCTGGGCTCCCTAAGGTTGGCACGACCATGGGGTCGTCCTCAGTTGTTTATCACCAGCACGGAGCATAGTGCTTCCGCTTGTGCACGGGCATAGCCGCTCCTCGGCAGTGTCGACAGCCAGCACGGAGCATGGAGCCTCCACTTGGGCATAGGATGGGGGACCCCTCCGGGTGGAGCCCCCGGGGCGTGTACAGCCCCGCCCTGACACGTGGCTTGCACAGCAGGGCTGCGAGGTGTATCTGGGCACTCGAGAACCAGCGCGGGACTCACGAGGCCCTACCTCAAGGCGGGTTGCGCCTGGTCTTGAGTCTTGGTGACTGTATGTCCCTGCAAGGCGGTTAGATGCAAGCAGTCTACGTCCTCCGGTCCCGGCCCTCGAGAGAGCTCAGCCGCCGCTGGTATGCCATGTCGCGATGCCTTGGTCAAGGCTAGGGGGTGAGGGCTGGAGAGCCAGTAAGAGCTCTTGAGTCGCGATGCTTAGGAGCCCCCCTTTTAACGTGCAAGCGGGTTACATGGGATAAACAGACCCGCAGCGGGCGGCAACCGAGCAGGCGATAGCCGTCAGCAGGTTAAGCAAGAAGAGCAGATCAACTTGGGTAAATGCAAAAAGATACATGCCACTAGGTCTGGCCCGAGCAGCATGGGGATGATGCAGCCCGAGGGGCGCCCCCAGCAAGGTAAGCTAAAGACTTAAGCAAAAGGGATACATGCCACAGGGATAGACCCGTGTGGCCTGGGAATAATGCATCCCGAGGGGCGCTCCCAGCTTAAATGAACTTGGAAGATGTCACCTGGTTCTGTAGACGAAGTAGAGTTGGTGCAGCTGAAGCCACGCGTTGAAGGAATGGCTCCTCATGAGCCACCGGGACCCTGAGCCTCGGGAGGCTCTGGGGGCTCAGGAGGTTTCTTGAAGACCGTTCCCATATCCTCCTGAACGGCGTGGAACCTGGCCTCCTGAGCCGCCAGGACTTGCCGCACGTTGTGTTGATAGGCTGACGCCATGCTCGGCAAGCCGAAGGGCATGCGAACATAGCTGTGTGGTGGACCCTCGCAACGACCCGCACTCGAAGGCCAGAAGCACTCCTGAGATGCGGCCCTGTTGAGCCCTGGGATGTCGATGCAGACGTGCAGCCCGGCATCCTCGCCTGGATGGGGGGCTGCGCCTTGTGAGCGGCCGTGGTCGCGCATGGCCCTTGCTTCTTGCAGTTCCTCGGTGGTCTTGGTGATGAACTCCTGAGCGGTGGGCACTGCTTGCCTTATGCTCTCCTGAGGAAAGTGTGCCGTGAAGCACGCTTCCAAGTGGTGCCCAAGCGCCTCCCTCGTGAGGTTGGCATGTTCTGAGGCTCTCTAGGAGAGAGCCCTCGAGTCCTGTCTGAGGAGGGCGCCGGGCGCGCTTTCCTATGCGGTGGAGGAGGTGCCCCTAGAGAGGGCGTTGATCCTGACGAGGCTCCTGACGCGACGCCATCTTCTTGGGGTCCTGCGTGGCGCGGCTGCTTCTTCTTGGGGATGGTCTGCGGCGGGCCTTCACTTCTGTTGTCAGGGTTGTCGATCGCTGCGGCTTGGAAGGCGCGCTCAAGGGAGCACACCGCATCCCTTTCTTCACATGGGACCGTGATGATTCCCCCGCTTCCTGGCATCTTGAGGATGTTGTAGCGATGGTGAGTGACTGCAATGAACTTGGCCAGGGCTGGATACCCGAGGATGGCATTGTACGGCAGGCGGATGTGCGCGACGTCAAAGTCGATGAGTTCGGTGCAGTAGTTCTTGCGTTCCCCGAAGGTGACAGGTAGGAGGACTTGCCCTATCGGCATGGTAGAACCGTCAGTTACTCCTGAGAAAGGCTTGGTTGGCTGGAGCTGCTCATAGGGCACTTGGAGGTTGTCGAGCGTGTCGACAGATAGGACGTTGAGCCCTGTGCCGCCGTCGATGAGAGTCTTGGTGACTTGCACATTGTTGATGACTGGGGAGCACAGCATAGGCAAGGTGCCAGTGGTGGCTGCGCACTTGAGCTGGTCTGCCGAGTTGAAGGTGATGGCGCATTGGGACCACCTGAGCGGGCGCGTGGCCTCGAGCTTGGGGAGCGCCGCGTTCACCTCGTGAGCGAACTATTTGAAGATGCCCTGAGAGGCTGGGGCCTGAGCACCTCCCAAGATGCAAGCGATCGCACGCGGCTCCTAGAAGCCCCCAGCCCCCTCGTCCTGGTGGTGGTCGTCGTTCCTTCTTGGTGGCGGCAACGGGGGAAGACCGGTGTTGCCCTGGTGGTGATCCTCATGAGACGGGTCCCTCCAGGCGCCCTTGCGAGGCTGGTCCTGCCAGCGGTCCTCACGAGGCCAGTCACGCCACTCCTGGCGCGGGCCACGGTCGTCCTAGCATCCGCCTCTGCGTCCTCCTCCGCGACCGTAGCCCCGGTCGTTGCGCTCGGGGCGTCGACCGAAGCGTCCTTCCCGAATGGCTCTGAGCTCTTGACAGTCGCTGGTGTTGTGGGTGTTCAGGTTGTGGAAGGCGCAGAACGAACGGCCGTTCTTGGATGACTCGGGCTAATCTCTACCTCGCTTTTGTTGTCGGGCTCCGCTGCGAGCACCACTGCCTCTTTGAGCTTCACATCCTTGGCCTTGGCCTTCTTTTCCTCCACTCCTGCTGCTGGTAGCTCAAGGAGAGAGAGGCGCCCCTCCTCAGCTCTTGCACACTTGGTCGCCAGGTTGAACAGTTCCTGAGATGTGCAAAGCTCCTCGTGGATAGCCAGCTCTTCCTTCATCTTGCCGTCACAGACGCCGTCTGAGAACGCGGAGATGATGGCTTCGTCCGTGACCTTGGGGATCTTGAGGCGGGTGTTGTTGAAGCGCTAGATGTACTTCTGGAGGGTCTCTCCTGGATGTTGCTTGATGCGGCGTAGATTGCCCGCGGCCGGTGGGCGGTCACGAGTGCCCTGGAAGTTGGCGATGAAGCGGTCGCGCATCTCGTCCCAGGGCGAGATCGAGTCGTGCTGCAGGTTCAGGAGCCAGGAGCGGGCCCCATCCTTGAGAGCCATGAGAAACCAGTTCGCCATGACTTTTTCGTCGCCGTTGGCCGCTTCGATGCTCAACTCATAGAGCTGCAGGAACTCCGCGGGGTCGGCGGTGTCGTCGTATCGAGGAGGTAGATCTGGCTTGAACTTGCCTGGCCAGGCAACGCTACGCAGCTCAGGGGTGAAGGCGCGACAGCCAGCCGTGGTTGCCGGGGCCCGCTTCGGAGGTGGAGCTATGTCTTGACGAGGTCCGCGCTGCGCCACTGCAGGCGGCACACGATCTTGGCGAGGTGGCGCGGCGAGCGCCGGTGCAGCTTCTCGCGATCGCAGGATTTCTTGGCAGCTTCTTTCTTCACGCGCGGGCGCCGGGCACGATGGATCACGCCACGGAGGCGCGCGCCTTGGTGCCAAGGCACCGTCTTGGGGTCGAGGCGGTGGAGGCACGCCATGAGCCCCGTCGCCCGCGGCTGGTTGAGGGGGAGGCAGAGAGTGGGACGGCGCCGGAGAGCCCCCTGCGGCACGAACGAGCTCGGCGACGCAGTCGAGCCACTCCTCATAGAGGTCGTCGACGGGGCGGTAACGCAGGAGCTTGTTCGCCACGATGAGCGCGGCCCGTGCCTCCATGGGAGCGCGATGCGCGTGAGACGAAGAACCAGCAGGGGTGAGTGATGGAGTAGTGGTGCGGCCGTCCTGCCGCACCGAAGGATGCTACGAGGACGCCTGCTGCTCGTTCCCCACCGGGCCGGTGGCAGCATTGGCGGTGGGGGACGAAGAGCGACGAGGTGGCCCGCCGATGGGAGCTGTCTGAGCGACGCGGGCGGCGAGGGCAGCCCGACGCTCAACTCGAGCACGGCGAGCGTCCGACATGGAGACGATGGAGTGATGGAGCGATGGACTGAAGGAAAGGAAGTTGTGGCGCACCCCTACCTGGCGCGCCAAATGTCGGATGTGGGGTTCCGGCAAACCCTTAAGGTTCGAACACTGGGGTGCGCGTGAAGTCTTTCCCTCCTACCGATCTATGCTCTAGCTCGCTAGATCTCGCGGACATACTCGATGAACTCGCATCACAGAAAGACACGGGGTGTATACTAGTTCGGGCCACCGTTGCGGTGTAATACCCAACTCCAGTGTGGTGGTGGTGGATTGCCTCTTGGGCTGATGATGAACAGTACAAGGGGAAGAACAGCCTCCTGAGGTTGAGGTGTTCTCGTGCTTTCGGACTTGTGTGTGTCCCTGGGTCTGATGAGTCCGTCCTCTGGGTCTCTCCCCTACTATGGTGGCTAGCTCTATTTATAGAGACCCTGGTCCTCTTCCCAAATATTGAGCGGGAAGGGAGCCAACAATGGCGGGCTAATTTGAAGGGGGACAGCTAGTACAAGTTATCCTGACAAAAGGTAGTCTGCGCCTATGAAAGGCTCTGGGTGGCGTTGTCTTGGGCTCCACGATGACCTCCGTCTTGCAGTCCATGGTCTTGGTCTTGTTGCACTGAAATGGCAACCTTTGCCTGAGGCCTCGGTACGCCACGGCTGCGCTTGCCTCCTTTGCACCAAAGAGGAAACAAGGACGCTGCGCGTGCTGGCGCCCGCCTGGTGTCGATCGTCATGGCTCACGTCACGAGAGTCTCATGAGGTTCGCCCCGCCTTGATATCTCCGCTCCTCGTGAGCCTGCCTGTCTCGGCAACTCCAGAGGAGGTCTTGCGTATGGATGCTTTGTTGGTGAAGATGGGCTGTATGGCCTGCCACTTGGCCACGCCGTGGGCCGCAGGAAGGCAGGTCTGGGGACCCCCATTCCCAGAACGCCGACAATCGCTGGCCAGGCCATCCCTCCACTCACCCACACCCCCTTTTATTCTACGGCGACGACAGCCTCACACCACGGCCGAACCAGTGAACCCTCGTACTCCTCTTTGCGTGGGCTTCCACCGCCGCATCTTCCCCGGCTCCGCATTGTCCCCTTCCTAGGCCTCTCGGACGTCTACCGCCCTGGTGCTCTCGACGCAGTGTGGTCAACATGGTCAAGGAACGACTTCCATCGGCAGAGTACTGTACGTGGAGAGGCTGACAGCTGGGTCCACGGTGGCCACAAGGAAGTGACTCATTATTACGCGCAATATAATTATTCCTCCACCAGACAGCAGGGACCCACCAGACGGGCCACCGTATTTCGTGAAAAGACATTTCCCCCCTGACTGCTGGGACCCACTAGCTACATCTTCGCACGTAAGGAAGTGCCTCATTATTACGCACAAAAAAATGAATACTCCCCTGCTAGCTGCGACCCAGTATAGTGGCAGGCTGACTTGTGGGCCTACTAAGTTGACGGGGACGGAGGGCTTTGTCAACTTAGTCAATATGCACGATTCTAGCTCTAGTGACCGTACGATGTCCATCCAACAGCCGTAGTGCTTCTTCAACTTCTGGTCTTCTTGCTACAGCCGCCCAAACCAGCGTCGGTCGTGCCTCGTGCTCCTGCCTCCCATGGCAGGCTATGATGCGGTGGAGGCCTCACCGCCCCTACTACTCCCACTGCTGGCCAGGCCATCCCTTTACTCACCCACACCCTGCTACCTCTTGAGCACTTGTGTTGGTTTTCCCTTGACACTACAAAAAAAAGACACATCCGTGACATTTTGGGCCGAACGATTTGTTTTTCTGTCATACATATGACACTTCTATGACGATAATTGTGACAAAACCCGGTATCATCATAGATGTGGTGGGCTCCTACTTCTATGACAAAAAATCATGACAGAAAATGGGCTTTTCATCCTGGGCGGGCCGGAGACGCAGCTGCATGACATTCTTTGCGCCGTCCATGACGGAAAAAACCGTGGTAGAAGCGAGGGGGAGGAAAATTTCGGGGAGTTCCCGGTTACGGTGGGAGGTCGGGGGCCGAGCGATGCGCTTTTGTCTCGTACACGTACGCGCGTGTGTGCGAGGCGCTGGCTCTAACTGAACCCAAGCGAGGCGTTGGGCTCTAACTGAACCCGAGCGATTGCACTGCAGGCTACGCGTTACTGAACCCGAGCGATCGATCGATGGCTGTTAACTGAACCCGATCGAGCGATTCCTTGGCTACTGATGCTAACTGAAGCTGATCGATGGGATGAACAGTGAGCGTTGCGGGGGGGGGGGGGGGGGGGGATGGGGGGGGTGGGGGGGGGGGGGGGGGTGGATGAACAGTGAGCGGTGGTGTTGCCTCTAGATGAATAGGACCCCGTGGTGTGGTGGAGGGCTGGATGAACAGTAGACGGTGGAGGGGTGCCCGTTGGAGGGGTGGATGAACAGGAACCCGTGGTGTGGAGGGCAGGATGAACAGTAGACGGTGGAGGGGTGCCCGTGGAGGGGTGGTTGAACAGGACCCGTGGTGTGGAGGGCTGGATGAATAGTAGACGGTGGAGGGATGGTTGAATAGTAGCCGGTGGAGTAGCGCGCGGTGGAGGCTGGATGAACAGGAGCCCGTGGAGGCTGGAGGAGGTCGACGGTGGATGAGCAGTAGCTCGTGGAGGCCTGGAGGGGGTCGACGTGGAGATGAACAGTATCCCGTGGAGTCCTGTTTTGCGTACGCCACACCCCTCCCGAATGAAACAGGACCCCCGTTTCGACCGTAGGAGGTCCGTTTCCTCCGTTTTGCGGTACGCCACACCCCTCCCGATCAACAGGACCCCCGTTTCGACCGTAGGAGGTCCGTTTCCTCCGTTTTGCGGTACGCCACACCCCTCCCGATCAACAGGACCCCCGTTTCGACCGTAGGAGGTCCGTTTCCTCCGTTTTGCGGTACACCACACCCCTCCCAATCAATAGGACCCCCGTTTCGACCGTAGGAGGTCCGTTTCCTCCGTTCTGCGGTATGCCAGGCCTCGTTTCCATCGCCTCTTCCGTCCAAGCCCTCCCGATGAACACGACCACGCATTCCATTCCGACCCATGAACACGACGACGACGCTGTTTCTCCGTTCCGACCCAGCCATGTACACGAGCCCTCGCCATACGTATGCGCGAGTAGGCGTTCGAGACCCCGCCCGTATGTACACATACGTGGCCGTATTTTCTTTCTTGCACCCTGGCCGATGTACGTACGTGTACATGCTACGTGTGCGCCTCTACTACGACACGTGCGCGCCTCTACTACGACACATGCGCGCCTCTACATCCACCAGTATATATGTACGTACACGTTCGCGACCAGAATGATAACGCTACGTACGCTTCGACCAGGTGGGTCCCGACTGTCAGGCACTTCCTTGCGTGCGAAGGTGTAGCTTGTGGGTCCCAGTAGTCAGGGGGAAACGTTTTTTTCGCGAAATATGATGGCCCGTCCAGTGGGTCCCTGCTATCAGGTGGAGGAATCATTATTTTCCGTGTAATAAGGAGGCACTTCCTTGCTGCCGCTGTGGACCCAACTGTCAGCCTCTCCACGTACAGTCCACGTCCGATGGAAGTCGTTTCTTGACCACATTGACCACGTCGCGCCGAGAGCACCAGGGCGGTGGACGACGGCGAGGCTTAGGAAGGGGACGACGGGGAGCCGGGGAAGACGCGACAGTGGTAGCCCGCGCGCGCGCGGAGAGGAGTACGAGGGTTCACTGGTTCGGCTACGGTGTGAGGCTGCCGTCGCCACAGGGCCTGGCCAGCGGTGGGAATAGTAGGGGGCAGTGAGGCCACCACGGCAGCATAGCCGGCCACGGGAGGTAGGAGCATGCGGCACGACCGGCGCTGCTTTGGGCGGCTGGAGCAAGAAGACCAGAGGTTGAAGAAGCACTACGGCCGTTGGATGGACATCGTACGGTCAATGGAGCTAGAATCGTTCATATTGACTAAGTTGACAAAGCCCTTCGTCCCCGACAACTTAGTAGGCCCACAAGTCAGCCTCCCACCAAGGTGGGTCCCAGCTAGCCGGGGGAGTATTCATTTTTTTGTGCGTAATAAGGAGGCACTTCCGGCGGGTCCGAGCTAACAGCGGGGGGAACATTTTTTTCGCGAAATACGGTGGCCCGTCCGGTGGGTCCCAGCAGTCAGGGGGAAACAATTTTTTCGCAAAATACTGGTGGCCCGTCAGATGGGTCCCTGCTGTCAGGTGGAGGAATAATTATTTTGCACGGAATAAGGAGGCACTTCCTTGCTGCGGCCGTGGACCCAGCTGTCAGCCTCTCCATGTACAGTCCACGTCCGATGGGAGCCGTTCCTTGACCACGTTGACCACGCCGCACCGAGCGCACCAGGGCGGTGGACGACAGTGAGGCCTAGGAAGGGGACGAAGCGGAGCCGGGGAAGACGCGGTAGTGGATGCCCACGCGTAGAGGAGTACGAGGGCGCTGGTTCGTTGCGGTGTGAGGCTGCCGTCGCCGCAGAGTAACAGGGGGTGTGGGTGAGTAAAGGGATGGCCTAGCCAGCGGTGGGAGTAGTAGGGGGCGGTGAGGCCTCCGCCGCATCGCAGCCGGCCATGGGAGGCAGGAGCACGAGGCACGACCAACACTGGTTTGGGCGGCAGGAGCAAGAAGACCAGAGGTTGAAGAAGCACTACGGCCGTTGGATGGACATCGTACGGTCACTGGAGCTAGAATCGTGCATTATTGACTAAGTTGACAAAGCCCTCCGTCCCCGTCAACTTAGTAGGCCCACAAGTCAGCCTGCCACTATACTGGGTCCCAGCTAACAGGGGGAGTATTCATTTTTTTTGTGCGTAATAAGGAGGCACTTCCTTGCGTGCGAAGATATAGCTGGTGGGTCCGAGATGTCAGCGGCGGTAACGTTTTTTTCGCAAAATACAGAGGCCCTTTTGGTGGGTCCCTGATGTCAGGTGGAGGAATCATTATTTTGCGTGTAATAAGGAGGCATTTCCTTGTGTGCAGCCGTGGACCCAACTGTCGGCCTCTCCACGTATAGTCCACTTCAGATGCATGTCGGTCATTGACCACATTGACCAGGCCGCGCTGAGAGCACCAGGGCGGTGGACGACGGCGAGGCCTAGGAAGGGAATGACACGGAGGCAAGGAAGACTCGGCAGTTATGTCCCACGTGGAGGGGAGTACGACTGTATGAGGGTTTACTGGTTCGTCTGCCGTCGCCAGAGAATAACAGCAGGTGTGGGTGAGTAGAGGGATGGCTAGGCCAGCGATGGGAGTACGGTGGGGCCGTGAGGCCTGCGCGGCAGCAGAGCCGGCCGCGGGGAGGAGGGAGCAGGCAGTCCCGCCGGCGCCTGTTTGAGCGGCTGGAGCAGGAAGAGCAGAGATTGAAGAAGCACGACGACTGTTGGATGGACATCCAACAGTCACTCCTTGTGCGTCAACCTTTTTTTAGGAAAGCTTCAAATCTGTGGAAAACAGCATACATCCCATCTGCCATTATTTCTAATAATTTTCAGCCCATTTGCTAATTCTTAAGGTTTTTTTTGGATCCCATATTCTTTTTGTTAGCATTACAGCCCAAATTGTGGCCACGGTTAAAAAATTATACGAAATTTTGCATAATTCGGTGTGGTCCGAACTGTTTTTAATCCCGAAATTTCGACTCACATTCAAACTGATTTTAAAAACAAATGTATATCAATATAACATCCAACAAATTCTCCACGCATAAAAATTAATGTAATTTAAAATCTTGAAATGAAAAAAAAAGATATTTGAAACTAATTGCCGGTTTGATGTGTTTTAAAAATGTACAACCCATTTCTCATTACTGATGGGCCATTTTCTCGGCCAGCCGAATGAAAGCTCTCCTCGTCTTGAAAGATTTGCAGCCCAACAGGCCTGACAAAGCGACTTACTTGGCAAATCACAAAAAAACTGGGCTGTGGCCGTGGACCCAGCTGTCAGACTCTCCACGTACAGTACTCTTCTGATGGAAGTTGTTCCTTGACCATGTTAACCACGCCGCGCGGAGAGCACCACGGCGGTGGACGATGGCGAGGCCTAGGAAGGGGACGACGCGGAGCCGGGGAAGACGCGACAGTGGAAGCCCGCGTGGAGAGGAGTACGAGGGTTCACTGGTTCGGCTGCGGTGTGAGGCTGCCGTCGCCGCAGGGCCTGGCCAGCGGTGGAAATAGTAGGGGGCGGTGAGGCCTCTGCGGCAGCACAGCCGTCCACGGGAGGCAGGAGCATGCGGCACGGCCGGCGCTTCTTTGGGCAGCTAGAGCAAGAAGACCAGAGGTTGAAGAAGCACTACACCCGTTGGATGGACATCGTACGGTCACTGGAGCTAGAATCGTTCATATTGACTAAGTTGACAAAGCCCTCCGTCCCCGTCAACTTTGTTGGCCCACAAGTCATCCTCCCACTATGGTGGGTCCCAGCTAGCAGGGGGTATTCATTTTTTGTGCGTAATAAGGAGGCACTTCCTTGCGTGCGAAGATATAGCTGGTGGGTCTGACATGTCAGCAGGGGGAATGTTTTTTCGCGAAATACAGAGGCCCTTCCAGTGGGTCCCAGCTGTCAGGTCCTCGCAAAAAAGGGAAGGAAAATCAAAGACTTGGGAAGGCGTACAGAACAAGCTAGTGTACCAGTAAAGAGACGTTGCCGAGTTTTAGAAAAAAGAAAGACGTGCTCCTGTAGCTGGTTCGAATCCAAACCTAGACTATGACTACATATGGTGCTATGCTACTCTGCAAGTAATGAAACTGACATATCCAACGTTCGCTTCTCCTCTTCTCTACTTACTCCGCCTAGCATCAGAAGCTCTGGCCGCAACAACCATGTCCGCTGGCTGCTCGTCCACCTACTCTTCAGTAGGCAACAACCAGATATGCGCCAAGCCGCAACCCGTTCCATCGCCTGTGGGTCTCATCACACCAACGCCGGCACGCGCACCGCAGCCGATTGCTCATCGCAACCCGCTGCCGTTGGTGTGGTGCCACTGCTGCAAATCACGCAGAGTCATCCATCGTGTCTCAACCACAATCCGCAACCCTGGCCGAGTCTTCTACAAATGCCCGAATCATGGGGTAATAATATGTTTAAGTGTTGTTCTGCTGCTTTCAGTTGCTGATTTTTTTAATAGTTTGGTTGATGATCTACCAATTTGATTCGTGCAGAAAAGGGAAGATTCGTGTGATTTGTATTTCTGGGAAGTTGCTGATGTGGGGGAATGCAACTACGCTGATTATTTGGTTAGCCGAGGAATCCCAATACCAGCAGGTTGGGGTGTTGGACAAGTAACTGAAGGAACGACAGAAGAGGAAGATGCAGAGCAGAAGGTCAAAGATGCAGTTCCTCTGATCATGGCCAAGCAACAGCTGCTGAACGGCCTTGGCAGCAATGAGGAGATGAAAGAGCTTGTGAAGATAATGGGAAAAATCGATGTGCTCTGTAGGATGATTGTCTCTTTATTTGCAGTGTATGTAGCACTCGTGATGTATTCAGTGGCTACGACAAGAGCACTTTGCTGAAACTAGTAATGAATGAAACCTGTGTAGCAGGCTGGGCGTAGTGTTTTGAACATCTAATGATTTCTATTAACGGAAATCAGGGGGTATCCCCTTTTGCTCATATAAATAAATAAATAGCAGAGGCCCTATCGGGTCAGCTTTGTTCTCATTCGAAGACGTCGAGCAAATTGCAGTCCAACAACAAACTATGTCATCAAATTCAAGTTTCACAGCCAAATATGAGTACAACTAAACAACAATGTCATCATGTTTTAGTTGTCATACAATCACCAAACACAAATCAGCATACATAACAAGTGATGTTCTCACAGCAAAATACTAAACAACATGTTCATCAGGTTTCAGTTGTCATAGCAAACACAATTTCACATAGTAGATAAAAAACGTCTTCTGACAGGCAAACACGACAAAAGCAATGTAATCATCATCCGCAGCAGCAGCGTCAACATCTTCACCATGTCTATCAGTCTGAATCGTAATTCCCAACGGTGTCATCTTCTTCTTCGTCCTCAACGTCCTCGAATGTTGGCTTCTTCTTGATCAACTCTTGTATGTCCACAGCATGACAGGCAATCTTTTCGCCGGCGTCATTGACGTGATGGTTCTCAAAGATATTAGGAACATCTGTGTTATCTTGTACATCAGGAGCAGTGTAAGCATCATCTTGTTGTGCAACTTCATTAAACGAATTCCTCTCCTCAAACCTTTGCAATACTCTCCAGTCATCGCTACGTGCAAATGTGTCTTCCAAGAAAAATATCTATGTTGCTTGATTTGCCAAAATAAAAGGCTCGTTGGTCTGGTACGCCGCCTTGACATTGATGGATTTGAAATAATCATCAGCTCTAGGTTTTGCGATCCTGGAAAACAGGTTATACCAATGACAACACAATAGAACCACACACCGATGATCCTCGAAACCGGAGATATACTGCAACTGAACAATGTCTGTTATGTTAGAATACATTTTAGTTGTCTCTTTGTCATACGTATCCGTGCTCATGATGGCACTGTTTTGTGTCTTCCTGCCTTCGTCTCGTGCAAGGGTGTTGTAGCACACATCTCCAACAACGCAAGATTCATAATGTCGTACCCGAGTATCAGGACCCATTGCTAGTGTGTAAAGGGCATCATCAACTGCCTGCCCATCCTCCCGCATATTCTTAACCCATGGTTAGAAAATAGACAAGCTGATCATCTTATGTACTCAATATATTAAAAAAACTGACAGTGCACTTCAAAAGCTTACATGGTTCTTGAACCATTTTGCAAATCCTGCCATAACCAGTTTGTCAATGTTTCTTGGATTTTGCAGCAGTAACTCCTCTTTGTAGATGCTGCACAACATAGTGATCATGTCAAACATCTAAATATATAAGAATGTGCTGCAAGTTTGGCAGATTACGATGTATAAGCTACAGTACAGCACTTACTTGATATAAGGTAGTATCTCAGGATAGTTATTCAACACATACCAAACCATTTTGTCCAAATCTGTAGGTTTGTCCTCTTGTCGACTCTTCCCTGTAACTCGAACAGAATAATCGAAAACATTGAGCCTGGGATTGTCTTCACCCACCTCTTTGCTAAGCTGATCAGCTGTTTCAATGTATTTTGAGCAGAATGTCAACGCTTCTGTAGCAATGTAGGCCTCTGCAATGGAACCCTCGGGTTTAGCTCTGTTCCTAACATAGCCCTTGAAAGTGCCTAGCCGCCTTTCAATAGGGTACATCCATCCATACTATACTGGACCTCTAAGTAGTGCCTCATCAGGTAGATGAACAGCCAAATGCACCATCACATCAAAGAAGGTTGGAGGATATATCTTCTCAAGGTCGCATAGGATAGTTGGTATCTTGTCTCTAAGACGCTCCAAAGCATCTATCCTGATATTCCTACTGCAGAGTTCCCTGAAGAATTGTCCCAACTCTGCAACTGCTCTGTATAAGTCAGGGCGGCCCAATCCTCTAAGGATAACAGGTAAAACCCTTTGAAGTAGGACGTGGCAGTCATGAGTTTTCAACCCCTGTACCTAGTTTCCATCTGCACTGACTCTCCTTTCAGGGTTGGAAGCAAATCCATGTGGGAATTTCACACGTGACAGGACCTCGCAGAATTCTTTTCTTTTTACCTTGTCCAAGACGTACACAGCTGGTGCCATATCTCGTGGTTTACCTTCATCTTGCACCTGCAAATCCTGTCTGATACCCAGGTGTATCAAATCAATCCTAGATTTTAAGGTATCTTTCGTCTTGCCTTCAATATTAAGAAGTGTGCCGATAATGCTGTCACATATATTTTTCTCGATGTGCATCACATCAAGATTATGCCGCAGATCCAAATCTTTCCAATACTCCAAGTCCCACAAAGTGGACCTGCGGGTAAACAATAATCTCTCTTCTGACCTGCCACGCTTCCTTTTCCCGCTACCATTATCAGGATGGTTTCCTGGTGTAATATGCCTGACCTTCTCTAATTCCACTTGCAACTCATCGGCGGTGAGCCTCTTTGGCCCATCACGGTTTTCATGCTTTGCATTAAACACATGTCTTCGGTATTTTCTAGGAAGCAGCTTGTCCTTGGCAAGGAAACGACGATGTCCAATGTAACAGATCTTGCTAAGTATTGCATATGAGAGCGGATTCCTGTCACAGCGAACACATGCATTGTAACCATGTGTCGTTCGCCCTGACATAGTGCCCAAAGCCGAATAATCATGGATGCACCAAATTATAACAGCACACATAAAGAAATCAACTGGTGGGCTGCTATATAGGTCTCGAGTGAGAACACCCTTCCATAGCTGTTGAAGTTCCTCCACAAGAGGCTCCATGAACAAATCAAAATCCTTTCTAGGACTTTTTGGACCTGGGATGAGCAAGGCCATCATGTAGTTTGATTCTTTGGTGCAGACATTTGGAGGCATGTTGTAAGGGATAACAAGCACTGGCCACATGCTATATGTGCCGCTCTGGTGGCCAAATGGGTTAAATCCATCAGAAGCTAAGCCAAGTCTAATGTTTCTCGGGTCAGCAGCAAACTCTTTGTGTTTATCATTGAAGCTTTTCCACCCACTACCATGAGATGGATGGCTCATTACATTCTGATATCTGTACTCCTGGTTCCTAGAATGCCACAGTACATCCTCTCTTGTTTCAGCATCATGAAACAACCTCTGCAATCTTGGTGTAATGCGAAAATGTCTCAGAACATTATGAGGAATCCTCTTCACAGCATCGCCATCTTTCCATCTTGATGATTTGCATTTTGGGCATTCACTTAAGCTGGCATAATCCTTCCGGAACAGAACACAATTATTCTTACAAACATGGATCATATCATATCCAATTCCAACTGCACGGATGAAATTCTTCATTTTACTGTAGGTGTGTGGCAGCTCAGACGCATCTAAGAAAGATTCGCGGAAAGCAGCCAACATCGCATTGAATGATTTGTTGGTCATCCGCTCAGATGTCTGCACCTGAAGAAAGGTGACCATAGCTGAGAATACTGACAGCTTATTTCCTGGGGTGACAACAACGTTGCATTGTTCCAACATGCGGGCCCACCGTTTTTCTTCTGCAGGTGAAAGTTCACGGAATGCACGAGCATTTCGTAGCATTGTTTCAATGTTGGTCAAACTCACTGGCTCCGCCACCACCACCTCCACCTCCTCTTCCACCTGAGCATCAGGCAGATCAAGATGGTGATCTGCTGCTTCCACGTAGTCAATAACATTGACGTTCACAGCTTCACCATGATGAACCCACCTAGTATATGTGACCGAGATCCCATACAAGTGTAGATGATTTTGCACAGTTGACTGGGGTCTTGTAACTGAATTCATACAACTGCTACACGGGCAGAGCACATCTGATTTCGGACCACCGTACTCAGCTCTGATAAAGTTCATGAAGTTTTCAACCCCCTCGACATATGCAGTGGAGAATCTTCGAGCAGAAGTTATCCAAGTCCTGTCCATCTGTTAGACATACAAATTAGTTCTTCTACTAGATATTACAGGAAAAACATATATGCTTTTTTATGAAGTCCAAAAAAAAATACCTAGGTTGATGTCTAAAGCTATGGCAAGATATTTGGACGAGCAGATCTAAGTAACGAAATATATGTAAAGCTAATTCAGCAAACAGATTTGAGTGCCAAATTATGGCAGGCTGTTTCAGCAGTCAATGAGGCCGAGCACACAGCCATCGAACTATCGAAGGCCATCGCAGCAACAAAGATCGAGTATAAAACGGTGTAGAGCTATTTCACCTAACAGATTGGCTACTAGACCATGGCAATCTACGTCACAATAAATATATGGCAGGATATTTTAGCAACTAATCAGCCTTGGCATGCCATCTCAGCTAAGCAGATTGAGTGCAGAACAGGGCAAGGAAGCTTGTTAAGCAGAGCATATTGATAGTAAACTACTTCGGCAAATAGTGAGATTAATAGCGTCTATCAGCTAACATTCAGCGCTACACCGACATGAACGGGGCCTCAGTCTAGAATGCGCGTACCATGGGAGAAGCTGACCGCCGTGCGTCTCCACACGAACGTCGCCAGCGGTGGCGGCGCTGACCGCCGTGCGCCTCCACAAAAACGTAGCCAGAGGTGGTGGCGCGGCTAGAGGACGGCAGTCTATGAGAGCGTACTGTGGGAGCGAGAGGATCGCCGAACCGTGGCACCGACATATCGGCGCGGCGGGGAGGGCGGCTTTGGCGGAGCAAATGGAGTGGAGGGGGACAGGGGGGGGGGGTTGGGGGAATATTATTGGCTAGTTGGGCGAAGGGCGGTTGAATCGGATTTGGGGGAAATTTTTGGGTGTGGGGGGGAGGATTTTCGCGCAGTGGGCGGGGGGAGTTTGGCGCATGGTCGGTTTCTCCAAGTGCAGTCCCACGTGTCAGTGAAGAGGCAAGCCGAAGCGCATTCCGTTTGTGTGAGCCGTGTGCAGGACCGAACGTGTGTGGGGTGCAATGCGACTACGACAGGAGTGCTGTGAGTGTACCGCATTTTTTCCTTTTAAACTAGGTGCTTCGCCCCCACAAAAAAATATGTTGCTTTGCGCGATCCATCGATACTACTTCTAGTAATCCGGTAATCCTGACTAAAACGGCGCGGCCGGGTCTTTTCCTGTGCGATATGCTGGGAGGTTGGCTTAGTTGGGTTTTTTAGGACGAGTAATGCTACACCTACGTAATCCCAGTTACGTAATTAACGTAATGTGAAACGTGTGAGCTATTGATTGTAGATTGGGGGGAGGGAGGGGCCCACCACCATGAAAATCAGGGGAGGAGAGAGAGAGGCAATTTACGTTAACCCTTTCGTAGGTTCCCGTAGATGTAGAAAGATGTGTCCGATCCTGCAATATAGGCCGTCCGATCTATATCTAACAGATAGGAAGGAAACTATGACAATTTACCCGCACTCCTATCCACATTTGTAGATAAGGCTTTCCCTCGTTCATCCTTTTCTCCCGCAAGATCTTGATCTTCCGTGCAACGCACGGGCATCTTGCTAGTACTCCTACAATATGTATATTATTGTGAAAGTTCATATACACCGGCCAAGATTAATGCAAACACGACAGATTTTCATTACATTTTGAACTTTTATAGGACAAAAAATAGAAGACACACGACCCTAAACCTATTCTACGGCGGCGACCGACATCCTCTATCTGTGATCTCCATGTACGGGGGTGGGGTTCAAGACCCGTGAAGTGAAGGTGCAGTCTCCGGCGAGGAAAAGTAGAACACGGGAGACGGACCGGCCAGTTGGCACACCATGCCCTGCCGCCTCCCATGCCCTACTCATCCTCGGAGGAGTCCCCGACTTCGGCGGTGCCGGACGTTGGACGGCGGCAAGTAGGACGCGTGGCTGACGGTGCTCCCGTCGTCGGCCGCCAGCGTGGCCACCGCTTGTGCGGCGACTTCAGCGAGGGCGGCGACCTCGAGCTCCATCCCCGAAGACAAGCTCTCCCGCAGAGCGTTCGCGCTTGCGGTCAGGGCGGATGTGGTTCCAGGTAGGAGGACGATGCGCTATGGTGTGGAGGTTAGCTGGGCGTTGCTGCTTTAAGTAGCGCATTCCAGTGAGGCCAAGCGTCCGGGTGCGTCATTAAGTCACCGGAGTTGTTCCTCGGGCACCGAGCCTCTTAATGACGACATATGAACGGACGACATGAATGCAGGCAGCTGGCGCCGGCTGGGAACGCACCGCGCGACGGCGCGAGGGACGAGGGTATTGGTGTGCCAAGGTAGTCAGCTGCGGTCGTGGCAACGTTGGAGATGCCCTTTGCTCACATGCGATCCCCGCATGTCATTGAAAAAGCAAGACGACTCGGCATGGTCTTAGGTCCAGAGGATGCAGTTGGCCGCGCTACACCACTCCACGGATGCGTCGCGGTGCCCCAGGCATCCTCGACGAGCCGGGTGTTGGGGTGTGTTTGGATTGTGGCCAAAGTGCACCTTGCCAAAATTTTGGTCATGACCAAAAGATTGGTCTTTGTTTGGATGGTTGCCATTTTTTTGGCATGCCAATGAACTCTGGCCAACTCTAGTTCATTTTTCTTGCCAATGT
Source organism: Triticum urartu (assembly GCF_003073215.2). NCBI lineage: Eukaryota > Viridiplantae > Streptophyta > Magnoliopsida > Poales > Poaceae > Triticum > Triticum urartu. The sequence goes on from NC_053027.1 coordinate 474,962,068, forward strand.
CGGCCAAATCATGGGCAACCAATACCTCAACCAAAATTTTGGTCATGACCCAAAGATTGGTCTTTGTTTGGATGGTTGCCATTTCTTTGGCATGCCAACGAACTCTAGCCAACTCAAGTTCATTTTTCTTGCCAATGTCAGCCAAACCATGGGCAACCAATACCTCAACCAAAATTTTGGCTACCCAATGCTTTGATGGGGCAACCTTGGGCACAAACCAAACATACCGTTGGTCGTGCCACAGCACTACCGCCACCCTCGGCAAACTGAAACCAACCGTGTCTAGCAACGATATGAGCATGTCGCTCACCGCATGTCTATTTCTCTGTTTTCCCGGCCATATTCGAGCGTCAGTGCTCTGCGTTGCGCATTAGGCATTTCACTATGTAGGCCAAGCGAGACAACTTATTGTTTATTTGAGTCGTTCAAGTATAATCATGTGGCGTTTGCTTATTTCTCATTCCTCTCCAACCCTCTTCTCCATCGATCATGTCGCCCTCTAGTCGAGTCCATCCTCCCGCATGCCTCATTTGAACATTCCTCTGAGTATCATTCGCATGTACCCACCCTAGTCCTCTTTCAATAGATCTCCGGACCCCGAGATGAAATCGAGAGGGAACGAGTGGGGGCACATGATACCTAAGGCAGATTTCAAATTTTGAACCGGTGATCATAGCATCCGCAAATCATATATAAAGGGTATTCAATGTTCGTTTCGTTTTTGAACGTACAATATACTCCCTTCTATCCTTTCTACTCCCTCCTTCCATCTATATTGGGCCTAATGCATTTTTCAAGACCACCTTTGACTATTGACAAGATTAATAGTACATGACATGTATAATGCGAAAATTATATCATTGGAAGCTCCTTTCACATACGAATTTGATGGTATGCTTTATTTAAGTTGCATGTCATATATTATTGCTCTACCTTTTGGTTAAAGTTAGCCTCGAAAACGCATTAGGCCCTATACAGATGGAAGGAGGGAGTAGTTTACATATAAGTTTTATGTGTAGTCAAAGTATATCTACTTTGATAAAAAAGGTATCAACATTCAACAACGCCCAATGAATATTGTTAGATTCGTACGTACTCCTAGATTTGTACTCGAGATGGTTTCCAATTTGACTATTGACAAGATTAATATTACATGAGATGTATAATGTTAAAATTATATCATTGGAAACTCCTTTCACATATGAATTTGACCGTATGCTTTGTGTAAGTTGCATGTCATATATTATTACTCGAACATTTGGTCAAAGTTAGCCTCGAAAAACGCATTAGACCCTGTATGCTTTGTGTAAGTTGCATGTCATATATTATTACTCTAACATTTGTGTAAGTTGCATGTCATATATTATTACTCTAACATTTGGTCAAAGTAGTATAGTGGAAGTGGATCCTCTGACGTAGGTATCCCTGCCTTACCCTCCCTTTCGGTCACTTACTGGCGGACCCCATGCTTGATAGGCCCCGCATGTCAGTTACTCAATGGGTTCGGCCACGTCAGGGGATCCTCATCCGTATAATACTCCCTCTATTTTATTTACTCCGCATAAAACGGAGGGAGTGGTGGTATAATAAATGACGCGGGCGGGGAAGGGGGAGGGACGTCGGTTTGCTCTCAACTGCGGTCCCACAAGCAAGCGAAAATGCAAGACGAAGCGTGTTCCATTCGGTGGGCGACGTGGAGGGTCCAGCGTGCCGGGCTGCAACGCGAACGCGACAAGAGTGATGTACAGTCAAAACCGATTGACCGGTCGTCACCGGAACCACTATTCACACCAGAACCTTCGCTGCTCGGCCTACGCCAGCCACTGCCCTAAAACCATAGCAAATCTCCAGCCCATTCCCCCACCTTTCGATCCCTTAGCCCGCATCAAGCGTCCCCTAGTTCGCCGGAAAGCCATGGTGCGCTGCAAGATCACTTACTACAAGATGCTGACGCCGGAGCGCCGCGCAGAAATCACGGTGGCGGTCGGCGCCATAGACCTCCGTTCCCAAGCTCGCTTTGCGGTGGGCCAATCCCCGAGTTCTCTGGAGCCAAGCTACGAGGAGGAGGAAGCCGATCCAATGTTCATGGTGGATGTCGCGGTGCAGAAGGCCCCCGATGGGTATGAGACGATGGATGTCGACTTCGTGCCGGCATCCGAGTCCCGCATGGTCCAGGCGGACCAGCGGTTCAACATGGCGATACTAAAGAAGGACCGGGTGGCAGAGGCTCAACTCGACGTGGAGCGCGCGCATGCCGCTGCCATCGAGGCTCTCCTGCAGACGGAACCGGATGTCATGGATGTGAACCGAGCAGTGAAGGCTCAACTTGAGGCGGAGCGCGCGGATGCCGCTGCCATCAAGGCCCTCCTGCAGGAGGAACCGGACGTCCTGGACTTGAACCGGGCGGCAGAGGCTCGACTCGACGCAGAGCGCGCGGATGCCGCTCTGATCGACGCCCTCCTACAGGCGGAACCGGACGTCCTGGACTTGAACCGGGCGGCGGAGGCTCGACTCGACACAGAGCGCATGGATGCCGCTGCCATGGAGGCCCTCCTGCAGGCGGAACCGGACGTCCTCGACTTGAACCGGGCTATGCTCTCGTCCGTGCAGAGCACCCGCACGCTTCGCTTGAACGAGTAGCTGGAGGCCGAGGACAACCACGGTGTGGAGACACACGTCGGCATCGACGGCTGGTTCGCGCCGGCAGCCAAAGATGATGAGGCCGTCTCTTTCCGCGAGCAGTGAAAGTTTTTCTTTATGTTGTTGTTTTCATGGATCTTTTGCTGTGTAAAAACATATACTCCCTCCGTCTGGAAATACTTGTCATCAAGATGAATAAAAGGGGATGTATCTAGATGTATTTTAGTTCTAGATACACCCTTTTTATCCATTTTGATGACAAGTATTTCCGGACGGAGGGAGTATTTGTTATGCAAGTCGCCTGACTTGGGTCAGTCTACCATTTCAGGCGGTTGGGTTAATATCCTACGTCTCCTAACCCTTCTTTCCTTCTTCCTCACCTCTTCTTCTTCCCCAACAGACCACCGCACGGGCCGTACGAATACTCCCCAACATGCGGTTGGATAAACATACTCTATGAACGAAAATTATGTGTCAGTGATAGGATGGCTGAGTTTGGTGTGTTCACATGCGACAACACGTGTCAGTGAGGGTGCGTTCCCTTGGTTGGGTTTGCGGCATGCACGAGCAACTGTGTGAGGGTGCGGTGCGACCGCGGCGTGCAGGAGCGACCGTGTGAGGGTGCGGTGCGACCGCGATAGCCGTGCGCAAGTGTACCTCCTTCTCATTTTGAAAACTTTAGGCAAGCTTGGCAAAAATGTGTGGTGAAGTTTGGCAATGCAAGGCCTAGACCCAAATAGGATAAGTATGTACTCCCTCCGTTTCTTTTTAGTACGTACTAGGAGTACTAGTGTTAAAAAAGAAAGGCTGGGTTTTCCTTCGCGAGATTTTATCGATACAAATCCTCGTTTCACGTGTCAATTAATGCGTAATTTCTTCTCCAAATACCAAAGAGCTAACCATCTCACTCCTCATCGCTTGATTAATGCAGCGCTATGCAAACCAACCTTCTCACTTCCGCATGCATGCAGGGGATATTAATGTCCTTGGTTGCTAACCCCATCAATTTTGCCTCGATTAGTGTTAGTGGCCCTTTCCAAATTGTAATTTTGATATACTGGCCTTGTGTACAAAAAAAATGGAGGTAGTAACTATATTTGACTTCCTTCCCCATTGCGGTGACGTCGATGATTTTTTTGTGGTGGTTTGGCGAAGTGCGTTCGACGGAGAACACCATTTGCATCCAGGAAGTCCTTTACTAGTACTACTAGGAGTAACTAATGCGGTGAGATGGCTTCTCGAAGAAGACGATGGAGAAGCGGAGTCAGCGAAGAGTGAAATGATGGTTGCTTCGTCCGTGCTTTTGTGATTTGACGCTTCACTGCTTTGTGATTTGTGATAGAAGGGACAGGGGAGTAGACTCTATGCTCTATACTGTAGTACTACATGCGTCCAAGCATGGGAGAAAGAGGAGAGGCGTTGCATTTTTCTATTCCTTCAATCAATCAATCACGGAGCTTCGGTTCCATCTTTTTCGCTTTGGCAACACCGTCCACAATGGTTCCCACGATGCCAAAAGCTATTTCCACATTTGGCTACACATTGTGGATGCCCTTAACCGTACCACTTGGTTTTGCTTCTGTGTGCTATCTATACAAATCTCAATTATATTGATCTAAAAAATTATAGAATCGAGATTAGTAAAAAGGAGGTGATTTTGCCGCGCGGATGGCGGGGGAGGTTTCTTATTTGAGCAATGCTACATCCACGTAATGGTTTACGTAAAGTTACAAACTGATGTGATGTGGGACTATTTGATTGGATTAAAGGAGAGGATTAGGCCCACCCCACCTGAAAATCAGGGGGGCATATATAGATTAGATATAAAGTATACGTAGCAGCTACGTAGCCCTTTGTAAGTCTAGGATTAGGCTTCTTATTTTCAGAGGACGTTGTCCTGGTGGTTTGCTAACATGCGGTCCCACGTGTCAGTGCTTTACCAAGCCGATCTGCGTCCCACATGAGGCAGAACAACGGCATAAGCAACACGTGGTTAAGTTGAAGAAGATGAGGGAGAAGCGGATTCAGCAACAAGTGAAATGATGGTTGCTTCGTCCCTCCAACTTAACTGCGGGAAAGGTGCAGCTTTGTGATTTGACGCCTCATTGCTCATTTTTACGCCGGCGCCATGACTGGGGTGCTTCACCCCGGCTGCTCTGCACTGTATTCCGGTATGGCACGTGGACCCGGTAGCTTGATGTCCCACATGTCGGCGAAAGGGACTAGAAGATTTATGAAAGCGAGCGCTCCACTCTTACAACGGAGGAGTAGATGACACGACGGCCCAGTGAACTGTCACTTGTACTATATAGTAGTAGTATAGTTTTGCTGTTTCGCATGATCCATCGATACAAACCCGATTAAACAGGAAAGGGCGGGATTTTTCCCGCGCGGTAGATGATATTGGCCATACATTTCAAAGGCAATTTTAATGTATGCAAACTGAATAATTATAAGTAACAATATGATATCTAGTAAAACTAAAAACACATATGATTTATTGTGTTAGAGTGTAGTAGTAGTGTTGTATTGCATAGTTGTTAGATGTAACATGCGAGAACGTGTAGAGATGTAGTTTTGGAGGGCCTACAGATAGAAAAGCGTAATACGGTCACCGAACTTCAGAATAAGCTGATTACGGTCACTATATACGTTTTGCAGTGATTATACGGTCACTTGCTCACAGCTCAGCATCGGCTTGCACTCTGTTGACCGGCCAAATAGTCTGCATGGCGCCATGTTGACTAGTTAAATTGACCACGTTCGTTGTGGGTCCCACCTGTCAGTTCGCATAGGCAAAAGGTCAGATAAACACAAATTTACGCAGGCACGACAAGGCTCCAACCCGTGCGCAGGAATCACCTGGTTGTGTATGTGTCTGTCAGGGCCTGATGTGTGCGCATGCACGTGTAGGTTGAGCACTTGAGCGTGAGGAGTGTGTGTTGGTCGTGTGGTGTACTGGTGTGTGCATGCATGCGTGCGTGTGTGCGTGTGAGTGTTGCGTGCGTGCGTGGCTGCGTGTGTACGTGTGAGTGTTGCGTGCATGTGTGGGTGCATGTGTTTGTGTGACTGTTGTGTGGATGCAGTTTGTGTGCATGCGTGCGTGTGTGTATAATCACCACACCAGCTCCTGTGTGTTAAAACAGACGGCTCAGCATACCAATACAAGGCCACCTTGTCCGCTGTGCCCGCGGTCATGACTTCGAACCACCGTCCAAATATTTTTTTGTCGTTTGTTTTCATTCTTACTAGCCAGATGCCCGTGCGTTGCACGTAACATCAAGATGCATTTGTATGACTTGTTTATCTTGTGAGAGAAAAGGATGAACGAGGGAAGGCCTTATTTGCAAATGTGGAGAGGTGTGTGGGTACCTTTTTGCAAAATTGCCATAGTTTCTTTCCTATCCGTCAGAAATTGGACGACCTATATTGCAGGATGGCAGGCACACCATCATCACCAACTCTGTTTTTTATAAGAGTGTATTTTATGTATTTTATAAGAGTGTAGATGTAGAGTAGATACAAGTCGACAGGTGGGCACGATGGTAGTGAGATAATGTGATGCAACACTAGAGGTGCCACATGGAGCGTTTAACTGGTCAACTAGTCATGTCATGAGCAAATACAGAGTTGTACGGTGAGCCCGTGACTGCATAATAATCACTAAACATAAATGGTGACCGTAATGAGTGGATTCTGAAGTCCAATGTACGCATCGTGCTTTTGCTTCAAATACAATGATCATCATTGCATATATCGCGAGAGAAAGATGAAACATGCCTGAATTTTCTGGGGGGGCTTACTTTTAGAGGACCTAGAGATAGTTTTGTATGCATACGTGAAATGGCGTACAGGGGGGTATGCGATGGAGAGAGATGCTCTTCGTTTCTCTTTATTATGACTAACTTTGTATATAGTATAAAAATATACAAATTCATAGTGCGGAATAAATAACATTGTGGGCACCATGCAATGCAAATTAGCGTTCGTACTCCTCCATATAACTTTGTAATGTTGTATATATGTAGAAACTCTAAAAATATTTTTTTGGCCACACTTTATTCAAAAGGAATGTTGTATGCAAAATAAACGTGAAGAGAGGGCTTTTTAGATCAATGGGGTACGTGATGTAACATGTGTGAATGTGTAGTTGATGCATTTGGCAGGGCCTATAGAGGTATGTGTGTGTATTACGTATTCGAGAGAGGCATGGATAGAGGGGGCCGACGGGGGGCGTGTGAGAGATAGCACGAGAAATGAGAGTGGTCTAGAGAGAGAGAGACGAATATGACGTCACGACAAGAGATTCCATTCCATTGAGTGTGTATATGCAAGGGGGGTGGGAATAGAGGTACCAGGAGAAATTTTCTATGTGTGTGGTGTTTGTGTTGGTATTTGTGGGTGTGAGAAGATAATGAGACGTGGGGGCAGAGGGTGTGTCATCGCGTGAGGTCCGGTGGGTCGAGGTGAGGCCCTTCGTTCTGTTCCGTCCTGCGCCACATTGGTTGGCCCATGACGCATTTAGGAAGACCCATGGATGACTAGTCGTACAAGACAAAGATAGCAGAATTGTGAAGGACTCTGTGTCCACTGACAAAGCCGGCTAGGATTTGTAACCCTAGGTTCTCGGACTAAGGTAACCCCTTTATCTCTGATATTAGTATTCATCCAACCTAACTTTAAGGGGCATCCTATAGAATGCTCTGCTAGAATCATACTCGTCGATTAGGAAGAGAGGTGTGAGACAATGCGTGAGAGACAGGCGTAAAGATAATGTGCGTACATGAGACACGTAGGCAGGTCCATGTATATAGAAAGGGTCGATGAGGATTGTGCGTGTGTATGTTTGCGAGAGGAAGAGTGCTTGTGATAAAGGTTAGTGAAAACAGTTGTAAATGGTTACGAGAGAGAGGGAGGGTTATATCTAGAGCATGTTTGCGAGAAAGACACCTCGGGAGAGAGTGTGTGAGCATGTGTGAGAGACCATCGATGGAGAGTGAAACTACACGTAAAAGACTGCTCTACACATTGATTAAAGATATAAATTGTATCCAAATATTAGGATGGGATCATAATATTTGCAATTCGCGTAAGGAGCGGTCATTGATCCATCAGACATCTAGATTCTATCGAATTTGAGCATGTCTATGTTATTATTCGACACAATTGATCCACATAGTTAGTATTTTGAACTCCAGACAATGCATCGCTTTAGCAATCGAATATAAACGTGAGTATAGTTCATGTTGTGTGTGTAAAGCACATTATACATACGAAAGTTACACAATGAAAATTATAAATAGCTACTACCTATGAACTAGCATACATTTGAATTCAACTTAAGGTGGTTTAAAAAAAATCGAATTCAACATGAAGTCCATTCAATTATTTGAATTTGATATCATGGCATTTGTAAACCATACCTAAATTATGGGCGCACCAATCTTTGCTCTGATTTTGTACATAATAGCATATGTAGTCGTGTACAAAATAGATTCAAATTTAGCTCCTCCATTCCAAAATAATCGTAGTTATAGGATTTTCAAGTGTCAAAATTTCAAAAAGAAGTGGATAATTTAATGAGGTTTTCAAACATACAAGGTCAAATATAACATTGTATATTTAGGTCAATCCTCATGGTTCAAGAGTACTCTAAACGTGAATGCTTGTGTTTCAAAATTTCAAACGAAGCACCAAAAGAGCCTCTACTCACCCGAAACCGCTTGAGACCAATGTTTGGTAGTACAAGGAAATTACTTTTCTAATAACTCCGACCCGTGAAACCTACCGGCCCGACGTCCAAAGGTCTAAACCGGGGTAGGTTTGTAGCTTCATCTAGACGCTACGCAACCGCATCCAAAAAACATTCATACACAATGGCGCCTAAGCACACATGCGCGCGGCCGAAATCGCTCCCGCCCACTATTTGGGACACCTGGGATTACCATCCTACTCCCGACCCGCAGTAGGTCCCAAATTTAAGAGGGGGGCAAAGTTTGTACTTTCCCCAAATTTCAAACAAGCGCGTCCCATCTTCTGTTCAAAAAAGCCAAAATCAAGCGCGTCCCAGACCGAAACATGGTTCCCCCCACCCGTCCGATTCCCCATTCGTACTGCATGGGCGCCAAAACTACCTCTCCACCAGCTGCGAAACCCCGGCGTCCTCCGTCCGCCACCCCATCCCACCCATCAACCGCCGCCCTCCTCCATCACGCCGGAGCCGATACCTCGACGTCGTCGTCCACCGCAACCTCAACCGCAACGCCCTCCACGGCTAGTTGTTGAAGCCGAGGCCGAGCCGTCCGTACCCGAGCCAGTTCAACCACACCATCCTGCGCCTCACCGCTGTCGCTCCAACTTCGCCACCCTCCACCGCACCGGAGCTGTTCCTGCTACGCCGTCCTTCGCCGCCTCAGATCTGCTTCCCCTTCGCCAACATACGGCCACGGCAACACAGTCAACAATTTGGCCATGGGTTCGTCCAAGCATGCACCCTCCAGAACATCGTTTTCCCCGGTAAAAACAAGAAGATCGGCGCGACATGTGGGGGTGACCACACCGGCAACCGAAAAAGTTACTCCTCTTCCCTTATTCGTCAAATCTTACGTCTCTGCTTGCACGGTATTCATCCCACAGAAGACACTAGTTGACCACTTCTTCTTGATACTAGATGTTCCTAGTAACTCGCGATGCACAAGGTTTCTCCTCATATACTATTTCACCTTAGCTAGAGGTTCGTCGCCCCCCTGAATTTCAATTTCTGGCCACTTGATTCCCAATTAACGGAAGCATTCCCCGGCGTAACAGGCGCTAGTACGCCTATTACGTCGGGGAAGCAGCGCCTTGGTGTTTATCATAGGGGCGTGTGCGGCCTAGAGCTACTGGCGCCCGATCTGGAGGTCGGCCGGGATTAAAGGGACGGCCTGGGGGCGCTGCCAAGCACGACGGTGGTGTGAGGTCGATGGGAGGGCGGGGCGGCGGAGGCAGGGGTCTGGGCCAATGGTCGCTGGCGGTTCGAGAAAGATCGTCAACAGTGACTGGCGGGAGGTAGACGAAGGCCATGTGCCCGTTCCTTATAGATCAGACGGCTCATTAAAAAAATCGACTGACGTATTTATTTTCAATCGACTATTATCTTAGATATGACCACATGTGGTGGTGTGCTGGAGGAGTACCTGCATTTCCTGTGCTCATATATTACAAAATCATACGGAGTAGAATCTAATTTTGTTTCCCATGCAATGTTGTAGAGCTATCATATGTCTCCTGTCATTTATTTTTCAGCCACCTGCTATCTGCTACTTTTACAGTGCACTAGTTCTGCACACACTTCACCCTTACTCTCACTGTTGTGTTTTTATGCAAGGGTATTTCAGACTCTGCTGCCATGAGGGAAGCCAAAAAGAAAAGAGGTAAGTCGCTCTAGCTTGTTGTGCGGCTAGGCAAGACACGTTTCAACGCTTTAATGGGTGCAGTGTCAGCAGATGGAGACGGGGAACGTAGCTCTGGAGTTGATGACCTCGCTTGCAATGAACCACCATCCCAGGTGCTTGCTTTAACTTCGCGGTGTCATATGTGGTTGCATGTTCCATATGGTGTCTAGCTTGTATTCGAAAGGCCGAAGTCGATAAGATAAGGAAAGATATTTTTTTACATGAACCACCATCCCGTGAGCACCAGAAGACAAATGGCTAGTCAGGGCATTGGCCGAGCCAGTGACAAGCCCAGCAAAGATAGGCATCACCTGGAAGCCAACTAAAAAGCTGCGATGGTGGCGAAGCTGCCCGCCTCCCACCAGGCTCTCAGGTCCTAGATGATCATGCTCACCACTCCAGCCGGATGTCTAGCTTGTATTGCTTCCAATTTGGTTAAATTGTATCTGCTTAGCTTACACATTATACCTTTGAATATGACATGCCTTTCTGTTTTTGGTACATACTAGTACAGCTGTGTATTAACCATGTTCTTACATCAAACTAATGTTCTTGTGTATCCCTCATCAATCACTTATGATGAGGCAGGCAGGCAAGGGGACTACTCCTCATTTAAAGAATGCAGCGTCAGCCTCCCGACATGATTCTCAAGAAACAGAAATGCTACATGAAGATAGTGAACGTAGCTCTGTAGTTGATTATAGCATTTCCCCTACACTAGCATCGCAGGTGCTTGCTATAACTTGGCAGTGTGATATGTGGTTGCATGTTGCATATGGTGTCTAGATTGTAATTCTTCCAATCTGGTTAAACTGCATGTGCTAGTCTGCTTAGCTTATACATTATACCTGTTAATGTGACATGCCTTCCTGTATTTAGTACATAGTACATCTGTCTATTAAGCATGTCCTTACATAAAACTATTATTTTTTTGTATCCCACATCAATCAACATGACGAGACACCTTTAGTATATGCAGTGCGATATTAGTTGCATCTTTCATATGATTTATAGCATGCGCTGCTTCTAATTTGTTGAAATTCCATTTATGATGGGACGCTTTTAACTTGGCAGAGTCATATTGGTTGCATCTTTCATGTGGTGTCTAGCTTGCATTGCTTCTTATTTGCTGGAATGCTTTCTGCTTAGTTTACACAAACAGTTCTGAACATGCCATGCCGTCCTGTTTTTCATACATATTCCATCTTGGTATCATGTGTTTGACTTACATCAAAGTAGTGATTGTCAGTATCATGCATGAATGAGTTCTGAAGAGGCAATTTTATTGCTTTTTCTTGTCGGTTTTACTTGACAATTCAAAATCAGTAAAGCGGAAGGAAGTTAGCAAGGCAGCGGATAAAGGTGCTCCTTCCGAACGGAGGGCCTCTACAGTTTCTACTCCTCCACACCCCAAGATGATTTCCAAGACAACACATGCATAGACACTCAACAAAGCTGTGTTTATGATGAGCACGTCTCCCCTAGTGCAGCATCACCGGTGCTCCCTCTAACTTGGCACTGTTATATGTGGTTGCATGTTATGTGTGATGTCTAGCTTGTATTGCTTCTAATTTTGTTGAATTCCATCTGCTTACTTTACACATTATACTTGAGTAAGACACGTGTTCCTGTTTCTAGAACATACAATATCTGTCTATCACACCATGTTCTTACATCATATTACTACTGTTGTGTAACCTGCAACAATCACTTATCATAAGACACGTTTGACTTCGGAGTGTGATATAGGTTACATCTCACATTCTTTTCTAGCTTGTACTACTAATTTGTTGAAATGGCACTTATGACGAGACAGTTTTAACTTGGTAGAGTGATATTAGTTGCATCTTTCATATGGTGTCTAGCTTTCATTGCTTCTAATTTATTGAAATGCTTTCTTCTTAGTTTACACATCATAGATCTGGTTATCTCTTCCGTCCTGTTTTTCATACATATTACATCCTGCTATCATGTGGTTGTCTAACATCAAAGTTCAGTTCGTCTACATCACGCATCAATTTGTTCTGAAGAACTAAATTGTTATTCGTTTTTCTTGTCGGCTTGACTTAACATGGCACAGAGAAAGAGGAAGAAACACAGAATGGCAGGGAATGAGAAGCGGATGAATCCTGCAGATTCTGCTGGTACTGACGGTGCAATAGAAGGTCAAAGTCCAGCAGAAAATTCTACAAACACGGCATCCCATGCTACACGAGTTGCAAAAAAGACAAATAGTAACAAATAGCTTCCACCAAACAAGCAGAGACATCCCTAGTTCTTGCAACACCTACCACAGTACTACCAGCTACATGACGTACTCGTGCGTCAACTGAGCTAGCAGCACGTTCCCAAGCTCCCTTGCCACCTGACACTACTTCCCAAGCACTCTTGACACAAGACGAGTTGGCAATATCAGATGAACCTTGCGAGCTTCAACGGCATGCTTCTTTATATGTAGTCTCACAGTTTGATGTACACTAACACTTCCTACGTTTGTTGTTGGACTAGCACCTAGGTGCAAGAGGAAACAAACATCAGGGATAATGCTCGATAGGTTAACTAAATCAAGAGGAGGAAGAATGGAGATCCGTTTTGAGGCAGGTTTAAAAAGGCCACGTGATGCTACAGAGTCAGCCAAGTTAGTATCAGAGGCAATGGTTGCTGTTAGGTGTCATGTACGTATCCTCCCAACATGGATTCAGTACAGGAATGACAAAGGCGAAACCCAGTTCAACACCTTCCTTGACCATTTATCTGTAAGTATGGTTATGTATGGAAACTAGTAATATCGTCTTGCTCTGTCCAATACTTTCTAGGTTGCTGATAATGAGACTCCCATAATTTTCAACAGATGAGGTTCAAGTTGGATAGCCAAGATGATGCAACTAGACAAGCTTGCACCCATGTTTTCAAGTCTGATCTGCGACAGTATCGGTATAACTTGAGGAAAACTCACTTTGAAGGCAAGGCTAACAGTGAACTTGCCCAAACATCTCCAGTGGAAAATATATCTGATGAAGACTGGAGAGGCCTCGTTAAACACTGGTCCGATCCGAAGTATCAGGTACATTATATATATATGTCATCAGATCACATGTTCAAGTCCTATTTACGCATGTGCCATACAAATCTATCTTCTTGTAGGTGAACTGTTCAAAGAACAAGGCCAACCGTACGAAAGTGAAATTCCAATAGACGACAGGATCTCGTAGCTATATTGCACACTGCGAGGCTCTTGTAATTAGCTACTGTTTCACTCTTTTCGTTGTACCATATTATCAGATCTATATTAACTTGTTCCAAATGCAGAGGAAAGCCCGCAAGGACCAAAAAGTACCTGAACCAAATGCTGTGGAAATCTTCAAGGACTGTCACACCAGCAAGAAGAAGGGCATGACTACACCAGTCAAAGCCGCTGTTGTAAGTCCTTAATACTCATGCCTTTTAACTACTACTTACTCTGACTTGTGCCTTGAACTGCATGGTTTGCAGCCAATGTCTATTGCTCTTTTCAATTTTATACACAATTGTCTTAGTGTATCATTGCACCTTACAAGGTTTAAAAGAGAGGAGTGATGTTCTTTTCATCTTGATCCGTAATCTAGTTCCGTGCTGGACTTGCCCACACAACGTTACAATTGCCTGTTTGTCTGTTCTTAGTTGTTTTGTGATATGAATGACGTCATACTATGATTACCGTATTATAAACTTCATCTCTTCATCCTTAGCCCTCAATACAATGTGAATAAATAGACAATACATTAGCGATGGTACATGGTCATATGTTTGGAACCTGGTTTTATTATGTACTTTGCAATAAAATACAACTAATATTTTACATGGGTTCACCAGAATAAGTTCTATATATAGACCAAAGCTATTTTGTTTGGTTTTGCTGCCTCCTTAATATCTTCTGTTCTGGTACTACTAATGTAAAACCTCAAGTTTTCAGCGAGCTATGGAAAAAATGGTGGAACCGCCACCTTCTGAAGGTGGCGAGGCAACTATAACCGCAATGCAGCTCTTGCTGTAGTGGGTCAGTACCTGTCCACTAATAGTGCCAAAAGCACGTTCCTGCGTAATACTGGGTTGGTTGTTAAGTCAATATCGTCCAAACAGCCTCATGATCAAGATATGCAAGCTCAAAGCAATGTTGTATCTGCGCTCCAGACACATGTCCATTCCCTAACAGAGACCCTTTGTGAAACAAGGAGAAACATTGCTCAATGTCGTCAAGATATGCATGGTTTTGAAACCAGACTATCAGACATTTTCTATGTTGTTCAGGCGCCTAGGGGAAATGAAGGCGAGGGTTATGGTGCTCCATCGGACAATACAACATGAAAACGTAACAGTCAGGTCAAATGAACCGAGCTTCTGAACTTCTGGTGGTGCATTTATCTGCTAGACTGTTAAGTTTTATGACAAACTTCCTTTTGTTATATGGTTGTAATTTGTTTTGGTGCAATACAAAATGTATTCTTAACGTGCAGCCACCGCCCGAAGAAAACAGCAAGCCATTTTTGTATAGTGTAGGGTGTTCCCTATATTTGCACTGGTGGCGATCTTTGATGCCGAGTGGATGTAATCTCTGCAATCGCCTTAATAGCCTAGTGTTAGTTTCGACCTTATTTATTTCCTAGTCTTCTTTTTCCCTGGTTTGCTAGTGGCGGCAACTACCATGGGCCATATACGGGCCGTAGGATCCATGGGTCACCTACGGGCCGTCGATAAATAGGCATGTAATCGGTGGGCCTCGGGCCGTCAGATAAATGTGTCTACATGGGCCATAATCGGGCATAATTGGTATCGGCCCAGCACGGTAACAGGCCGTTAACAGGCCGTAGGATAGCAAAGACTTAATTCTGTCACAGGCATAACGGGTCGTTAATGGGCCAGAATATAGGACGGGCTAGAAACGGGGAAACGGGTTAACAGGCCAGAAACGGGCCGACTCTTGCCATGGGCCGATTTCGGCCCATTAGGGTAATAGGCCAGTAACGGGCCGACTCTTGCCATGGCCGAATTTGTCCCATTAGTGGAACAGGCCAGTAACGGGCTGGAAGTAATCGAGGGCCGAAAAGGAGCCCAAGAACGTATGGGCCGTCAATAGGCCGAAAGCTAACACGGGCTGGAAATGGCCCATGTAAATCACGGGCCGTTAACGGGTATAAAGAAAATTACTGTTCATTATGGGCTAGACTCACCGTGGGCCTGTAATGGGCCAAAAGATACGAAGGCCTCATATGGGCCGAAAGACGTCGTGGGCCATACATGGGCCAAAAGTGAAATGGGCTGGTATTATATTCGACGGCCCACATGACGTTGTTGGTCCAATTTCCTTTAGGGCCTAACGGGCCGTGAGTTAATGTGCCGTAAAATGGGCTATTTGCGAAGAGACCGTTAACAGGCTTTTCATGGGCCAGCCCGTTAACTTTTGACCAAGTCAAACGGGCCGGCTTTGTAAGCTAAATGGGCCACTGTTGGGCCGTGCCACGTGTCGACATATCATAGGCGCCTATCTGACCCACTGACGAGCTGACACGTGTTTCGTCCGGCCAATAAGAATTTTACACGTGGAAATTTCCCATTGGTCGGGGCTGTTAATGGGTTATCGGATCCAAAACCCGACCTGATAGCTTAACGGCGTTCCGTTATGGTGGATGCCACGTGTTGGTCACCCTTGACGAAAGCACTTCTGTGACGCGTGATTTATCGTCATGGAAGTGGACACTTCCGTGATGGTAATTTTGGTAAAGTTATGGAACACTTCTACGACAACACAGGTATGACTATCTTGATTCTGTCATAAATTTGTCATGGATGTACATGCATGACAAAAAAAGTGACCTACTGTGACAAACACGTATCATCACGAAAGTGTATTTTTTTGTAGTGTGAAAAGGAAAGGGTGATGCAGCAGAGTAGCGTAAGTATTTCCCTCAGTTTTTGAGAACCAAGGTATCAATCCAGTAGGAGGCTACACGTGAGTCCCTCGCACCTGCACAAAACAAATAAATCCTCACAACCAACGCGATAAGGGGTTGTCAATCCCTACACGGCCACTTACGAGAGTGAGATCTGATAGATATGATAAGATAATATTTTTGGTATTTTTACGATAAAGATGCAAAGTAAAATAAAAACAATGAAAATAACTAAGTATTGGAAGATTAATATGATGAAGATAGACCCAGGGGCCATAGGTTTCACTAGTGGCTTCTCTCGAGAGCATAGATATTTTACGATGGGTGAACAATTACTGTTGAGCAATTGACAGAATTGAGCATAGTTATGAGAATATCTAGGTATGATCATGTATATAGGCATCACGTCCAAGACAGGTAGACCGACTCCAACCTGCATCTACTACTATTACTCCACACGTCGACCGTTATCCAGCATGCATCTAGAGTATTAAGTTCATAAGAACAGAGTAACGCTTTAAGCAAGATGACATGATGTAGAGGGATAAATTCATGCAATATGATAAAAACCCCATCTTGTTATCCTCAATGGCACCAATACAATACGTGCCTTGCTTCCCCTTGATCATAAACCCACAATTCATCAGTCTCAACAAACACACCGCAAAAAGAAGATTACATCGAATAGGTCTCCACAAGAGAGGGGGAGAACTTTGTATTGAGATCCAAAAAGAGAGAAGAAGCCATCTAGCTAATAACTATGGACCCGAAGGTCTGAGGTAAACTACTCACACTTCATCGGAGAGGCTATGGTGTTGTTGTAGAAGCCCTCCGTGATCGTTGCCCCCTCCGGTGGAGCTCCGAAACAGGCCCCAAGATGGGATCTTGTGGATACAGAAAGTTGCGGTGGTGGAATTAGGGTTTTGGATCCATATCTGATCATTTGGGGGTACGTAGGTATATATAGGAGGAAGAAGTACGTCGATGGAGCAACAGGGGGCCCACGAGGGTGGAGGGTGCGCCTGAGGGGGGTAGGCACGCCCCCTACCTCGTGGCTTCCCTGTTGGTTGCTTGACGTAGGGTCCAAGTCTCCTGGATCATGTTCGGTGAGAAAATCATGTTCCCAAATGTTTCATTCCGTTTGATATTCCTTTTCTTCAAAACCCTAAAATAGGCAAAAACAGCAATTCTGGGCTGGGCCTCCGGTTAATAGGTTAGTCCCAAAAATAATATAAAGTGGATAATAAAGCCCAATAATGTCCAAAAAAGTAGATAATATAGCATGGAGCAATCAAAAATTATAGATACATTGGAGACGTATCAGCATCCCCAAGCTTAATTCCTGCTCGTCCTCGAGTAGGTAAATGATAAAAATAGAATTTTTATGTGGAATGCTACTAGGCATAATTTCAATGTAATTCTTCTTAATTGTGGCATGAATATTCAGATTCGAAAGATTCAAGATAAAGGTTTAATATTAACATAGAAATAATAATACTTCAAGCATACTAACTAAGCAATTATGTCTTCTCAAAATAACATGGCCAAAGAAAGTTATCCCTACAAAATCATAAAGTCTGGCTATGCTCCATCTTCACCACACAAAGTATTTAAATCATGCACAACCCCGATGACAAGCCAAGCAATTGTTTCATACTTTTAATGTTCTCAAACTTTTTCAATCTTCACGCAATACATGAGCGTGAGCCATGTACATAGCACTATAGGTGGTATAGAATGGTGGTTGTGGAGAAGACAAAAAGGGAGAAGATAGTCTCACATCAACTAGGCATATCAATGGGCTATGGAGATGCCCATCAATAGATATCAATGTGAGTGAGCAGGGATTGCCATGCAACGGATGCACTAGAGCTATAAGTGTATGAAAGCTCAACAAAAGAAACTAAGTGGGTGTGCATCCAACTCGCTTACTCACGAAGACCTAGGGCATTTTGAGGAAGCCCATCATTGGAATATACAAGCCAAGTTCTATAATGAAAGATTCCCACTAGTATATGAAAGTGACAGCATAGGAGACTCAATATCATGAAGACCATGGTGCTACTTTGAAGCACAAGTGTGGTAAAAGCATAGTAGCATTGTCCCTTCTCTCTTTTTCTCTCATTTTTTATTTGGGCCTTTTCTCCTTTTTTATGGCCTCTTTTTTTCATCCGGAGTCTCATCCCGACTTATGGGGGAATCATAGTCTCCATCATCCTTTCCTCACTGGACAATGCTCTAATAATGATGATCATCACACTTTTATTTACTTACAACTCATCAACTACAACTCGATACTTAGAACAAAATATGACTCTATGTGAATGCCTCCGGCGGTGTACCGGGATATGCAATGACTCATGAGTGACATGTATGAAAGAATTATGAATGGTGGCTTTGCCACAAATACGATGTAGACTACATGATCATGCAAAGCAATATGACAATGATGGAGCGTGTCATGATAAATGAAATGGTGGAAAGTTGCATGGCAATATATCTCGGAATGGCTGTGGAAATGCCATGATAGGTAGGTATGGTGGCTGTTTTGAGGAAGATATATGGTGGGTGTATGATACCGGCGAAAGGTGTGCGGTATTAGAGAGTCTAGCAATGATGGAAGGGTGAGAGTGCGTATAATCCATGGACTCAACATTAGTCATAAAGAACTCACATACTTACTGCAAAAATCTACAAGTTATCAAAGAAAAGTATTACGCGCATGCTCCTAGGGGGATAGATTGGTAGGAAAAGACCATCGCTCGTCCCCGACCGGCACTCATAAGGAGGACAATCAATAAATGCATCATGCTCCGACTTCATAACATAACTGTTCACCATACGTGCATGCTACGGGGATCACAAACTTCAACACAAGAATTTCTCAAATTCACAACTACTCAACTAGCACGACTCTAATATCACCATCTCCATATCTCAAAACAATTATCAAGTTTCAAACTTCACATAGTATTCAACACACTCATAAGAAAATTTTATTAATCTTGAATACCTAGCATATTAGGATTATTTAAGCAAATTACCATGATATTTGAGACTCTCAAAATAATATAAGTGAAGCATGAGAGATCAATATTTTCTATAAAACAAATCCACCACCGTGCTCTAAAAGATATAAGTGAAGTACTAGAGCAAAACTATATAACTCAAAAAATATAAGTGAAGCACATAGAGTATTCTAATAATTTATGAATCATGTGTGTCTCTCTCAAAAGGTGTGTACAGAAAATATGATTGTGGTAAACTAACAAATAAAGACTCAAATCATACAAGACGCTCCAAGCAAAACACATATCATGTGGTGAATAAAAATATAGCCCCAAGTAAAGTTACCGATAGAAGTAGACGAAAGAGGGGATGTCTTCCGGGGCATCCCCAAGCTTTGGATTTTAGGTGTCCTTAGATTATCTTGGGGGTGCCATGGGCATCCCCAAGCTTAGGCTCTTTCCACTCCTTGTTCCATAATCCATCAAATCTTCACCCAAAACTTGAAAACTTCACAACGCAAAACTTAAAGAAGAAAATCTCGTGAGCTCCGTTAGCGAAAGAAAACAAAAGACCACTTCAAGGTACTGTAATGAAATCATTATTTATTTATATTGGTGTTAAACCTACTGTATTCCAACTTATCTATGGTTTATAAACTATTTTACTAGCCATAGATTCATCAACATAAGCAAACGACACACGAAAAACAGAATCTGTCAAAAACAGAACAGTCTGTAGTAATCTGTAGCTAGCGCCAGATCAGGAACCCCAAAAATTCTAAAATAAATTGCTGGACGTGAGGAATTTATTTATTAATAATATTCAAAAGAATTAACTAAATATCACTTTCCAAATAAAAATGGCAGCAGTTCTCGTGAGCGCTAAAGTTTCTATTTTTTACAGCAAGATTAACAAGACTTTCCCCAAGTCTTCCCAACGGTTCTACTTGGCACAAACACTAATTAAACACAAAAAACACAACCAAAATAGAGGATAGATAAATTATTTATTACTAAATAGGAGCAAAAAGCAAGGAATAAAAATAAAATTGGGTTGCCTCCCAACAAGCGCTATCGTTTAACGCCCCTAGCTAGGCATAAAATGCAAGGATAGATCTAGGTATTGCCATCTTTGGTAGGCAATCCATAAGTGGATCTCATAATAGATTCATCAGGTAATTTAATTTTCTTTCTAGGAAAGTGTTCCATGCCTTTCCTTAACGGAAATTGGAATCTAATATTTCCTTCCTTCATATCAATAATTAAAACCAATCGTTCTAAGGAAAGGTCTACCAAGAATAATAGGACATGAAGGATTGCAATCTATATCAAGAACAATAAAATCTACGGGCACATAATTCCTATTTGCAACAATAAGAACATCATTAATTCTTCCCATAGGTTTCTTAATAGTGAAATCCGCAAGGTGCAAGTTTAGAGATCAATCATCAAAATCACGGAAACCTAACAAATCACACAAAGTCTTTGG
Source organism: Triticum urartu (assembly GCF_003073215.2). Taxonomy (NCBI): domain Eukaryota; kingdom Viridiplantae; phylum Streptophyta; class Magnoliopsida; order Poales; family Poaceae; genus Triticum; species Triticum urartu. The sequence goes on from NC_053027.1 coordinate 474,982,565, forward strand.
AATCGTGGAAACACTAACACCCAAATCACACAAAGCATAGTATTCATGATCTTTAATTTTAATTTTAAAAGTAGGTTCCCACTCATCATAAAGTTTTCTAGGGATAGAAACTTCCAACTCAAGTTTTTCTTCATAAGATTGCATCAAAGCATCAACGATATGTTTAGTAAAAGCTTTATTTTGGCTATAAGCATGAGGAGAATTTAGCACGGATTGCAACAAGGAAATACAATCTATCAAAGAGAAATTATCATAATTAAATTCCTTGAAATCCAAAATATTGGGTTCATCAATATTTAAAGTTTTGATCTCTTTAATCCCACTGTTATCAATTTTAGCATCAAGATCTAAAGACACTGAATTCTTAGAACGTCGTCTAGGTAAAGGTGGATCATATTCAGTCCCATAATTATAAAGATTCATATTGCAAAACAAATATTTTATAGGGGACACATCAATAACTTTTAGATCTTCATCTTTATTATCATGGAAACTAGAGGAACACACTCTTATAAAGGAATCTTTCTAAGCATGTATTCTAGCGGTTCTTTCTTTGAACTCATCAATGGAAATTCTCATTTCTTTGAGAGACTCATTGATATCATGCTTAGGTGGAATAGATCTAAGTTTCAAAGAATCAACATCAAGAGAAATTCTATCAACGTTCCTAGCCAACTCATCAATCTTAAGCAATTTTTCTTCAATCAAAGCATTGAAATTCTTTTGCGAACTAATAAATTATTTAATATTAGATTAAAAATCAGAGGGCATCTTATTATAATTTCCATAAGAATTGTTCTAGGAATTACCATAATTATTAGAGGGATTACTAGGATACGACCTAGGACTAAAGTTTCCTCTATACGCGTTGTTACCAAAATTATTCCTACCAAAAAAATTCACATCCAAAGATTCATTATTATTCTCAATCAAAGTAGACAAAGGCATATCATTAGGATCAGAAGAAACACTTTTATTAGCAAATAATTTCATAAGTTCATCCATCTTCCCACTCAAAACATTAATTTCTTCTATCACGTGCACTTTCTTATTAGTAGATCTTTCAGTGTGCCATTGAAAATAATTAACCATAATATTATCTAGGAGTTTAGTTGCTTCTCCTAAAGTGATTTTCATAAAAGTGCCTCCCGCGGCCGAATCTAAAAGATTTCTAGAAGCAAAATTCAATCCGGCATAAAATTTTTGTATGATCATCCACAAATTCAAACCATGCGTAGGGCAATTACGTATCATTAATTTCATCCTCTCCCAAGCTTGTGCAACATGTTCATGATCAAGTTGCTTAAAATTCATAATATCGTTTCTAAGAGAGATGATCTTGGCGGGAGGAAAATACTTAGAGATAAAAGCATCTTTGCACTTATTCCACGAATCAATACTATTTTTAGGCAAAGACGTAAACCAAGCTTTAGCACGATCTCTAAGAGAAAAAGGAAATAGCTTCAATTTAACAATATCATTATCCACATCTTTCTTCTTTTGCATATCACACAAATCAACGAAGCTATTTAGATGAGTAGCGGCATCTTCACTAGGAAGGCCGGAGAATGGATATTTCATGACAAGATTCAGCAAAGCAGCATTAATTTCACAAGATTCAACATTAGTAAGAGGAGTAATCGGAGTGCTAATAAAATCATTGTTGTTGGTATTGGTAAAGTCACACAATTTAGTATTATCTTGAGCCATCGTGACAAGCAAGCAATCCAACACACAAGCAAAGGAGGAACGGGCAAATAAAGTGGCAAATAGAGAAGGAGAGGGAGGATAGAGAGAGAGGGCGAATAAAACGACAAGGGTAAAGTGGGGGAGAGGAAAACGAGAGGCAAATGGCAAATAATGTAATGCGGGAGATAAGGGTATGCGATGGGTACTTGGTATGTTGACTTTTGCGTAGACCTCCCCGGCAACGGCGCCAGAAATCCTTCTTGCTACCTCTTGAGCACTTGCGTTGGTTTTCCCTTGAAGAGGAAAGGGTGATGCAGCAGAGTAGCATAAGTATTTCCCTCAGTTTTTGAGAACCAAGGTATCAATCCAGTAGGAGGCCTACGCGCGAGTCCCTCGCACCTGCACAAAACAAATAAATCCTCGCAACCAACGCAATAAGGGGTTGTCAATCCCTACACGGCCACTTACGAGAGTGAGATCTGATAGATATGATAAGATAATATTTTTGGTATTTTTATGATAAAGATGCAAACTAAAATAAAAACAATGAAAATAACTAAGTATTGGAAGATTATATGATGAAGATAGACCCGAGGGCCATAGGTTTCACTAGTGGCTTCTCTCGAGAGCATAGATATTTTATGGTGGGTGAACGAATTACTGTTGAGCAATTGACAGAATTGAGCATAGTTATGAGAATATCTAGGTATGATCATGTATATAGGCATCACGTCCAAGACAAGTAGACCGACTCCTGCCTGCAACTACTACTATTACTCCACACATCGACCGCTATGCAGCATGCATAAAGAGTATTAAGTTCATAAGAACAGAGTAACGCTTTAAGCAAGATGACATGATGTAGAGGGATAAATTCATGCAATATGATAAAACCCCATCTTGTTATCCTCGATGGAAACAATACAATACGTGCCTTGCTGCCCCTACTGTCACTGGGAAAGGACACCGCAAGATTGAACCCAAAGCTAAGAACTTATCCCATTGCAAGAAAGATCAATCTAGTAGGCTAAATCAAACTGATAATTCGAAGAGACTTGCAACGATAACCAATCATACATAAAAGAATTCAGAGAAGATTCAAATATTGTTCATAGATAAACTTGATCATAAACCCACAATTCATCAGTCTCAACAAACACACTGCAAAAAGAAGATTACATCGAATAGATCTCCACAAGAGAGGGGGAGAACTTTGTATTGAGATCCAAAAAGAGAGAAGAAGCCATCTAGCTAATAACTATGGATCTGAAGGTCTGAGGTAAACTACTACACTTCATCGGAGAGGCTATGGTGTTGATGTAGAAGCCCTCCGTGATCGATGCCCCCTCCGACGGAGCTCCGAAACAGGCCCCAATATGGGATCTCGTGGATACAGAAAGTTGCGGCGATGGAATTAGGGTTTTGGCTCCGTATCTGATCGTTTTGGGGTACGTAGGTATATATAGGAGGAAGAAGTACGTCGATGGAGCAACAGGGGGCCCACGAGGGTGGAGGGTGCGCCTGAGGGGGGTAGGCACGCCCCCTACCTCGTGGCTTCCCTGTTGGTTGCTTGACATAGGGTCCAAGTCTCCTGGATCATGTTCGGTGAGAAAATCACGTTCCTAAAGGTTTCATTCCGTTTGGACTCCGTTTGATATTCCTTTTCTTCGAAACCCTAAAATAGGAAAAAACAGCAATTTTGGCCTGGGCCTCCGGTTAATAGGTTAGTCCCAAAAATAATATAAAAGTGGATAATAAAGCCCAATAATGTCCAAAACAGTAGATAATATAGCATGGAGTAATAAAAATTATAGATACGTTGGAGACGTATCACACCCCCTGTTATTCTGCGGCGACGGCAGCCTCACACCGCAGCGAACCAGTGAACCCTCATACTCCTCTACGCGTGGGGATCCCCTGCCGCGCCTTCCCCGGCTCTGCGTCGTCCCCTTCCTAGGCCTCGCCATCGTCCACCGCCCTAGTGCTCTCGGCGCGGCGTGGTCAACGTGGTCAAGGAACGGCTTCCATCAGACGTGGACTGTACATGGAGAGGCTGACAGCTGGGTCCACGGCCGCAGCAAGGAAGTGCCTCCTTATTACGCGCAAAATAATTATTCCTCCACCTGACGGCAGGGACCCACCGGACGGGCCACCATATTTCGTGAAAAAAAACATTTCCCCCTGAGTTCTGGGACCCACCAAGCTACATCTTCACACGCAAGGAAGTGCGTCCGGGCAAAAAAACGATTCACCCCCCTTACTGCTGGGACCCACCAGCTACATCTTCGCACGCAAGGAAGTGCCTAACAGTCGGGACCCACCTGGTCGAAGCATACGTACCATTGTCATTCTGCTCGCGATCATGTACGTACATATTGGTTGATCTAGAGGCGCGCACGTGCCGTAGTAGAGGCGCGCACGTAGCATGTACATGTATGTACAGCGTCCAGTGTGCAAGAAAGAAAATACGGCCACGTACGTACATACGGGCGAGGTCTCGAACGCCTACTCGCACATACGTACGGCCAGGGCTCGTGTACATGGCTGGGTCGGAACGGAGAAACTACGTCGTCGCCATGTTCATGGGGAGCCAATCGGCTGGGTCGGAACGGAATGCGTCATCGTGTTCATCCGGGAGGTCTTGGACGGAACAGACGATGGAAACGAGGCCCGGCGTACCGCAGAACAGAGGAAACTGGCTTGTGTTCGACCGGCCATGTTTGAAACGGGATCCTGTTCATCGGGAGGGGTCTAGTGTACTGCAAAACGGAGGAAACGGACCTACTACGGTCGAAACGGGGTCCTGTTGATCGGGAGGGGTGTGGCGTACCGCAAAATGGAGGAAACGGACTTGTGTTGGAGCGCTACGGTCGAAACGGGGGTCCTATTCATCGGGAGGGGTGTGGCGTACCGCAAAACGGGACTCCACGGGATACTATTCATCTCCACCGTCGACCCCCTCCAGCCTCCACGGGCTACTGTTCATTCACCGTTGACCTCCTCCAGCCTCCACCTGCGACTATTCATCAACGGGCTCCTGTTCATCCAGCCTCCACCGCGCGCTACTCCACCGGCTACTGTTCAACCAACCCTCTCCACGGGCTCCTGTTCAACCACACCTCCACGGGCTACTGTTCATCTAGCCCTCCACCATCTACTGTTCATCCAGCCCTCCGTGGGGTGGTCCTGTCCATCCAGCCCTCCACAGGGTCCTGTTCATCCAGGCCCAACCGACTCGATCGATCGGGGTCCTGTTCATCTAGAGGCAACACCACGGGGTCCTGTTCATCCACCCCCACCGGGAACTGTTCATCCAAACCCCCCAGCAACACTCACTGTTCATCCAGAGGCATCATCGACCGGCTTCAGTTAGCAGTAGTAGCGAAGGAATCGCTCGATCGGGTTCAGTTAACAGTCATCGATCGATCGCTCGGGTTCAGTAATGCGTGGCCTGCAGTGCAATCGCTCGGGGTTAATTAGAGCCCAGCGCCTCGCTCGGGTTCAGTTAGAGCCCAGCACCTTGCTCGGGTTCAGTTAGAGCCCAACGCCTTGCACCCACATGATGGATACTGGTCGGATGGTCCCTGCGATCAAAGGTGATTGGGCATGACGACCATGGGTTGAATTTTGGGGCGACTGGCTCTATCGCATAGACGTCCCTGAGCGCGCGCTTGCGCTCCCTCTTAAGGATATGGGTAGCGTATATCATGTTCACCATTTTGACCTAAGGGGGAAACTTCTTCTGTCCCCCTGTGTTTAGTGGACGGGGCTCCTCATCGTCATTCTCGCTTTGCGACCCCTTCTCCTTGTCTTCGGCATTTAACTTGCCAGCCTGTTTGAAGACCCAACAACTTCGGTGGGTATGATTGGATGGTTTATCAGAGGTGCCATGGATCTGACATGGATGATCGAGTATGCGGTCCAGGCTGGAACGGCCATGATTATTCCTTTTATATGGCTTCTTCCGCTGACCGGACTTAGAGCCACCAAATCTGGCGTTGACCGCCGTGTCATCGGTATTGTCACCATTGTTTCGACGCTTGTGCCTAATGCGCCGAGGCTTGTCGTTGCTATTTCTAGCTTCCGAGGTGTGATACGTCTCCAACGTATCTATAATTTTTGATTGCTCCATGCTATATTATCTTTTGTTTTGGACATTATTGGGCTTCATTATCCACTTTTATATTATTTTTGGGACTAACCTATTGACCCAGAGCCTAGTGCTAGTTCCTATTTTTCCCCTTGTTTCAGTGTTTCAAAGAAAAGGAATATCAAACGGAGTCAAAACGGAATGAAACCTTCTGGAGAAGTTATTTTTGGAAGGAAAGCAACCTGATAGACTTGGAGTGCACGTCAGGAAAGAAACGAGGGAGCCACGAGGTAGGGGGCACGCCCACCCCCCTAGGGCGCGCGCTCCACCCTCGTGGGCCCCTCGTGGCTCCCCTGACGTACTTCTTCCTCCTATATATACCCATATGTCCTAAAACGATAGGGGAGCACAATAGATTGGGAGTTCCGCCGCCAGAAGCCTCTGTAGCCACCGAAAACCAATCTAGACCCGTTCCGGCACCCTACCAGAGGGGGCAATCCCTCTCCGGTGGCCATCTTCATCAGCCAGGCGCTCTCCATGACGAGGAGGGAGTAGTTTTCCCTCGGGGCTGAGGGTATGTACCAGTAGCTATGTGTTTGATCTCTCTCTCTCTCGTGTTCTTGAGGTGATACGGTCTTGATGTATCGCGAGCTTTGCTATTATATTTGGATCCTATGATGTTTCTTCCCCCTCTACTCTCTTGTAATGGATTGAGTTTTCCCTTTGAAGTTATCTTATCGGGTTGAGTCTTTAAAGATTTGAGAACACTTGATGTATGTCTTGCCGTGCGTATCTGTGGTGACAATGGGATATCACGTGATTCACTTGATGTATGTTTTGGTGATCAACTTGCGGGTTCCGCCCATGAACCTATGCATAGGGGTTGGCACACGTTTTCGTCGTGATTCTCCGGTAGAAACTTTGGGGCACTCTTTGAGGTTCTATGTGTTGGTTGAATAGATGAATCTGAGATTGTGTGATGCATATCGTATAATCATACCCACGGATACTTGAGGTGACATTGGAGTATCTAGGTGACATTAGGGTTTTGGTTGATTTGTGTCTTAAGGTGTTATTCTAGTATGAACTCTAGGGCTGTTTGTGACACGTATAGGAATAGCCCAACGGATTGATGGGAAAGAATAACTTTGAGGTGGTTTCGTACCCTACCATAATCTCTTTGTTTGTTCTCCGTATTAGTGACTTTGGAGTGACTCTTTGTTGCATTTTGAGGGATAGTTATGTGATCCAATTATGTTATTATTGTTCAGAGAACTTGCACTAGTGAAAGTATGAACCCTAGGCCTTGTTTCCTAGCATTGCAATACCGTTTGTGCTCACTTTTATCATTAGTTACCTTGCTGTTTTTATATTTTTCATATTACAAAAACCTTTATATACCATCCATATACCACTTGTATCACCATCTCTTCACCGAACTAGTGCACCTATACAATTTACCATTGTATTGGGTGTGTTGGGGACACAAGAGACTCTTTGTTATTTGGTTGCAGGGTTGCTTGAGAGAGACCATCTTAATCCTACGCCTCCTACGGATTGATAAACCTTAGGTCATCCACTTGAGGGAAATTTTCTACTGTCCTACAAACCTCTACACTTGGAGGCCGAACAACGTCTACAAGAAGAAGGTTGTGTAGTAGACATCAAGGTGCCAAGTTCGCTTGCATTGTTATTGCTGCGGGCTAGCCATCTATCTTCACCCGCACAAAAGAGGGTCATGAGTGCCGTGAGGGCCGCCATGGACTTCGACTTTTCTTGCCGAGGTGTCGGGCGAGCCATTCATCGCGGATGCTGTGTTTGAAGGCCGCTAGGGCTTTGACATCCGGATAGTCGATGATTTGGTTCTTTTTAGTTAAGAACCTAGTCCAGAATTTCCTCACCGACTCTCCGGGATGTTGGACTATGTGACTTAGGTCATCGGCATCCGGAGGTCTGACGTATGTGCCTTGGAAGTTGTTGCGGAAGGCGTCTTCTAGGTCTTCCCACCTGCCAATAGAGTTTTCAGGCAGGCTGTTCAGCTAGTGCCGGGCTGGTCCCTTGAGTTTTAGGGGGAGGTATTTGATGGCATGAAGATCATCGCTGCGGGCCATATGAATATGGAGAATAAAGTCTTCAATCCATACCGCGGGATCTGTGGTTCCATCATATGATTCGATATTCACGGGTTTGAACCATTCTGGGAATTCATGTTCCATTACTTCATCAGTGGAGCAGAGGGGGTGTGCAGCGCCTCTATATCGGGCCAGATCATGACATAGTTCGGATGGAGTCCGTCTATGGTTTTCGGCCTGGACGTGATTGTGTTTGCCATGTTCTACTTGATAGCCGTCGTCGCGCGTCGGGGCACGCCCCCGCGATCCATAGATCGATCTGGCCGGACCTGCTTTATTCTTCAGGTCCTGCCGCAGGTCATACGTGTGTCCCCGAGCTATTTTATCTCTGCCTTTACAGCGAGGTGGGACGTGTTGGTGTTTGGCCTGAGTTGCCGTTTTGTCCTGGCCACGTGGTGGTCGATCAGCCGCATTACGCGCTGATGGTATGGGCTTGCTCCTCTCCGGCATCGTCGTCCATATCGTCGATGTCTTCGGAGCCATAATCGAGCATTTCAGTTGAGTCCTCAACTGTGGCGATGAAGTGGGTGGTGGGTGGGACGTAAAATTCCCCACTCTCAGCCCCTAGTCCAGGCTGGGCGTAGTTCGGACGTTGCTCCTCCGTAATCATGAGGGATCGCATCAAGTCCAGAGCCTCGCGTAAAGGCGAGGTTTATTGAGGGAGAAAAGAATCCATGGAGTATGTCGGGAAGGGAATTCCCTGGCCGAGCTCACACAATGCTGACTCCGAGAGTTCGGAGCCAGTATCCGGGGAAGGGTCTGGCTTTATTATAGTTGCCGGCAACGCTGCTTCCTCCGGCTCTCCTGTACCGGGCCTAGTGGCCACAGATAGTCTGGCGGGTTTAGAAATCCCGTCTTCGGTCCTGACGAGGCGCTCCGGCTCTAAGGCCAGAGCGGAGGTTGGGGTCGTGAATCCTTGGAAGATCAAGTCTCCTCGGAAATTAGTGACATAATCCAGGTTTCCAAAACTAATCTGGTGACCTGGGGCGTAGCTGTCGATCTGCTCCAGATGGCCAAGCAAGTTGGCCCGCAGTGCGAAGCCACCGAATACGAAGATCTGGCGGGGGAGAAAAACCTCCCCTAGGGCAGCATCGTTGCAGATGATGGATGGCACCATCGAACCTTTTGGCGGCGACACAGTGGAAATCTCAATGAAAGGACCAATGTCGGTGTCAAAACCGGTGGATCTCAGGTAGGGGGTCCCGAACTGTGCGTCTAAGGTTGACGGTAACAGGAGATAGAGGACACGAAGTTTTACCCAGGTTCGGGTGTCGGCGTTCTGCGAACGGGGGTCCCCAGACTTGCCTGCCTGCGGCCTGCGGCATGGCTCAGGTGGGGGCCCAGCGCGGCCTGTCTTCATCAGCCCAAGCTCAAGACCCTCGCGAGGGGCCAAGCCTCACGGGGCGGACGACAGGAAGCTTCCTCAAGAGAGCGGCCTCATCAGGCAGGCTTGCGAGGAGGCGGAGAGATCAATGCAAGGGTACCTCGCGAGGATCCCATGACGCAAGCCGTGACGATCAAGGCCAGGCGGGAGCCAGGCGGGCGCCGGCCTGCGCAGGGTCCTTGTTTCCCTTTTGGTGCAAAGGGGGCAAGCACGGGCCAAGGTATCAGGCAAAGGTTACCATTCCGGTGCAACGAGACCAAGACCAGCCGGACGGCCGGGCGGAGGTCACCGTGGAGCCCAAGACGGCGTCATCACCAGTGCTTTTGGCAGCCGAAGACCACCTTTGGTCAGGATAACTTGTACTAGATGTTCCCCTTCAAAATGGCCAATTGTTGGCGCCCTTCCCGCTCAATTATTCGGGGAGAGGCCCAGGGCCTCTATAAATAGAGCTAGCCTCCACAAAGGAGAGGGGAAGAAAAGAGGGAGAGATCTGGTAGAGCCCTAGCAGAGAGAGAGAGAGATCTGGTAGAACCCTAGAAGAGAGAGAGAAAACCTAGTAGAGACTAAGTAGAACTCACCGCACCACCTCAAGAACACCCCTTGCGAGGCTGTTCTCCCCTTGTACTGTCCATCATCGGCCCCAGAGGCAATCCCCCACACCACACACTGGAGTAGGGTATTACACCACAACGGTGGCCCAAACCAGTATAAACCTCGTGTCTCTTGTGTTGTTCATCATTTTCATCTTAGTTCGCACGAGAGGATCGGACGTAGATAGGTAGGGGAGAGATCTTCACGCGCATCCCAGTGTTCGAACCTCGAGGGTCTGCCGGAACCCGAAATCTGACATTTGGCGCGCCAGGTAGGGGTGCGTCGGAATCTTTCTTCCGCTGTTCGCGTGTGATCTTCCGTCGTGTCCATGGTTGACGCTCGCCGGGCTCGCGCCGAGCGCCGGGCTGCTCGCGCCACTCGCGTCGCCCAGACGGTGCCCGTTGGCGGCCCCCCACGTCGTTTCCCGTCGTCCTCCGCCAACGCCGCCACCGGCCCGGCGGGAACGAGTAGCAGGCCTCGTCCTAGCATCATTCAGTGCGGCGGGATGGCCGCACCGCCACCCCGTCGCTGACTCTAGCTGGCTCGTCGTCCCACACCCGTCACGCACCCATGGATGCGCACGCCTCATTGCTCTTGGCGCGGGAGCTCCTGCACTATCGCCCCGTCGACGACCTCTACGAGGACTGGCTCGCCCACATCACCGAGCTCGTCTGTGCCGCAGGGGGCTCCCCCTTGCGGTCCCTCTCGCTGCTTCACCCTCCATCCCGTGCAGGGGCGAGGATCAGGAGGCGCCTTCGCCGCCTCCTCCCAAAGAAGGTGCATTGGCTCCAAGGCGCGCAGCCCCAGGGCGGGACCCTCCACGTCCGGCGCCTGCGCAGCAAGAAGGGAGCTGCCAAGAGATCCCACGACCCCGGGAAGGTGCTCGCGCGCTCCCAGCGCTGGCACGCCAAGATCGCGCCCCAACGCCCCCACGACAAAACCCCGCGCTGCTCCCAGTGGCGGCGCGTGGTGACCCGCAAGAACAAGTCCAGCACCAGCAAAGGGTGCCGTTGGCCATGGTGGGCTGCCTCGCCTTCACCCCGAGCTGCGCGGCGTCACTTGGCCAGGCAAGTTCAAGCCTCACCTCCCTCCCCGCTACGATGGCACAACGGACCCCGCGGAGTTCCTGCAGCTCTACGAGCTGGGCATCGTAGCCGCCAACGGAGATGAAAAGGTCATGGCGAATTGGTTCCCCATGGCGCTCAAGGACGGCGCCCACACCTGGCTCCTGGAACGATCTCCTCCTGGAGCGAGATGCGCACCCACTTCATCGCCAACTTCCATGGCACTCGCGACCGGCCCCTGGCCATGAGCGACCTGCGCTGCATCAAGCAACAGCGAGGAGAAACCCTGCAGAAGTACATCCAGCGCTTCAACTACGCTCGCCTCAATATCCCCAAGGTGACTGAAGAAGCTATCATCTCAGCCTTCTCCGACGGCGTGCGCGACGTCAAGATGAAGGAAGAGCTAGCAATCCATGAAGACCTGTGCACATCCCTAGAGCTGTTCAACTTGGCGACCAAGTGTGCCAGGGCTGAGGAGGGGCGCCTCTCCCTCCTCGAGCTCCCGACAGCTGACCCGGAAGAAAAGAAGCTCAAGGCCAAAGACGTGAAGCGCAAGGGGGCTGCCGTGCTAGCAGCGGAACCAGACACCAAGCGAGGCAGGGATCAGCCTGAGTCATCCAAGGGCGGACGGTACTGCGTGTACCACGACCTCCACACCCACAACACCAACGAATGTCAAGAGCTCAGAGCCGTGCGAGATGGGCGGATCGGCCGACGCCCAGAGCGCAACGACAGGGGCTATGGCCGAGGTGGAGGAAGAGGCGGCGGACGATGGGAAGACCGTGGCCTTCGCCAGGGATGGCATGACCGCCCTCGCGAGGACCGTTGGCAGGACCAGCCTCGCGAGGGAGGCTGGAGGGACCAGCCTCGTGAGGGCCACCCGCACGGCAACGCAGGCCTCCCTCCTCTGCCGCCTCCACCAAGGAGGAACGAAGACCAACACCAAGACGATGGGGCTAGGGGATTCCAAGAGCCGCGTGCAATTGCTTGCATCTTGGGTGGCGCCCAGGCCCCAGCCTCACAGCGCATCTTCAAGTAGTTTGCTCGCGAGGTGAATGCAGTCCTTCCCAAGCTTGAGGCCACGCGCCATCTCAGGTGGTCTTTGTGCGCGATCACATTCAGTTCCGCGGACCAGCTCAAGTGTGCGAAAACGGCCGGAGTCCTCCCGATGCTTTGCTCCCCAGTCATCAGCAACGTGCAGGTCACCAAGAACCTCATCGATGGAGGAGCAGGACTCAACGTCTTGTCCTCCAAGACATTCAACAATCTCCAACTGCCGTACGACCAGCTTCAGCCGACCAAGCCTTTCTCAGGAGTCACCGATGGTTCCACCATTCCAATTGGGCAGGTTCTCCTTCCGGTCAACTTAGGGCAACGCAACAACTACCGCACCGAGCTCATCGACTTCGACGTCGGTCACATCCGCCTGCCGTACAACGCCATCCTTGGGTACCCAGCCCTAGCCAAGTTTATGGCAGTGACTCACCATGGTTACAATGTCCTCAAGATGCCAGGAAGCGGTGGAGTCATCACCGTACCCTGTGAAGAAAGGGATGCAGTGTGCTCGCTTGAGCGTGCGTTCCAATCCATAGCAATCGAACACCCAGATCACGGGAGCGGGAGGCCTCCCGAGGCGACCCTCAAGAAGAAGAAGACCTCACCTGGCCCGAGCCACAAGGAGGCAGGCACCTCCGGAGGTATCGCGTCAGGATTCGCGCCCGACCAGGGAGCGCCACCCTCTCACGCATAGGAAGGTGCGCCCGGCGCCCTCCTCAGGCAGGGCTTGGGGATTCTCTCTTGGAGAGCCACCGACCTTGCCAAGGTCGTGGGGGAGGCGCTCGGGCACCACTTGGAGGGGTTCTTTCAAGCACGCTTCCCTTAGGAAAGTACAAGTCAAAGGAGATCAAACCCTCAGGAGTTCATCGCAAGGAACACCCATGAGCTACAAGAGTCCAGAGTCATGCGTGGCAGCCACCGCTTACCTGCCGTGGCCCCACATCTAGGCGAGGATGGAGGACTGCGTGTCTGCGTCGATGTACCAGGGCTCAACCAAGCTGCGTCCCAGGAGCGCCTATGGCCTTTGGCCGTAGGGCGCTGCGAGGGACCACCTCACAGCTACGTTCGCATGCCCTTCGGCCTGCCGAGCGCGGTCGCCGCACATCAGCGCCTGTTGAGGAGCATTCTGGAGGCTCAGGAGGTCAGGCATCGCGCGGTCCTGGCGGAGGTGGTGATGATCCCTGGAGACCTACACGTGCCACTAGAGGCTCCCGAGGCCCCTGGGCCTGGGGGCTCATGAGGGCCGACGTCTTCACCGCGCATCGCTCACTTCCTCAGCATCACTTCATCTTCGACAGCACCAGGTGACATCTTTCAGAGTTCTACTTTCAGCTAGGAGCGCCCACAGGGTTGCACCATTCCCAGGCCGCGTGGGTCCATCCCTGCGGCATGTATCCATTTTGGTTATGCTCTTTACCTACCTTGTTGGGGGCACCCCTCGGCTGCATCATCCCCACGCCGCTCGGGCCCGACCCAGCAGCAGTTGCTTTTCCAGCATTTACCTTAGGGTGAACTTGTTATTTCTCGCTTAATCTGATTCCCATGATTATCACCTACTGCTTGTCGTCATGCAAAGCGCTTGCATGTTAAAAGGGGGGTACCTGAGCATCGCAACTCATGGGCTCCTACTGGCTCTCCAGCCCTCACCCCCTGGCCTTGACCCACGGCATCGCGACCTGTCATACCAGCGGCGGCTGAGCTCGCTCGAGGGCCGGGACCTGAGGGCGTAGAGCATTTGCATTCTAACGACCCTGCAGGAACACACCAATTGATAAAGGCCCAGAGCCAGGCGCAACCCGCCTCGAGGTAGGGCCTCGTGAGTCCCGCGCTGGCTCACGGGTGCCTAGATACACCTCTCCTAGCCCTACCGTGCCGGCCACGTGTTAGGGCGGGGCTGTACACGCCCCGGGGGCTCCTCCTGGAGGGGAGCCCCCTCCCACGCACCAGTGGAAGCACCATGCTCCGCGTTGGCTGACGACACTGCCGAGGAGCGGCTATGCCCGTACACATACGGAAGCGCTATGCTCCGCGCTGGTGATAAACAACTGAGGGCGGCCCATGGCCGTAGCAACCTCAGGGAGCCCAGAGCTCAGTGTCCGGCACCATCGCAACGCCTCCCCTCGGGAGTGCCGCACGAGGGGGCTGTACATGGGGGCTACGCCCGGGCCTTGCCCGAGCACACGCCACCCAGCTAGGTCCCTTGGACCTGGTCGTCGCGCGCCACTCCCCGAGCAGAGCCAAGGTACGAAACCCGTTTGAGCGTCAAGGGGGACTCCTGAGCATCGTGACGTAGGAGCCTAACTTGCCACGTAGCCCCTCACTCCTTAGTCCCGTCCATGGTTTCCAGTCGGGGCTAACGCTGGGTGAGGTACGCGCGGGGCCAGGCCCTGCCGACGTAGAACGGTCAATCCACTTCTCGCTCCCCCCTTCCCTACTTGTTGCTCGCGTGTCAAGGGGGACTCCTGAGCATCGCGACTCAGGAGCCTAACTTGCCACGTAGCCCCTCACTCCTTAGTCCCGTCCATGGTTTCTGATCGGGGCTAACGCTGGGTGAGGTACGCGCCGGGCCGGGCCCTGCCGACGCAGACGTAAGCAAGTAGGAGAGGAAAATGCAAATTCCAAGAAATTCAAAGCAAATATTACAAGCCATAATATTGTTCCACAACACCAAACACAAGTTTAAACGCCTCCGCGAGGCCTGGTGCATGTGCAGGAATAAAACAGGATGGAAGTCACAAAGGGATCACTCCCCAGTAATGCCGTCACCGGTGGTGGAGTCACGCTGGACTGCTTCGCCTCCCAAGGTCGCGAGGCCGGCGACACTGCGCCCGGGCAGGGCGCTGGGGGAGCGGAACTTCCCCAGCAAAAGCTTGGCTCGGCCTCTCACAGCCTCAGCAGCGGCAGTGGCACGGTCGCCGCTCACGGGCTCCAGCAGGCTGTCGAAGTCGACATTGGGGTCGCGCGGGTAGACATGGCTGAGGACACGCGTCAGCGCCGCAGAAGACAGGGCATGCGCCTCGGCCTCGACCATGGGGCCAAGGCTGTCCACGACTTCCTCAAGCGCATCAACCAGGAAGGGGAGCAGCTTGGCGGGGCCATCCTCCTCACCAGCCAACGGCTCCTCCAGGCCACTCTCATACAGCATCTTTAGTATGCCACGAGCCTTCTTCTCCAGCTTCGCGAAGGCCACCCGGTCCTCCGTCAGGACCTTCGCCTTGGCGTCCAGCTCGGTCCTCTCCGCCTTCAGCGACCGCTCCAGCGTTTCTAGTCGGCTGTGGCAGTCATCAAGCTTGGCGTCCCGGTCCTTGGCGGCGGCCTCCCTAGCCTTCATCTCCTTCTCCATCTCCCGGCGGCTGTGCACCTCCTTGGCAAGCTCGTCGCACAGGCCTTGCAGCTCGGCCTCAAGCGTCTTGCAGCGGCCCTGGGTAGCTGCAGCGTCGCCCAGGGCAGCGTCGCAAGCGGCTTTGGCTTGGTTAGCGGCCCGCTTCTCCTCGTCGGAGGACGACACGGCCTGGCTCAGCACCGCTCGGACGAAAGCAGCAGAACGGGCCCAGCCAGAGGCCAAGTCCAGACGCCCAGCCACCAGACGAGGGTCCGCGCTCAGGAGATCCTCCCGCAGTTGGCTCGGCTCATTGGCAACCTGGTCCAGGACAGCGGCAAAGGGAGCAGAAGAGACAAGAACCTGTGGAGCAGGCAGAGAAGATGGCAGCGTGACCACGGTTTGGCAGGAAGGGACCTCCTGAGCGTCAGGCACAGTCGACTCCAGGTCCAGCGGATCCACAAGGGCTGACTCCTCGCCGGGGTGCCCCAGTTGGCCTCGCGAGGGCGGTTGGGTCAGAGAGGCGCGGGCCTCACCGTCCTCTCCACCAACAGCCGAAGGTGTCGCCCCGGCAGACGTATTCGCCCCAAGCGGGGCCGCAGAAGCCTCCTTCAACCTCTTGGCAGCAGGTGCCGGCCTGGTAAAAGAGCGCAAACGTCAAGCTTCAGCGGCAGAAACCAAGCAGAGCATGAATCAAGCACTTACTGGACGTCGTCCGTGGACTCAAGCAACCTCCAGCCAAACTTGAAGCCCGAGAGCCTATAGCGGGGGTCAGCCTTGGAGGGCCCGGAAGCAGAAGGCGCATCGGGAGGGATGGACCTGTCCTTGGACCCCCCAGGGACCAGAGCAGACCCTGGGGGACCAGGCTCGACCTTCCCTTCCTCGTGACCGAGGAAGAGCCCTCCCTTCCTCGCCTGGCGCTGGCCTCGTCGTCGTCCGGCATGGAGCGGAGGGCCTGGGACCTGTGCCCGGGGAAGGACTCCACCAATCCTCGCCAGTCTCCTTCAAGTCGGACGCTTCCTCCTCCACCTCTTCTTCCCCCTTTTCCCCACTGGAGCTGCCGGAGGACAAGTTCACCATCACCAGGACCGCCAGATCTTCAGGAGCTGCCACGGGCACCAGCCACTCACCATTGAAGGTGGGCATGGCGTTCACCACCCGCTCCCAGTCGTCACGAAGGAACAGGGGGACGGGGGCGCCCACCAGGCTCGCCACGTCTCCCCCAACCAATGAATGGAGGGCCGCAGTCAGATCCTCGTCGGTCAGGGCCTCGGAGCTCAGGTGCAGGGCGGCGTCTGCTCCTCCAAGCCTCCACAGTGGGAGTGAGTGCTCCTGGAGTGTAGCCACCCGGTGCTCCAAGAACTCCCTCAGGAGCGTGGCCCCGGTTAGCTTCGCCGCCCCCAAGTTGCTTGGCCTCAGGTCCGCGTTCATCCTCCTCAACACCGCCTTCACGCGAGGGTTGACGAGCTCCGCGTGGGACCATGCGTCAATGGACTTAGGTTGCCCCGTGGGCAATACCAGACGAGGGTGGAGGCGCCCGACATCCATCATGACCCACTTGCTCCGGTAGCCTTCGATCCTCTTCCCAGGCTTCGAGATGGCGTTGGAGCTAGAATATGCAATGAAGCTCGCGCATGCGGAGACCTGAGCGCCAGAAACCCGGAGGGAGAAAAAGTGGCGTAGCAAGGCCACCGAGGGCTTCACACCAACATGAGCCTCGCAATAGTAGGCAAAAATCGCGAGGAGAAGGACAGAGTTGGGGTGGAGATGTAGGGCCTGCAAGTTGTATTGGCGGAGAACGACATAGAAGAACTCAGAGAAAGGAGGCACCGGACCGGCGACAATGGTGCTCACGAAGAACGGGTAGAAGGTGCTCCCCTTGCCCTCAGGCTGGTCAGAGCCGACCTTGAGCACAGTCTCCCCCTCGCTGCCCTGCGCCACCATCATCAGGCGCGTGAGGGCGAGGTTCTTCTCCGAAAATTCGGGGAATCCAGGGCTGGCGAGTACCAAGCATCAGCCAGGGACTTGCGAGTCGCCATGGTGTGCCGGATGCGAAGGATTGAGACGGATCTGGAGGATATCGGGAGCAAGAGGGAGGAAAGCGAGAAAGGGGATCTAGGGCAAGACAGACGAGAGCAAGGCAAGTAGGCCTGGCCCGGGCACCCCCTTTTGTCAGTCGTGCAGTTGCCGAGGCGTCGTGGGAAGTGCAGACGCCCACGTCCAATCAACCGCCATGCGGCTCCCAAGGCCACAGGCTATTAGGGCCCGCGGCGCTTTGCGCTTGCCCCTTCGCTTCTCTGCTAAGCCAAGCACGCGCGCGCCTTTGGCCCGGGGGCTACTGTCGGCGTTCTGGGAACGGGGGTCCCCAGACTTGCCTGCCTGTGGCCTGCGGCGTGGCTCAGGTGGCGGCCCAGCGCGGCCCGTCTTCATCAACCCAAAGCTCAAGACCCTCGTGAGGGGCCAAGCCTCGCGGGGCAGACGACAGGAAGCTTCCTCAAGAGAGCGGCCTCATCAGGCAGGCTCGCGAGGAGGCGGGGATATCAATGCAAGGGTACCTCGCGAGGATCCCATGACGCGAGCCGTGACGATCAAGGCCAGGCGGGCGCCAGGTGGGCGCTGGCCTGCGCAGGGTCCTTGTTTCCCCTTTGGTGCAAAGGGGGCAAGCACAGGCCAAGGTATCAGGCAAAGGTTACCATTCCGGTGCAACGAGACCAAGACCAGCCGGACGGCCGGGCGGAGGTCACCATGGAGCCCAAGATGGCGTCATCACCAGTGCTTTTGATAGCCAAATACCACCTTTGGTCAGAATAACTTGTACTAGATGTTCCCCTTCAAAATGGCCAATTGTTGGCGCCCTTCCCGCTCAATTATTCAGGGAGAGGCTCAAGGCCTCTATAAATAGAGCTAGCCTCCACAAAGGAGAGGGGAAGAAAAGAGGGAGAGATCTGGTAGAGCCCTCGTAGAGAGATAGAGAGATCTGGTAGAACCCTAGCAGAGAGAGAAAACCCAGTAGAGACTAAGTAGAACTCACCACACCAGCTCAAGAACACCCCTCGCGAGGCTGTTCTCCCCTTGTACTGTCCATCATCGGCCCCAGAGACAATCCACCACACCACACACTAGAGTAGGGTATTACACCACAACAGTGGCCCGAAGCAGTATAAACCTCGTGTCTCTTGTGTTGTTTATCATTTTCAACTTAGTTCGCACGAGAGGATCGGACGTAGATCGGTAGGGGAGAGATCTCCGCGCGCACCCCAGTGTTCAAACCTCGAGGGTCTGCCGGAACCTGAAATCCGACATCGGGCCCTCTTGATGGAGGTAATACCCTACGTCCTGCTTGATTAATATTGATGAGTATGGGGGTTACAAGAGTTGATCTACCACGAGATCGTAAGAGCTAAACCCTAGAAGTCTAGCTTTCAGATTATGTTCACCTGTACGGACTAAACCCTCCAGTTTATATAGACGCCGGAGGGGCCTAGGGTGGTACAAAGTCGGTTACATAGAAAGGAAATAGTACATCCGGACGCCTAGCTTGCATTCCATGCAAAGGAGAGTCCTATCCGGACACGGGAGGAGGTCTTCTATCTTGTATCTTCATGGCCCAATAGTTCGGCCCATGTCACACAGGCCGGGCGCCCGAGGACCCCTTAATCTAGGACTCCCTCAACCGCCAGGAGTAACGACCACCGGCGGGTGTGTCCGGGGCGTTACATATCATCCCTCACTCGATAGTGGCTATGGAGTGGGTGGTGGGTGGGAAGCGAAATTTCCCATCATCAGCCTCTGGCTCGAACCGAACATAGTTCGGCTGTGAGTTGTTCTCCAAGGACAAGTTCTTTAAAGAGTTTAGCACATCACCCAAAGTTGATTGTTGGAAGAGGTCTGCGGCCCTAAATTCGAGAATCGATAACCGATCTAGCTCGGTGTCCGCAGGCGTACCCGGTCCGGGACTTATAGCCGGAGAAGAGTCTGGAGTTCCATTGACGCAAATATTGTGGGGTGCCGAGTCCGTGTGCTGCTCCGATGCCGCGGACTCTGTGGCCTCGGATGGCACGATCTACTTCGGTTCTAAGGCCGTTGCAGCAATAGGGACCATCTCATGGATGTGATCCGATGATAGATTTAAGTCATGTTCATCGGGGCGAGGGGGAGCGATCGCTGCGGTCTCAAATCCATTGAAGATCAAGTCTCCATGGATATCCACGATGTAGTTCAAGCTTCCAAATCTGACCTGGTGGCCAGGGGCGTAGCTATCGATCTGCTCCAGATGGCCAAGCGAGTTGGCCCGCAGTACGAAGCCGCCGAACACGAAAATCTGTCCGGGAAGGAAGGTTTCTCCTTGGATAGCCTCGCTATAGACGAGTGAGGGGGCCATTGAACCTTTCGTCGATGACACATTGGAACTCTCAATGAAAGTACCAATGTCGGTGTCAAAACCGGTGGATCTCGGGTAGGGGGTCCCGAACTGTGCGTCTAGGATCGATGGTAACGGGAGACGGTGGACACGATGTTTACCCAGGTTCGGGCCCTCTCTATGGAGGTAATACCCTACGTCCTACTTGATTGATCTTGATGAATACGAGTGTTTACAAGAGTTGATCTACCACGAGATCGTAATGGCTAAACCCTAAAAGCCTAGCCTGTATGACTATGGTAATGAGTGTTTACAAGAGTTGATCTACCACAAGATCGTATGGCTAAACCCTAAAAGCCTAGCCTGTATGACTATGGTAATGAGTGTGTCCTTTCCGGAATAACCCCTCTGGTTTATATAGACACCGAGGGGATCTAGGGTTTACAGAGTCGGTTACATAAGAAGGAATCTTCATAGTCGGTCGCCAAGCTTGCCTTCCACGCCAAGGAGAGTCCAATACGGACACAGGTACAGTCTTCAGCCTTCATGTCTTCACAGCCCATCGGTCCGGCCCATGGATGATAGGCCGGATACCCGACGACCCCTTAGTCCAGGACTCCCTTAGAGGTTCACTGTCGCGGAGAAGGGGAAGGCCCCTCGCGAGGGGCCCGACTCTCCGGTGCCCAAGCGTGGATGCGGACGTCCACGCAAGCACACCGCAACCCTCGCCGTGGCTCCGCGCAGCCGTGGTGGTGCCACTTCGCGGGGCAGGGGTCGCTCCGGTCGTGGCAGTCCCGTTGATGAAGGGACAAGTGTCGTGGTCGCACGGCCTCCTCGGCCGCGCTTCCATTCGGCGGAGATGCTGCCGGAGTTCGTCGTCTGGTCGGAGAACCCGGCCGACAACTGGCTTCAGCTCTCGCACTTCTTTGCCGACGAGCTGCCAGCCTTAGGTCTAGGTGGGATTTGACTACAGGCAGACGGCTGCTGCAGCAGGGCTTCCTTGCTCACGGTCGAGGTCTCCGCCGCGGGCAATATAGCTCTGGCCCACGGTTGGCAGACGTTCGCCTACGCTTGTGGCCTGGGCAGGCGGTGCACCCTCCACATCAAGTACGACGGTGACGCGACCCTCTATGTGAGGGAGTTTGGGGAAGATGGTCGCCGCGTCGGGTGCTGCCCCGAGGTGAACGACAGCGAGGAGGTGCTCGGCCTTGGAGACGGCCGCGACAAGGATGAGGGCAAACAAGCCCTTGGTGCCGACCGCGTCTCGTCTGGCTATGGCAGCTCTTCCCCCAGCGACAGCTCCAGCAGTGGCGGCTACGACCAGCCGCCACGCCGCCGTGCCCGCTTCGAAGATGGTGGCGGGTCGTCTCATCGCCGCGCCTCCGTGAAGCGCGAGGAGGGGTCCGGCTGAGCTCGGGAAGGCGCTGGGGCCTGCCCCCGTGGACCGCTGTAGGCGCCGCTTCTATTTTGTTCTTCTTTTCCTTCCTGCATCAGAAAGAAACCAGAATGGGCCCCGGAGGGGCGTGTATCGAACTATGATCTCAATTGTTATGTTATTTTTGTCGTTCCCGTGCTGTGTCGCAACATCGTCGTTTTATGTAGGGATAACTTAGCTCGACTTGTTTTGAGTGGCCTCCTCCTCACGAGGTGCTTGCTTCCTAGTACCTCTCGAGGCCTCCTTGACCTGATATGCGCTTAGGAACTGTAAAAAATTCGTCAAGAGGTTTATCATTCACCGGGGCTTGGTCATAGGCATCGCTGGCCTTGACCCGGCACCTTGCGTCGCGATACCCGTGGGGCACGGACTAGGAGAGGTGCGCCAGCTTGTGGGCTCAAATGAGGGTGCCTCACAAAAAGACAGAAGGAGGAAGCTCGCGAAGGTACCTGTTCAGCCCCCTCGCGGGACGCAAAGGAGAGTACAGATCGACCAAAGAGATGAAGGCAGAAACAGAGGCAGAAAGCGATAAGACGGGACCAGCAAGAGACACCAGAAAACAAATTTCAATTAAAAGAGGGGCGAGCCAACTTCGGAAAGCAAATGAAAAGCCACGTCCAGCACCTAGTCTAGTCTTCAACGTCTTCTCACCAGTGCGGAGCTAAGTGCTGCCACTCGGCATGGGAGGGAGCCCCCGAGGCCCAAGGCGGCACTCCTGAGGCTCCGGGGCGTGTACATCCCCACTCATTATTACGTGAGAGTGTCACGGGCGGCGATTCTTCACAGGCACGGGGCCTTGCTTCATAGGCGCTGGGCCTTTCTTCACAGGCACCGGGCCTTCTTCACAGGAACTGGGCCTTTCTTCATGGGTAGAACTTCCGGAGGTGTTGGATGTTCAAGGCGTTCTAGACGGGTACCCCGTCCTGCGTCTCCAGGCGCGCGGCGCCAGGCCTAGAGACGTGGATGACCTTGAACGGGCCCTCCCACATGGGTGAGAGCTTATGCAGCCCCTCCCTGGAGAGCACCCGCCTCAGGAGTAGGTCACCCACCTCAAGAGTCCTGGAGCGGACGATGCGACAGTGGTACCGCCGCAGCGCCTGCTGGTATCTTGCCGCCCGTAGTGCAGCGTCACAGCGACGTTCCTCCCCCAGCAAGAGGTCCATCCCCCGCGTGGCGTCCTACCGCGTCTCATCAAACGCCAGGACCCGTGCGGAGCGATGCTCGACCTCGTGAGGGAGGACTGCTTCTGCTCCGTACACGAGGAAGAATGGGGTTTCGCCCATTGGCTTGGTGGTGGTGTGGATCGACCACAGCACAGACTGAAGCTCGTCGTGCCAGCCCCTGTCGCAGGCTTCGAGCTTCTTCCTGAAGGTCCTGGTCTTGAGGCCCCTCAGGACCTCCGCGTTGGCGCGTTCGGCCTGGCCATTGCTCCTGGGGTGTGCTACTGAGGCGTAGCAGATCTGCGTTCCAAGGTTAGCACAATATGACTTGAAGAGATTACTAGTGAACTGCGAGCCGTTATCGGTGATGATGCAGTTGGGGACCCCAAAACGGCTCACGAGGCCCTTGATGGATTTGATTGCAGAGCCAGCTGGGATGGTGCGGACGGCTTCAACCTCCGGCCACTTAGTGAACTTGTCGATGGCGACATAGAGGTATCGATAGCCCCTAGGCGCCCGAGGAAACGGGCCCAGAATATCCAGCCCCCAGACTGCGAATGACCATAAGAGTGGAATGGTCTGGAGGCCCTGAGCTGGCTAATGGATCTGCTTGGCGTGGAATTGGCAGGCCTCGTAGGACTTCACCAGCTCAGTTGCGTCGTTGAGCGCCGTAGGCTAGTGGAATCCACTTCGGAATGCCTTGTCGACGAGGGTTCGCGACGACGAGTGGTGCCCGCAGTCCCCGCTGTGTATGTCGGCTATCAGCTCTTTCCCCTGTTCCCTGGGGATACAACACAGTGAAATGTCATTTGGTCACTTCTTGTATAACTCACCGTCTCGGATGTAGTATGCTGTGGCCTGATGGGCCACGCGCTCCGTATCCTCCTCCTTCTCCGGCAACGTCCATTGCATCATGTATTCCTTGAATTCCTTGGTCCAGCATCCCTCCTGGGGCTCGAGCACCAAAAGTAGGCGCGCTCCTGAGGTCAGGGCTCCTCTGGCAGGCGGCTGCGACAGTTCCTCCCGAGGCTGAGCTGTTCTTGAAAGCGGTGGCGTTGCTGATGGCTTGAAGATCTGCTCCTCGAAGACGCCAGGCTCCTGGGGCTATCGGTTGGATGCTCTTCTAGCGATGTCGTCAGCTTCCTTGTTGGTGCCACGGGGCACGTGCTGCAACTCCAGGCCCAGAAATTGCTTCTGCATCTTGCGCACCTCCGTGAGGTATGCTTCCATGTGCTCGCCCTTTGGCTTGTATACCTTGTTGGAGAAGTTGACAAGGAGCTGTGAGTCACCCCTGATAGTGAGACGCTTGACCCCCAGTGCCGTCGCAACCTTCAGGCCGGCTATGAGGCCCTCATATTCTGCAATGTTGTTGGAGACCTTCTCGCCCTGCTGGAAGCAGAGCTGCATGGCATAGTAGAGCTTGTCCTGAGTGGGCAAGATGAGCACTGCTCCAGCCCCCGCGCCCTGGCACGCAAAGGCACCATCGAAATACATGACCCAGCCGTCGGCGCCTCGCTTCCTGGCGAGAGGGACCGGTCTTCGCCTTCTTCAAGCGCCGGGGCGTCTGTCCATTCTGCCACGAAATCAGTAAGCGTGGCTCCCTTGATGACCCTGGTAGTACTGAACTCCAACTGGAATGCTTGCAACTCAATGTTCCATCCAGCGACTCTTCTGGTAGAGTTGGGGCTCCTGAGCACTCTCTCCAATGGGTAAGCTGAGACGACCTTAATGGGGTGGCCCTGGAAGTAGTGCTGCAGCTTTCACGAGGCCACTAGGAGCGTGAGTAGGAGCTTCTGAGCCATGCGGTACCATGCTCTTGCATCCCGCAACACCGTGCTGACGAAGTATACCGGATGCTCAACGAGGGTAGGCACGCTGATGAGGCTTGCGCCCTCCTGGAGTTGGGGTGCCTCCTGAGGGAGGGAACCCCTAATGCTTGATTGCTGGTCGGGGCCTTCACGGGTTTGGGGGCGTCGTCCTGCTGAGCCTGATCCTCTTCCGCTGCTGCTGCGGCCCTTGTGGCGCCTTTCTGGTCTTGCGTCGTCTCTGCTGGAGGCGTGGCACAGCGCGATGCGCCCTTGGCTTCGTGTTCTTCCCGAAACCGCCACCAGGGCCGCGCTGGCTGAGTACGGGGTGGCGGCGAGATAGAGCACTAGAGGCCCGTGAGGTCGCGGCGCCACCATCACTGGAGGGCAGGTCAGGTATCTCCTGAGGTCTTGAAAAGCTTGGTCGGCCTCAGGGGTCCACTCAAACGGGCACTTCTTTTTCATTAGCTTGAAGAAGGGTAGGGCGCGTTCTCCCAGCTTGGAGATGAAGCGCCCCAATGTAGTCACCCGACCAGCCAACTTCTGCATTTCCTTGAGGGTCTGCGGTGGACTCATGTCTTCAATGGCCTTGACCTTCTCTGGGTTGGCCTCGATCCCCCTGTGGGACACCAAGAAACCCAGCAGCTTGCCAGAAGGGACGCCAAACACGTAATTCTCCGGGTTGAGCCGCAAGTCCACCTGGCGAAGGCTTTCAAAGGTCTTCTAGGTCCCCGCCTCCCGAGACTTCACCACGATGTCGTCGACATAGGCTTCAGCATTTCTCCCGAGCTGCCACCCTAAGGCGATGTGCATGAGCCGTTGGAAGGTTGCGCCCGCGTTGCGCAGCCTGAACAACATGCAAGTGTAGCAGTACACCCCACATGGGGTCAGGAAGGCTGTCTTCTCCACATCTTCTACCACCATCTTGATCTGGTGATATCCTGAGAACGCATCCAGGAAGCATAGCAAGTCGCACTCATCGGTGGAGTCCACGATCTGGTCGATGCGTGGAAGCGGGAACGGATCTTGGGGGAAGGCCTTGTTGAGGTTGCTGAAGTCGACGCACATCGGCTCCTTCCCGCCTTTCTTGGGGACGACGACGGGGTTTGGTAGCCACTCAGGGTACCGAACCTCGCGAATGACACCCGCAGCCTCCAACTTGCAGGTTTCTTGGACGATGAAAGCTTGCATATCCATGGACTGCCGCCTTGCCTTCTGCTTCACGTGGCGTACGTTGGGGCACACCTTCAGGTGGTGCTCTATTACCTCTCTTGGGACCCCTACCAGCTGATCGGGCTCCCAGGCGAACACTCCCTTGTTTGCACGCAAGAACTTCACTAGCGCGTCCTCCTGACCAGGCTCAAGGTTGGCGCCTATGGTAAAGGTTGCCCCTGAGGACCCGTCCTCCTCGACCGGCACTTGCTTGGTTTCTGCCTTGTCCTGAGTAAAACTGCTTCTTCTTGGTTGGTGTGGCTCCCTTGGCCTTGGAGGTATCCGCGTCGGCGGGTCGTGCTGTCGTGGCGGCCTCGAGGGCAAGCTTGAGCGCCACCAGGCCTCCTTAGCGTCCCCCTCGATGGTGAGGTCACCTCCGCTCCCCGACATCTTCATGAGGTTGTAAGCAGGATGGGTTGCTGCCATGAACTGGGCCAGAGCTGGGTACCTGAGGATGCCGTTGTACGGGAGGCCAATGCGGGCGATGTCGAAGTCGATGAGCTCGGTGCGGTAGTTGTCGCGCGTGTCGAAGGTCACGGGGAGGCGGATCTGTCCCAGGGAGCAGGCGGAGCCTCCAAGAAGGGCTTGCAGGGGCGCAGCCACTCGAACGGTACGTGAAGGAGGCTGAAGGCTTCGACAGAGATCACATTGAGGCCGGCGTCGCCGTCGACGAGCGTCTTGGTCATGGATATGTGGCAGATGGTGGGCACGCACAGCGTCGGGAGTGCACCGGAGCCGACGGTGGATGCGGGATGATCCTTTGAGTTGAAGGTGAGGTCGGCTTCAGGCGCAGCCCATCCAGGCGGAGCCCCCGGGCGCTTGGAAGTGGCGCCGATCTGGCGAAAGTATGGCTTGACATGCCGATCTAAGGGTGGTGCTTGCGAACCGCCAAGGAGAGCTGCAACGATGGGGGCTGCCGGTTCTCCGAAGCGAGTGATGAAGAGGTTGTGCAGCTCCTCCCAGGTGGCGACAGAAGACTCCGGCAAATGGAGGAGCCGGGCACGCGGCGCGCCTACAAGGGCCATTAGGAACCAGTTGGCCATGATCTTGTCGTCGCCCTGGCTTCCAGAACGGCCTCCTCGTACGCCAGCAGGAAAGCCGACGGGTCCGCCGCGCCATCGTAGCACGGCGGCATCTCCGGTTTGAACTTGGGTGGCCACTGCACCTGCCGCAAGGCGGGGGCAAGGTCTCGAAGCCCCCAAGCTCCGCCGTGGGCACCGGTAGATCCAGCTGGAGGGGCGCCCACCATGGGGGAGCGGGCGTGGAGATGGTGGAGCGCGAATCGACAGAGGAAAGATTCCGGTGCACCCCTACCTGGCGCGCCAAACATCGGATCATGGGTTCTGGCAAAACCCTTAAGGTTCGAACTCTGGGGTGCGCACGAAGATCTCCCCCCTGACGATCCACGTCCTAGCTCGGCTAAGATCTTACGGACTAACTCGACGAACTCGCAACACAAAGGACACAAGATTTATACTAATTCAGGCCACCGTTGTGGTGTAATACCCTACTCCAGTGTGGTGGTGGTGGATTGCCTCTCGGGCTGAGGATGAACAGTACAGGGGGAAGAACAACCTCCTGAGGAGAGGTGTTCTTGTGCTTGGCGAACTTGTGTGTGTTCTGGTCCTCTCCCCAAATATTGAGCGGGAAGGGATCCAACAACGGCCAATTTGAAAGGGGACAGCTAGTACAGCTTATCCTGACAAAAGTGGTCTTCGCCTGCAAAAGGCTCTGGTGGTGACGCCGCCTTGGGCTCCATTGTGACCTCCGTCTTGCCGTCCTGCTGGTCTTGGTCTCGTTGCACTGATATGGAAACCTTTGCTTGATGCCTCAGTACTCCGTGCCTGTGCTTGCCCCCTTAGCACCAAAGAGGAAACAAGGACGCTGCGCGTGCTGGCGCCCGTCTGGCGCCTGACTGGCCTTGGTCGTCATGACTCACGTCACTAGAACCTCGCGAGGTTTTCCTGGCCTTGAACTCTCCACCCCTCGCGAGCCAGCCTGGTGAGGCCGCTCTTGAGGAGGTCTTGTGTCGTCCGCCTCGCAAGGCTTGGCCCCTCGCGAGGGTCTTGAATGTCTTGTTGATGAAGTTGGGTCGTACAGGCCTGCTAGCAAAACCACGCCGTGGGCCGTAGGCAGGCAAGTTTGGGGACCCCCGTTCCCAGAACACCGACAAACACTACCCCTGCAAATACCTAAGATTTGCATCGTGATCAATTACGCCAGGCTGAGTGATAGGTGGATTATGTTGGAAGGGAAGGAAAATAATCTTCTAATGCACTGTGAGAAAGGTGGATTGACGGTGTTGGCATTTATGCTTGTAGGACTTCTTTCGTACCAGATCATTAGACATCGTGTAGAAGCAAGAACCAAAGGAATTTCTTCAGATGTGAAAGATTCAGTATCTACAATAAATTATTTTTTTCATCATGGCGCTCTCCGTCAAGGAGCTCTGGAAGGCAACACCGGGCGAACAATGGCCTCGTGGAGGTTGCTAGGGAGGACGCACTCGAGTGTGTCGAGTGATGGTGTGAACGTCTGGCGCCAGTTGGAGCTTGGTCAAGCTTAGGCCCAAGGTCAAACTACCGGAAAACTAATATTCAGGATCTGAAATTATAGTCTCATCTGGTCGGCCAATGCGGTAGCCTTCATCTTCTGCGATGTCTTCCGCTTCCACCAGAATTTTTGATGATTTTTATATGGAAACAAATGTACGTGTACTGCTGTGTATGGGTGTGAATTGTCATTGTGTACAGTTGGATCTTAATTCATGTTAAATGGAGATGTATGGGGTGACAGGTATTTATGTCGTGGTTGAAATTGCATTCTTTTTGTGATGTATGGTGTGACAGTTATATCATTTTTTATGCTAAAATTGATATGTACAATTTCATGTGTGGTTGCTCATTTACAAGTAAAATGACTAAGAATCAGTTGTTCTAACTTCTTTGATGAAAAGACACCTTATGGACGTGTTGGTTACAATATTGAGAGAGGGAAAGAAAGGAAGTGTCTCTCTGCTCTTGGTGCATAACAATCTAAGAATGTCCCAGGGTCAAGGCTTTTATCTAATGCTACACTACAAGCTGCTCAATGGTACGCTCATGTGACGTTTGAATGTCACCTGTCGGATTAGAGATGGTGGTAGTGGGTGGAGAAGCAAGAGGAAGAAAAAGAACATGAATAATATGAGCGCATAGTTAAGTTTTTGAATTCAAAGTTTACGCGGGTGGGGGTGGAAAGAGGGGCTGCGAGTTTGATGTGTCATTGTCAGAGTGATGTAATGGTAAAGTATGTATGCAATGACGCATATGTGCATGGAGCTTGTAAAAATTATATATTAGACAGGATTGGTGTTGAACCGTCAAAATATGTGTGCTCCCGTTGCAATGCACGGGCAATTTAATTAACTAGATCCCGTGTAAAAGTTAAGTTTTCCTTTTAATGTTTAAGCTACTAGGATATATTGTATCCCAGAATGTTAACATTGAGCTAAAATTAATTGAGCCAAAATAAAATTGAGTCGTGGAAGAGGAAGAGGGTGTGTGTGAGAGAGAGAGGGCTAGAGAAAGAGAGCATGGGTGGGAGAGAGAATGGGAGACAGAGATATGGAGGGTGGTAGATAGAGTGGGGGAAGCGAGAGAGATATGCATTTGTACTTATGGGTGCAATAAAAAACTAAAAGGACCGTGGCAACGCACGGGCATTCTACTAGTAAAGATAAACATAGACATGTTGTTGGCGTGCATGTTGTTTCTGTTAAGATAGGAGATCATTGTTATCATGGCTTATGTGATTTGGGTGCTAGTGTGAGTGCAATTCCTTGTAATTTATATCAAGAAATTATAAATGATATTGCACCTGCTAGGATAGAAGATATTGATGTTACTATTAAGCTTGCCAATAGACATACTATCTCACCAATTGGGATTGTTAGAGATGTTGAAGTCTTGATGTTACTATTAAGAAATTATGAATGATATTGCACCTGCTGAGATGGAAGATATTGATGTTACTATTAAGCTTGCCAATAGAGATACTATCTCACGAGTTGGGATTGTTAGAGATGTTGAAGTCTCTTGATGTTACTATTAAGAAATTATGAATGATATTGCACCTGCTGAGATGGAAGATATTGATGTTACTATTAAGCTTGCCAATAGAGATACTATCTCACGAGTTGGGATTGTTAGAGATGTTGAAGTCTCTTGATGTTACTATTAAGAAATTATGAATGATATTGCACCTGCTGAGATGGAAGATATTGATGTTACTATTAAGCTTGCCAATAGAGATACTATCTCACGAGTTGGGATTGTTAGAGATGTTGAAGTCTCTTGATGTTACTATTAAGAAATTATGAATGATATTGCACCTGCTGAGATGGAAGATATTGATGTTACTATTAAGCTTGCCAATAGAGATACTATCTCACCAGTTGGGATTGTTAGAGATGTTGAAATCTTGTGGGGGGGAAATAAAATATCCCACTGATTTTCTTGTTCTTGGTGTTGAGGCATATCTCTCTCGATGTGGTTTTGGTGATTGATGACAACGTGCTTGCGGAATAATCGTGTGCTTTGAGAATTTCAGAGATTCATCCTTGGCACAAGACGATTTCTTCCCCTCGGAGTGTCATTCAAGATGGTGTAGCTCTTTCGGTTCTTTTTCAGTGGACTAGTTGCGTAGAGGGCACCGTACTATCAAGAGGGGGTCCGCTTTGGTATTGCTTGGGTGGAATCAACACATACACATCCGCTTCTCACCCTCCGAGCCCTTCCGCTTCTTTGGAGAGATCTTCTCTCTTCTTGTGGGCTTTGTCTGGGTCCCAGCGGTAGTACCGTGGTACCCAGCGGTAGTACCGCTGAGGGGTCACAAGCGGTAGTACCGCTCCGCAGTGGTAGTACCGCCGGTGACTCCGCAGAAGTACTACCGCTAGCTTGCCAGGTCCCTACCGCGTCGATTCGAGGGGTCTTTTTCTGTGTCGGATTGTGCGGTACCTCGCTGCGGCAGTAGTGCGGCAGTACCGCCCTTCCTCCGCGGCAGTACCGCCCGGCTCCCTCTTTCCCTTTACCCTTCATTCTATGCGGCAGTACCGCCGAAGGGAGCGGTAGTACCGCTTAACCCAGCGGTAGTACCGCTGTCTCCCGCGATAGTACCGCCCTCTGCGGGGCTATTTAGTGGGGCAACGGTTGGATTGTTGCCCCCACTATAAAAGGGGGTCCCCTTCTTCCCCGTTGACTTACCTATTCCCCCTCAAGCACCATTAATGCTCCAAGCTCCATTTTCGCCTGATCTATCTCTCTAGCCAATCAAACTTGTTGATTTGCTCGGGAGTGGTTGAGAAGGCCCCGATCTACACTTCCACCAAGAGATTTTCGATTCCCCCACCTATCCCCAGCGGATCTTGTTACTCTTGGGTGTTTGAGCACCCTAGATGGTTGAGGTCACCACGGAGCCATAGTCCATTGTGGCGAAGCTTCGTGGTATTGTTGGGAGCCTCCGATTAAGTTGTGGAGATTGCCCCAACCTTGTTTGTAAAGGTCCGGTTGCCGCCTTCAAGGGAACCAATAGTGGAATCATAGCATCTCGCATTGTGTGAGGGCGTGAGGAGAATACGGTGGCCGTAGTGGCTTCTTGGGGAGCATTGTGCCTCCACACCGCTCTAACGGAGACATACCTCTCCTCAAAAGGAAGGAACTTCGGTAACACATCCTCGTCTTCACCGGATCCACTCTTGGTTATCTCTTACCTTTACTTGTGCAAGCTCATTAGTGTTACTTCTCTTGCTTGCTTGTTTGTTGTTGTTGTTGCATCATATAGGTTGCTCACCTAGTTGCACATCTAGACAACCTACTTTGATGCAAAGTTTAATTCGGTAAAGAAAAGTTAAAAATTGTTAGTTGCCTATTCACCACCCCCCTCTAGTCAACCATATCGATCCTTTCAATTGGTATCAGAGCCTCGTCTCTTTACTAAGGACTTTGCGTCCGAAGATATGGTTGATACCATAGACGGTGTGGAGGAACACTCCGGTGTGAATCCGATCTCGTCTACAGGCGATGGGGGAACCTCAGTCTCTCGTGAGGAGTTCAATGTGGCCTTGGAGACATTGAAAACCTCCATGACGACTGAGGTTGAAAGCATGTTTACTAAATTCATTGAAGGACTTAAACTATCCACCGCACCGTTGAAAGTGGGTGTTCCCACTGACAAGGTGACGGATGCTATCCCCGACAAGGGGGAAGCTAGTAGTGAAAAGGCTCCTTCTTCTAGTGGGAAAATGGCACCGACATCTTTGCTCATGTGGAACCACCACTTGTTTATGGTGGACCGGTTACTACCACTCATTTGAATCATGCCAGTCCTCCCCCTAAGATTGTGAAAAATGAGGACTTTGATTCTTGGGTTTATCGCTTTAAGCGTCATTTAAATCATGTGAACACTAATCTTTAGAGAATCATTGAAGAAGGTTTCCATCTGCATGATCCAAGCAACTTCACTCCTCGAGAAGCCGCGGATAATCAATTCAATGAGAATGCTCTCTTTATTATTCAAGATGCAATTCCACACGAAGATCTACCTCACCTTCGGCCCTTCGCCTTGGCCAAAGATGCATGGCTTTGTGTTGTCTCTCTCTACCGGGGAAGCGCAAGCATTCAACGCTCCAACTATGAAGTAGTGCAAGATGAAGCCAATGAGTTTGCAATGAAAGAAGATGAAGAACCTCGTGAGCTTTATCGGAGAGTAACCAAGCTCGCGGTCTCACTCCGAGATCACGGGAGCAGGGACACGGATGACAATTGGATCAAGCGCAAATTCCTCAAGGCAATGATGCCTTACCACAAGGCCATGTCCTTCGTCATTCGTCAAAGGCCAGACTTCCACACTTTGACCTCAAGTGAAGTCTTGGATGAGTTTGTGGCGATGAACATCTTGGACAAGACCGCCGACAATGTGGTGCTTCGTTCTCAAAGGGCAAAGAAGCCCAACCTTGCATTGAAGGCCAAGGTTTGCGTTGAAGAAGAAGAGGAAGAAGAGGAAAGCAACCCCGAAGATACAAAGTATGCCTATCATGAACACATGGCACTTGCTTCAAGGCAATTTTGGAGTAAGAAAAACTCAAGGCCAAACTTCAACAAGAACAACTCAAGTGGCACGAAGAGCAAGCAATGTGTAAGGACTTGCTACAATTGTGGCAATGTGAGTCATTTTGTTGCGGAGTGCCCGTATGAGAAGAGGGAACACAATGGTGGCAAGCTCATTCGAAAGGACAAATCCAAGTCTTTCCCCAACAAGAGCAACTTCATCAAGAAAACCCCTCACAAGGTATTGGTGGTTCAAGAAGAGTACCATGAGGATGATGATGATGATGATGAAGATGGTGAGTCGGTTGCCATGGCCTCCGTTGCCATTGCAAAAACTCCACGACTATCTCTCTTCGACTCACCCAATGAGAACATCACCGCCAAGTGCCTCATGGCTAAAGCCACCAACAAGGTAACTCCCAACATCAAAACTACCATCATTAACAATCCTTCCTTGACGGATTGCATTGATGAATGCGAGGGATCTAATGTGGAAGAAAATTAGTTTGAGTCCTTTATGGGTAAACTCAAGGGTAAATCCAAGAAGCATTTTGTTGCTCTCTTGGAACAAGTTGGTGAAGCCAATGACGTGATCGAGTCTCATGAAGATACCATCTCCAAGATGGAGGGGCATAGTCGTGACTATGCCATTGAGATTTCGGATCTTTCCAATGCTCTTGAGGAAGAGCGTGGTCTTCGTTTGGCTCTTGAGGAGTCACACAACGATGATCATGCTAAGTTAAAGAAAGATTTTGATCATGCTCTCGTGGCTTCTCATGTGCTAAACTCCGAGAAGGCCAAACTTGGGGTTGACCTTGCGAGACTCAAAGAGGAGTTTGATCTACTTGACAAGGCTCACAAGGTCTTAAAGGGTGCTCATGCTAGCCTCAAAGAGTCTCATGATCAACTCCAAGTAAAGATAACCAAGGAGAAAGCCACCTTTCCTCGTATGATGTTAATTGATAATGCAAATGCTACTAACCCGTGTTGTGAGATGTGCATCTTGTTAAGGAGAACGCTAGGCTAAAGGTGCAACTTGAGAAAGGTCTTGTGTCTTATATACAAGGCGAGAAGAGCCTCAATGACCTCTTGACCAACCAAAAGGGAGTTGTGGCCAAGGAAGGGATTGGGTGCGTGTCCAAGTCCAAGAACGAGAAGAAGAATGACAAGGCCAAACGACCTCCTCCTCTCAAGCAAACCTTTGTGAGGGAGGGTGAGGGTGCTACTAAGGAGAAGGATAAAAACTCCATGAAGGGTAGTGATGCCAAGAAGGGAAACACTCCCCTTCCCAACAAGGCCGGCGACTTTAACCCTTCTTATGTGTTGTGTCGCGCTAGAGATGGGCATGTTTATGCCAAATTTGTTGGTTCTCCTTATGAGTACATTGAATGGTCTATTTGGGTTCCTAAGACCCTTGTTACTAACATCAAAGGACCTATTACAAAATGGGTACCTAAACCAAGCATTGATCTCTTGTAGGTGTTTGCTTCCGGTGGGGGATCATGGTTGCTCGATAGTGGAGCTACAAATCATATGACCGGAAGCAAGGACTTGTTGGTGGACGTGCAAAAGATTCCATCCATGCCCACCAATGTTGAGTGGGGTGATGCCTCATCTTCTAAGGTATTGGGACTCGGCAAAGTTGTCATTTATCATGATCTTACGATCGAGAAGGTCATGCTTGTTGAGTCCCTTGCATACAATTTACTTTCCGTTTGTCAACTAGCACTCATGGGCTTTGCCACCTTCTTTGATATTGATTCCGTGGCCCTCTTGTGGAGCAAGACTCTTAAAGTAGCCTTTGTTGGGCATGTCGAGAATGGGCTCTATGTGATTAACTTTTCAAAGCGACCCACTAAGACCGCGACATGCCTAATGGCTAAAGTTGACGTGGGATGGCTTTGGCATCGCCGTTTAGCCCACGTCAATATGAGATCTTTGCAAAGTATTCTCAAGGGGGACCATGTTCGTGGACTAACAAATGTTAGTTTTGCCAAAGATCGTGCTTGCAGTGCTTGCATTGAAGGAAAGCTACATGAGAAGGCTCACCCTCCCACGACTATCATCTACTCGAAGAGGCCTTTGGAGCTCCTTCACTTTGATCTCTTTGGACCTCCATCCTTTGATAGTCTTGGGGGTAGAAAGTATTGCTTGGTGATTGTGGATGACTATTCAAGATACACTTGGGTATATTTCTTCAAGAGGAAGAGCGAGACCCAACAAACCGTCATCGACTTTACAAATGAAGCTCAACGACAACATAATGCAAAAAATTTGACAATAAGAAGTGAGAACGGCTCCGAGTTCAAGAACTACACCTTGGATGAGTTTTTGAGTGATGAGGGAATCAAGCATGAATATTCCGCACCTTATACCCCTCAACAAAATGGTGTAGCGGAGAGGAAGAACCGGGCGTTGATGGATGCGGCACGGACCATGATGGCGGAGTTCAAGTCTCCCTACCACTTTTGGGCCGAAGCCATCAACACCGGGTGCCATGCATCTAATCGGCTCTACCTCCGCAAGGGCTTGAACAAAGACTCCATATGAGATACTCACCGGTAACAAGCCCAACCTCAAGTACTTCCGAGTGTTCGGGTGTAAGTGCTTCGTTCTCGAGAAAGGTGTTCGTTTGTCTAAATTTGAGGCTAGAGCGTATGAGGGCATATTTGTTGGTTATGCTACAAACTCTCATGCTTACCGTGTTCTCAATAAGTCCACGGGACTTATTGAGGAAACGTGTAACATGGAGTTTGATGAGAATAACGGCTCCCAAGTGGAGCAAAGTGGTACTTGTGATGTAGGTGATGAAATTCCTCCCCAAGCCATAAGAAGAATGGGTATTGGTCATATCCTACCCATTGAGGAACCCCTTGTGGCCGAAGGAGAAGGACAATGTTCTACTCAAGTGGAACCTTCACCAACCCAAGACCCACATGCTTCCGAAGAACAAAGTGAGGGCCCTCAACCTCAAGGACAAGACCAAGGGCAAGATCAATCTCAAGATGGTGTTGTAACATCAAGTGATGCCCAAGGTCAAGCTCCCTCCTCCGAGCAAGTTCAAGATCAAGTCCCACGTGATCAAGAACAAACTCAAGACGACGCTCAAGATGATCAAGTGATCACTCCTCGTCTCACCCCCAAGGAGGAATTGGAGCATCGTGCCGCCAAGGTTGCTTCCAAGCTCTCCACCAAGGATCATATCATGACGAATGTGCTTGGAAGCTTAAGAAAGGGGGTAAGCACTCGTAGACAATTAGCAAACTATTGTGAACATCACGCGTTTGTCTCTTGTGTCGAACCCTACAAGGTCTATGAGGCGCTCGAAGATCCGGATTGGCTCAATGCCATGCATGAAGAACTCAACAACTTCGAGCACAACAAAGTGTGGAGATTGGTGCCATGACCGACGGGGAACCACAATGTCATTGGAACCAAGTGGATATTTAAGAACAAGCAAGATTCCCATGGGATTATCATTCACAACAAGGCTCGTTTGGTAGCACAAGGCTACTCCCAAGTCAAGGGTATCGACTACGGTGAAACCTTTGCTCCCGTTGCTCATCTTGAATCAATTCGCATGTTGATTGCATATGCTTCTCATCATAACTTTAAGTTACAACAAATGGATGTGAAGAGTGCTTTTCTTAATGGTCCTATTAATGAATTGGTTTATGTCAAGCAACCCCCCGGGTTCGAGGATCCCTACTTTCCCGATCATGTGTATCAACTCGATAAGGCACTCTATGGCCTTAAACAAGCCCCACGTGTGTGGTATGACCACCTTACCGAGTTGTTACAAGACCGTGGTTTTGAAGTGGGGCTAATCGACCCCACTCTTTTTACTAAGAAGGTCAAAGGGGAGCTGTTTGTGAGCCAATTATATGTTGATGATATTATCTTTGGTTCCCCTAACAAAGCTTTCAATGAGGAATTTGCCGCTCTCATGAACTCAAAGTTCGAGATGTCTTACATGGGAGAGTTGAAGTTCTTTCTCGGGTTCGAAGTGAAGAAAAGGAGAGAAGGAACTTTCATCAACCAAGCCAAATACACTCAAGACATGCTTAAGATATTCAAGCTAAGTGATGTCAAGCCAGCGTCCACTCCCATGCCCACCAAGTGCCAACTTGACATTGATCCCAATGGTAAAGCGGTGGATCAAAAGGTATATCGCTCCATGATTGGCTCCTTGCTTTACCTTTGTGCATCTAGACCGGATATCATGTTGAGTGTGGGAATTTGTGCACGGTTTCAAGCCGCACCTAAGGAAAGTCACTATGTGGCGGTCAAACGAATCTTTCGATATTTGGCTCATACCCCAAACATTGGCTTACGGTACCCAAGAGGAGCAAATTTCAAGCTTGTAGGTTATTCGGACTCGGATTGGGTGAGAGACAAAGTGGATAGGAAGTCCACTTCCGGAGGTGCCAGTTTCTTGGTCGCTCTTTGGTAAGTTGGTCTTCCAAGAAGCAAAGTTGTGTGTCTCTCTCGTCCACAGAAGTGGAGTATGTGGCTGCCGGTAGTTGTTGTGCACAACTTTTATGGATGAGGCAAACTTTAAAGGATTACGGTGTCACTTGTGACAAAGTGCCTCTTTGGTGTGACAATGAAAGTGCCATCAATATTTCCCTCAACCCGGTGCAACACTTCAAGACAAAGCATATTGATATTAGGTATCACTTCATCCGGGATCACATTAGGCGAGGGGAGATCGAGCTCAACTATGTCAACACTCATGATAACCTTGCAGATATCTTCACGAAGCCTTTGGATGAAGCAAGATTACGCGAGTTAAGGCATGAGCTAAATATCATTGATTCGAGCAATGTGACTTGAACCCCTGCACACCCCACCTCACTCAACGTGTTGTCTAGTTTAGGTGTAGGCATGGACATAGGGGGAGTGTTGTTCTCTCAATGAACTTTCCCTCCCCTCATAATGCATAAACTAACCAAACTCTTTCACATTAGCCATTTTATGGCACATGTGCTTCAAAGATGAGTGTTGGTCATGGGCCCAAGGTTAAAATCTTCGCAGCGCCATACCTCTAAACTCAAACATAGGTGGCCTCTGCCACCGCCCTCTCTTAGAGAGGTGTGTGTTTCTCGTTCTCTTTGTCGTTTTTGTGCGTGTGTTTTGTTCCCGTTTTCTTTTCGTTCTTTTTCGAGTGTTAAGCCCCTTTTTGCCTAGTCCTCTTTGCGGCTGAGCAGTACTACCGCTGCAATTGCGGTACTGCCGCTTATGAGGGTTAAGCGGTACTACCGCCTTCACCACCGGTACTGCCGCTGAGGGGCGGGCGCTTGGGGTTATATCGGGGCGGGGGAGTTATTTTATCCCCATACCCATTCGCCCCCACTCGCTCATCTTCCTTGTCGCTCCAGCGACGCCTCGCCGTGGGAGGGCACCGGCTAGCCGCTTCTCTCCTTTTCCTCCGGTGGAGTCGTTCTCCATCTCGTCCTCCAGCCGTGGATGTCGGTATTGCCTCTGTTCTTGGTTTCTCTTTGCCTAGATCTTGCATCTAGTTCTTAGGGGCAATAGGTATTGTTTTTCTTTTTTTGGCTATGAAGAGGCTTGTGGTGGATGGAGATTGCTTCTAGGCTCTTTGGATTGATATTTGGTAGGATAAATTTTTGAATTTGGCATCCCGGTAGTGCCGGATCTGACCACGGCAGTAGAAAACCACTGTTCCCCATTCTGGGTGGTACTACCACTCACCTTGAGCGGTACTGCCGCACGAGCGGTACTGCCGCTCACCTTGAGCGGTTCTGCCGCCCGAGCGGTACTGCCGCGGGTAGATTATGGTACTACCGTCGGATGCCTAGTTCCAATATTTTCTACCTCACCTTGATCCTTTTTGTTTCGTTTGGTGGCTTATGCTCTTTTCTTTCATGTGTTTCTTCTGGTCGTGTGTTTGGTTCCAGGTGATGATCATCATGAGCAGCAGGTCCGCCGTGTCAACCCCGGGCTGGCAACGTCAAAGCGCTACCGCACCTCTGAGCCAGCAGGTGGTTCCTCTAGTACTCAACCGCCACCAGCAGGCGCATCCTCAAGTGCTCCACCACCACCTCAGCAGTCGAAGAGATCCGCCAACAAGCCAAAGGGAAAGACTGTGACTGAGATGACTGCCAAGGAGTGTTGGGCAAAGCGTCG
The DNA here is from genome assembly GCF_003073215.2 of Triticum urartu. NCBI lineage: Eukaryota > Viridiplantae > Streptophyta > Magnoliopsida > Poales > Poaceae > Triticum > Triticum urartu. Next base: position 475,021,097 of record NC_053027.1, read on the forward strand.
CCGCAACCCCTATGAGGAAGACCAAGATCCCTCTTTGGTCAACCGCCCATTCTGGAACCGCTTTCAGTTTGCCATCTATTTTGATGTGATCAAGGCTGTCGGTGTCCAAACCGGCGGCTCTTGGGTAGGGGGTCCTGAACTGTGCGTCTAAGGCTGATGGTAATAGGAGGCAGGGGACACGATGTTTTACCCTGGTTCGGGCCCTCTTGATGGAGGTAAAACCCTACGTCCTGCTTGATTTATTCTTGATGATATGCGTATTACAAGAGTTGATATACCACGAGATCGGAAAGGCTAAACCCTAGAAGCTAGCCTATGGTATGATTGTATGTTGTCCTACGGACTAAAACCCCCTGGTTTATATAGACACCGGAAAGGGCTAGGGTTACACAAGGTCGGTTACAAAGGAGGAGATATACCAATCCATATTGCCTAGCTTGCCTTCCACGCCAAGTAGAGTTCCATCCGGACACGAGACGAAGTCTTCAATCTTGTATCTTCATAGTCCAACAGTCCGGCCAAAGGATATAATCCGGCCGTCTGGATACCCCCTAATCCAGGACTCCCTCAGTAGCCCCTGAACCAGGCTTCAATGACGATGAGTCCGGCACGCAGTGTTGCCTTCGGCATTGCAAGGCGGGTTCCTCCTCCGAATACACCACGGAAGAATTTGAATACAAGGATAGTGTTCGACCCTGCAAAATAAGTTCCACATACCACCGTAGAGAGAATAATATTTCCACAAATCTAATCTGCTGACATGTTTTGGCAACATGACATCGTGCCATGACCCGGTGATTATTCGAACCGCTTCCTTTAACTAGCCCCGCACATAACGCGAGGCAGTTTCTTGACATGTCTTGTCAAAGCAGAGATCGTGTCCCCCTTATTACGGGATTCTCATCAATACGGGTGTGGGTAACCCAACCGTGTCGGGACCCCGATCCTAAGTCACACCGATCTAGCATGTAACACATCATATCACTTTGCGGCCTCACGCACGGTATTCCCACGGGTGCCACCTTACCTGGCCCGGGACCGTTTGCGCCTTTTGGCTCACGTATATGATACTGTCGCTAGCATCCATATGATAGAGAACCCGGGCCGACATGACTAGTCGTGAACCCAAAGTGGCACTAACTTACAGGGACATGCATACATGAATCAACCTCGAGCATGTCGGTCAACAGCGTATGAATCTGGGCTGTAGCAACTGGGCTAACAGGACTCTGGGAACCCGGGCTGTAGCAGGCTAACAGGACTCTGGATGTCTCCGCGTGACATTTCCCCGAAGGGACAGACACAGGAACGAAGTGAATCACATGCCGGCCAGTCTAAGTGTTCTGGAGCAGTAGTGCTGGGCTAGCAGGACTCTGGTAAACCGGGCTGTAGCGGACTACCAAGGCTAAGTGGAAGCACTAGACTACATTTCCCCATAAGAGAGTCTACCAAGGATAAACAACTAGGTTGTCGGATCCCACACATAGCAATACACGTTACACGTACGCATAACATGCAAGTATGTGCTGTACAACATGGCATCACAACATAACTCAAACTCATATAGATAAAGGCCCAGAAGAGCCACATAGTATCCAGTTCAAACAGGGGTCACATGACCCAAAATTTAGAGCATACAAACAACAGAAGCATTACATGTCTGAGTACAGACAACTACAAACGGAAAAGACTAAGAAGCCTGACTAAACACGACCCTCCCAAGGGTACAAGATCGTAGCTGGGATACAAGCTACTCCTCGAAGTCACTAGTGTAACCAACTGCAAAACATAAATAAGCAAACGTGAGTACGAAGGTACTCAGGAAGTCTTACATCAGAACTATCTATATATGCAACATTATCAACAAGGGGGTGGTGGAGTTTTAACAGCAGCAAGCCAGCTTTGACTCAGTGGCTAGCCTATACTACGAGTATCAAAAACTTCTTTGAGGTGAGGAGACGCACACGAGTCCACATATTCACCATATCAATACTCCACTATGGATCCGTTCCCGTCTCCCTACGAGAAGGCCATCCTTAGCACTCACGCTTATCTTGCGTATTTTAGAGTATCCACTTAAAGTTGTCTATGTACTACATAAGTCCTCCAAGTTTCCATATCCGAGGAAAACGGCTATTCGAATAGGTAATGTTAACCCTGCAGGGGTGTACTTCTTCACACACGCTCTCGCCACTTATCCCCCTGTACACGTCATGTACCTCGGCAACCTTCAAGCGGAAGCCGGGCAAGGGTGTCGGCCACGACCTAACTAACCACACAAGTCTCTCGTCCAGGTTTATCGCCTATTCGAGTTCCATCTGCAAGGAGTTCCGGCCGAAGTCTCCAGTACGGCCCCAAACGATGTGTGCAGGGTTCCCAAGCCCACCATCTAGGTGCCACTTGGTACACCGTGCCACGGTGCCTAGTCTGTCCCAAGCCCGTCCCGTTGGACACCACCTGGTAGACAAGTAGCACTACCTACAAACGCCAGAAACTAGTTGCAACTCCTGGACAGAGATCAAGTGGATTAATAAGCCGAGAGGGGCCGGATAACCGGAACCCAATGTGTGGTAGTAACTAGACTTGGATAACATACACAGAACTCAGTGCTTAGGGACGGTTCCAATGATACAACCCACCATGTACTCCTACATGGCCTCTCATCGCTACCTTTACCAAAACGTGTTCACACACTTAGCCTTTATCGGTAGGACATGTCCACCACTCCGATTCATTCCCGATGAATCAGACCTGACACAAATCTAAGCATAGCTGGCATAAACAAAACAAGCATGGATGAGTAGGCACATCAAGGCTCAAGCAACTCCAACTCATGCTAGTGGGTTTCAACTAGTTACTATGGCAATGACAGGTCATGCAGAGGAATAGGTTCAACTACCGCAGTAGAAAAGTAGCAGTTGAATCGTTGTTGTCCTAATGTAGTATAAGGAGCAAGAGCGAGAGAGTGGGATTTATCGAAATTCTCAAGGGGGTTTGCATGCCTGATAGACGACGAAGGCGCACTGCTCCTCTAACAGGTACTCGGGAACACCTTCCGGAGTGGAACCTATCGAGAAGAAACGGTGCTGGAAATCAATACACAAACAAATGCAACAATGTGATGCATGAACATGACATGTGCAAATGCTAGTGTTTGGGATAATGCAAGATGCTACCAAGTTGGTTGAAGCCCATTTGAATCAAAGATTCAAATGCAATTCAAATTGAAGCATTTAAAATGCCCATATTATGTTTTCACTTATACAGCATGTATAAGTTGGTTTTTCATGCATGGAAGTATCATAAATGGATTCCTTGCATTTTTCTGATAATTTTTCATATATAAATTATTTCATTCTGAGCTATGGTTGAATTTCTATGAATTTTAGAAGTTTAAGCAATATTCTGGAATTTCCTGAGTTAAAATAATTCCAGAAATCATTTATTGCGTCAGCTTGAGGTCAGCACTACGTCAGCAGGTCAACTGGGTTGACCCAGGTCAAACCTGACCTGTGGGACCCACTGGTCAGTGACTGACTAAACTAACCTAGTTTAATTAGCACTAACCTAGGTTAAACTAATTAGAGTTAAACCTAAACTAGACTAACTAACCGGGCGGGCCCGCATGTGATAGACCCAGGGGAGGTCAAATCCCCTGGTCAACTGGGCAAAACTGCCGGTGGCTCGACGCCGGTGAGGCCAGGCGCAGCGGTGCGCTGCAAGTTTTGCCCACAAGGAGCCATTTGGCACGCGGAGTGCAGCTACGGGATGCGGACGCTCGTCCGCATCCAGCCGTGTGGTGGTGCGGCCGGGGAGCAGCCGAAGTGGCGCCGGCAATGATGAGTGAGGCGGCCGGAGTTCGGCCAGGTGCGGGGACGCAGCTGCAGCGCTCGAGAGAGCGAGTTGGGGTGCGGGTTGGGTTCCTGCGAGGTCTGGAGCACGTCCATGTGCGTAGGAGCGACGAACACGGCCTCTGGCCACGGCGGTGAGGAGCTCAGGCGGCGGCGCGAATCGGTCACCGACGGAACGGTGGCCAGGGAGGGAAATAGAACACGGGGAGAGAGGGGATAAACCGAGGAGCTCACAACGAGGCTAACAGAGGGCTCGGCAGGCGCGGGGACGGCCGGTGGGCAGCAAATCGACGGCAAGGGTCTCCGGGCACCGAAGTGGAAGAAGACGTCTGGGACGGCATTGCAGGGCCTCCGGCGAAGCCTGGCTCGGCGTGGAGGTTGAGGACGGCAGCGTGGAGCTAAAGGGCATGTCCAGGGGCGAGGGGGAGGCAGTGGCCGCGGTGGTGCTTGTCGGCGGCGACGGCAGTGCTTCGGCCGTCGCGGGAGAGGGTGACAGAGGAGGAGACGGGGACGAGGGAGAGTGAGAGGGGGTCGGGGAGGCTGTGTGGCGTCTCCAAGGACGTCCAGAGGGAGGCGGCAAGCAGGAGGTGGCCGGGCGTGCTCCGGCGTGCGTCGGCCACGTGCCTCTCATCCTCCTGGCGGGAGGTTGAGGGTGACTGGCAGGGCCAGCTGGCTGGGCCGGCCAGCTGGGCCGCACAGTGCCAGGCCTCAGGTAAGTATTTTCCCCCTTTTTGTTTTCTTTTCTATTTCTGACATTTGTTTTTGATTTAAAATAAATACTAGAACAATTCTAAAAATGTTGGGATTCCTTATGACCACTAGTTATAATATACTAGACGCCCTCACCAAATTCCAACATTTTTGGAGCCTTTAAAATATTTATATTATTTTAAACAGCTCCAATTCAAATACGTATGGGTTCATTCAAAAATCCAAAATGTTTAGCAAAAATGTGCATCACCTCTGGTTGCTGTTTCCAACATTTTCCAAAGACCATGAACATTTTTGAAAAGCATTTTGGGTTCATTGAAATTCCATTTTTATTTGAACCTATTTGAAATTGCTTTGGTGCTAGGGTTTGAAACATCCCCATTTCAATTTCATTTGAAACTTAACATGATGCACAAAGCAAACCTACATCATACCAGAACTAGGGATGTGACAACTCGCCCCCACTCGGAAGAATCTCGTCCCGAGATTCAGGAGTTGGCGGAAAGAAAGCAGGGTACTCAAGTCGAAGACGATCTTCTCGCTCCCAGGTAGCTTCTCTCTCGGCATGATGAGACCACTGAACTTTGAGAAACTTGATGTTATGACGTCGAGTGACACGCTCTACTTGATCCAGAATGCGAATGGGGTACTCTCTATAAGTAAGGTTATCTTGGAGATCAAGCGTTTCGTGGTCCACTCCGCGGATGGGATCCGAGAAGCAACGCCTGAGTTGAGAGACGTGGAAGACATCATGAACTCGAGAAAGATGTGGGGGTAGTTCCAATTGGTAGGCAACCTCTCCTCGTTTAGCGAGAATGCGAAAAGGACCAATGTGACAAGGAGCCAACTTGCCCTTGATACCGAAACGATGGGTACCCTTCAAAGGGGTAACCCGAAGGTAAGCCTTATCGCCAACTTCATAAGTCACTTCCTTATGATGACGGTCATACTGGCTCTTTTGATGAGATTGGGCTGTTTTCAAATTCTCACGAATGATGTGAACTTGCTCTTCTACCTCCTAGATCATATCCGGCCCAAAGAATTGTCTTTCACCGGTTTCTGACCAGTTCAAAGGTGTTCGACATCTTCGTCCATAGAGAATCTCAAAAGGAGCTTTCTTAAGACTGGATTGATAGCTATTGTTATAAGCAAACTCGGCGAAAGGAAGACACTTCTCCCAATCCATACCAAATGAGATAACACAAGCTCTAAGCATGTCTTCGAGAATTTGGTTGACCCTTTCCACCTGACCACTTAACTGAGGGTGGAAAGCGGTACTGAAAGAAAGATGGGTTCCCATGGCATTCTGGAAACTTTCCCGGAAATGAGAGGTGAACAGACTACCACGGTCTGAATTGATCTCTAGTGGAACACCATGGAGTGACACTATTCGGGAGATATATATAAGTCAGCGAGCTGACTAGCAGTGATACTCTCTCGAACAGGTAGGAAGTGAGCCACTTTGGAGAGACGATCAATGACTACGAAGATAGCATTATTTCCTTGCTTGGTCCTGGGAAAGCCGGTGATGAAGTCCATACCAACTTTGTCCCATTTCCACTTGGGAATAGCTAAAGGTTGAAGGGTGCCAGTAGGTCTTTGATGCTCTGCCATAACGCGACGGCAAACGTCACAGTTGGCAATATACCGAGCGATTTCTCTCTTCATCCTAGTCCACCAGAACCTCTGGCGTAGGTCCTGATACATCTTGGTACTACCGGGATGAATCGTGAGAGGAGATTCATGGGCCTCCTTAAGGATCAGTTGTTGCATCTGTTGACATTTGGGAACCACCAAACGGTTTCCAAAGTAAACAACGCCTCGCTCATCCATAGAGAAACAACCCGCAACTCCCTTGGAAATATTTTTCTTGATCCGAGAGATTCCCGTATCATGCTTCTGAGCCTCTATGATCTGATCCGTAAGGGTAGGTTTCGCCACCAAGGTAGAAAGGGAACCATGAGGAGCTATGTGAAGGTTAAGCTTACAGAATTCCTCATGGAGGGGTGGTTGACATTGTTGCAACATGAGGTTGTTGCAATAGGATTTACGACTTAAAGCATCAGCCATGACATTGACTTTGCCTGGGGTGTAGGTGATTCCTAAGTCGTAATCCGAGATCAACTCCAACCAACGTCTCTGTCTGAGATTGAGATTCGGTTGGGTGAAGATATACTTGAGACTCTGATGGTCAGTGTAGATTTCGCAACAGTTTCCCAGAAGGTAATGTCGCCAAGTCTTAAGTGCATAGACTACGGCCGCAAGCTCTAGATCATGTGTAGGATAATTTTCCTCATGTGGATGCAACTGTCGAGATGCATAGGCAATCACATGACGATCCTACATAAGAATGCAACCTAGTCCTTGACGCGAAGCGTCGCAATAGATAGCAAAGTATTTAGTGAAATCCGGTGGCACGAGTATGGGCGCAGAAGTCAAGCATCTTTTCAGTTCCTGAAAACTGTGCTCACACTATGGGGTCCACTCAAACCTTTTATCTTTCTTGAGAAGTTCCATGAGGGGTTTGGCCACTTTGGAGAAGTTTTCAATGAAGCGGCGATAATAACTGGCTAGACCAAGGAAACTCCTAACTTGCTTGACCGTTTCGGGTGGAGTCCAATCGAGAACGACTTTAACTCTCTCGGGATTGACAGCAATGCCCTTACCAGAGATCACGTGGCCCAGATAGGTCACTTCTAGCAACCAAAATTCACACTTGGAGAACTTGGCATAAAGGCGGTGCTCTCTGAATTTTTCTAACACAAGTCTAAGATGTTCGGCATGCTCTTCCTCGTTCTTAGAGTAAATAAGAATATCATCGAGGTAAACCACAACGAACTTATCCAAGTACTCTATGAACATCGAGTTCATCAAGCGGGAGAAAGTAGCTGGAGCATTGGTTAGGCCGAAATACATCACGGTGTACTCGTATTGACCATAACGAGTGACAAAGGCCGTTTTGGGGATGTCCCCATTTCTGATCTTGATTTGGTGGTAGCCTAACCTCAAATCCATCTTGGAAAAGACTGAGGATCCAGCAAGCTGATCATACAGGTCGTTGATCCTGGGGAGCGGATACTTGTTCTTTATCGTGACCAAATTAGCGGGACGATAATCTACAACCAACTGATCCGTACCATCCTTTTTCTTGACGAAGAGGACAGGACAAGCCCAAGGAGAAGAACTGGGACGGATGAAACCCTTTTGCAAGGACTCATCAAGCTGTTTCTTAAGCTCGGCTAACTCCAAAGGTGCCATCTTGTATGGTCTCCTAGAGATTGGAACAGTTCCTGGGATAAGTTCTATGACAAACTCTACATCTCTGTCAGGTGGAACACCTGGCAGTTCTTCTGGAAAGACATCCGGGAAGTCACGGACTACCGGAATTTCTTCAAGGTCTGGAAGAGGGCTGGCATTAAGAGAATAGAGTTGACGCCTTGCAACTCTAGTGGAGACACTGACTATTTTGCCAGATGGATGTATAAGTTGAACAGATCTAGTGTAACAATCAATCTTGGCATGATGAGCTGTCATCTAGTCCATACCCAAGATGATGTTAATATCTGAAGACTTGAGAGATATCAAAGAAGCAAGGAATACCAGTCTATCAACAAGGATTTCATTACCATGGCTTACCTTGGAGGTTTGCCATTTGGAACTAGGAGTCTGGATTATTAGTGGAGTTGGCATATCACAAAATGACATGTCGTGCAATCGAGCATAACCTTCGGATATGAAGGAGTGAGACGCTCCAATATCGAACAGAGCTGAAGCTGGGTGACAATTGACAAGAAGCGTACCCAGTACGGCGTCGGGATCATATTGAGCTTCTGTAGCTGAGACGTGGTGCACACATGCTCGTTCAGTGGTGGCTGGCTTGGTACTGATCATCTTGCCTGATGGCTTTTCACGACCAACAGACCTCTCAGACTAGGGTGGAGTATAACTGGACTGAGGGCAGTCACGTGCATAGTGTCCTGGTTCTCCGCAGGTGAAGCAAGTTCCTGAGGTAGGACGTGGACCTACATTGGCAAGTGGTCCACTAATAGGCATGGGTGGAGCACGTTGCTGAACTGGGTGAGGCGCCACATCGGATGGCCTCAGTGCATATCCAGGCGGAAGAGCTGAGTTCGAAATCCAAATCCGTCGCTTCTGAGAGCCAGAGCGGAAGGAAGAACCCAGATCACGGTTGTTCTTATGAGACTCCTCGTAAGTGAGCTGAGCTGTCTCTGCATTAATGGCCTTGTTCACAAGTGCCTGGAAAGTATCACAATGATGCAAGTGGAGATCACGACGCAACTTAGGGTTGAGACCCTTCCGGAACCTAGCCTGCTTCTTAGTGTCCATGGACACTTCTTCTGAAGCATAGCGGGCGAGGTTTCCAAACTCTCTACTATAAGCATCAACAGGCAGCTTACCCTGGGTAAAACTACAGAACTCTTCCCTCTTGCGGTCAATGAGAGCCTGAGGAATGTGGTGCTCATGAAAAGCCTCGGTGAAATCCCTCCAGGTAGGAATCTGGCCAGCTGGTAGCATAGCCTCATAGCTCTGCCACCAAATACTAGCAGGACCTTCCAGGTGATAGGTAGCATAGGTGACCTTGTCACCTTCAGCTACATTCGCAGAATGCAACTTGTGAGTGATGCTTCGGAGCCAGTCATCTGCATCGAGTGGCTCAATGGAATGATGGAAGGTGGGTGGTTTCAGACCAATGAAGTCGGTGATGGAAACCAACTTTTTACGCTGATGTGCGGTGTTCTGCTCAATCTATGCCAGCAAGCGGTTAGTCTCACGTTTGTTCCTCTCGGATGCTAACAAGAACTCTGCCATCATAGGTTGGTCAGGAGGATCCTCGTCCCTACCATCTCCGTGGTTCTTGCTATGAGCAACTGAACCTCGGTTAGCAGACGACATCCCGGCACAGAAACCAAGGAAACAAGGATGGAATTAGCATCGACATAAGGAGGCGGAATGTAATGCAAAAGCACTGGAAACTCTTGAAATCCTAGGACAATTTTGGCAGCATAACGGCTGTAAATGCTCAAAAGGGATTTTGAGACATTCATCAAAGGAATAGCATAATCACTCAGCATCATAATATCAAGGTTCTGGGTAAAATTGATGACACACAGAAGCAGTAGAACTGTATGGAGACACAACCCAACAATCCTAAGACTTTACGGTTTAGTAACACGTCATCCTGAGAGATAGAGGAGAAGCCTAGGCCTTAACCCTCGTAGAAAAGAAGAGGCTGACTCAGAAAGAATGACATGGGGTAAAGGAGTAAACAGAGCCTTGCGTTCCCTTCCACAATCAATTCCCTTATGTATCTAAAGCATTTCTAGACTCAACTTCGACCAGTTTGGCTTGGTAAATCTACAGTCAGTCAGGCTCTGATACCAACGCTGTCGGGACCCCGATCCTAAGTCACACTGATCTAGCATGTAACACATCATATCACTTTGCGGCCTCACGCACGGTATTCCCACGGGTGCCACCTTACCTGGCCCGGGACCGTTTGCGCCTTTTGGCTCACGTATATGATAGTGTCGCTAGCATCCATATGACAGAGAACCCGGGCCGACATGACTAGTCATGAACCCAAAGTGGCACTAACTTACAGGGACAGGCATACATGAATCAACCTCGAGCATGTCGGTCAACAGCGTATGAATCCGGGCTGTAGCAACTGGGCTAACAGAACTCAGGGAACCCGGGCAATAGCAGGCTAACAGGACTCCGGATGTCTCCGCGTGACATTTCCCCGAAGGGACAGACACAGGAACGAAGTGAATCACATGCCGGACAGTCTAAGTGTTCCGGAGCGGTAGTGCTGGGCTAGCAGGACTCCGGTAAACCAGGCTATAGCGGACTACCAAGGCTCAGTGGAAGCACCAGACTACATTTCCCCATAAGAGAGTCTACCAAGGATAAACAACTAGGTTGTCGGATCCCACACATAGCAATACACGTTACACGTACGCATAACATGCAAGTATGTGATGTACAACATGGCATCACAACATAACTCAAACTCATATAGATAAAGGCCCAGAAGAGCCACATAGTATCTAGTTCAAACAGGGGTCACATGACCCAACATTCAGAGCATACAAACAATGGAAGCATTACATGTCTGAGTACAGACAACTACAAAAGGAAAAGACTAAGAAGCCTGACTAAAATCGACCCTCCCAAGGGTACAAGATCGTAGCTGGGATACAAGCTACTTGTCGAAGTCACTAGTGTAACCAACTGCAAAACATAAATAAGAAAACGTGAGTATGAAGGTACTCAACAAGTCTTACATCAGAACTATCTACATATGCAACATTATCAACAAGGGGGTGGTGGAGTTTTAACAGCAGCAAGCCAGCTTTGACTCAGTGGATAGCCAATACTACGAGTATCAGAAACTTCTTTGAGGTGAGGTGACGCACACGAGTCCACATATTCACCATATCAATACTCCACTATGGATCCGTTCCCGTCTCCCTACGAGAAGGCCATCCATAGCACTCATGCTTATCTTGCGTATTTTAGAGTATCCACTTCAAGTTGTCTATGTACTACATAAGTCCTCCAAGTTTCCATATCCGAGGAAAATGGCTATTCAAATAGATAATGTTAACCCTGCAGGGGTGTACTTCTTCACACACACTCTCGCCACTTATAGCCCTGTACACATCATGTACCTCGGCAACCTTCAAGCGGAAGCCGGGCGAGGTTGTCGGCCACGACCTGACTAACCACACAAGTCTCTCGTCCAGGTTTATCGCCTATTCGAGTTCCATCCGTAAGGAGTTCCGGCCGAAGTCTTTAGTATGGCCCCAAACGATGTGTGCAGGGTTCCCAAGCCCACCATCCGGGTGCCACTTGGTACACCGTGCCACGGTGCCTAGTCTGTCCCAAGCCCGTCCCGTCGGACACCACCCGGTAGACAAGTAGCACTACCTACAAACGCCAAAAACTGGATGCAACTCACGGACAGAGATCAAGTGGATTAATAAGCCGAGAGGGGCTGGATAACCGGAACCCAATGTGTGGTAGTAACTAGACTTGGATAACATACACAGAACTCAGTGCTTAGGGACGGTTCCAATGAGACAGCCCACCATGTACTCCTACATGGCCTCTCATCGCTACCTTTACCAAAACGTGTTCACACACTTAGCCTTTATCGGTAGGACATGTCCACCACTCCGATTCATTCCCGATGAATCAGACCTGACACAACTCTAAGCATAGCTGGCATAAACAAAACAAGCATGGATGAGTAGGCACATCAAGGCGCAAGCAACTCCTACTCATGCTAGTGGGTTTCAACTAGTTACTGTGGCAATGACAGGTCATGCAGAGGAATGGGTTCAACTACCGTAGCAGAAAAGTAGTAGTTGAAGCGTTGTTGTCCTAATGTAGTATAAGGAGCAAGAGCGAGAGAGTGGGATTTATCGAAATGCTCAAGGGGGTTTGCTTGCCTGATAGACGACGAAAGGGGCACTGCTCCTCTGACAGGTACTCGGGAACACCTTTCGGAGTGGAACCTATCGAGAAGAAACAGTGCCGACAATCAATACACAAACAAATGCAACAATATGATGCATGAACATGACATGTGCAAATGCTAGTGTTTGGGCTAATGCAAGATGCTACCAAGTTGGTTGAAGCCCATTTGAATCAAAGATTCAAATGCAATTCAAAATGAAGCATTTAAAATTCCCATATTATGTTTTCACTTATACAGCATGTATAAGTTGGTTTTTCATGCATGGAACTGGCATAAATGGATTCCTTGCATTTTTCTGATAATTTTTCGTATATAAATTATTTCATTCTGAGCTACGGTTGAATTTCTATGAATTTTAGAAGTTTAAGCAATATTCTGGAATTTCCTGAGTTAAAATAATTCCAGAAATCATTTATTGCGTCAGCTTGAGGTCAGCACTACGTCAGCAGGTCAACTGGGTTGACCCAGGTCAAACCTGACTTGTGGGACCCACTGGTCAGTGACTAATTAAACTAACCTAGTTTAATTAGCACTAACCTAGGTTAAACTAATTAGTGTTAAACCTAAACTAGACTAACTAACCGGGCGGGGCCTGCATGTCATAGACCCAGGGGAGGTCAAATCCCCTGGTTAACCGGGCAAAACTGTCGGCGGCTCGACGCCGGCGAGGCCAGGCGCGGCGGTGCGCTACGGGTTTTGCCCACAGGGAGCCATTTGCCACGCGGAGTGCAGCTACGGGATGCAGACACTCGTCCGCATCTAGCCGTGGTGGTGGCGCGGCCGGGGAGCGGCCGGAGTGGCGCCGGCGATGACGAGTGCGGCGGCCGGAGTTTGGCCAGGTGCGGGGACGCAGCTGCAGCGCTCGAGAGAGCGAGTTGGGGTACGGGTAGGGTTCCTGCGAGGTCTGGAGCACGTCCATGTGCGTAGGAGCGACGAACACGGCCTCTGGCCACGGCGGTGAGGAGCTCAGGCGGTAGCGTGAATCGATCACCAACGGAATGGTGGCCAGAGAGGGAAATAGAGCACAGGGAGAGAGGGGATAAACAGAGGAGCTCACAGCGAGGCTAACGGAGGGCTCGGCAGGCGCGGGGACGACCGGTGGGCAGCAAATCGACGGCGACGGTCTCCGGGCACCGAAGTGGAAGAAGACGTCGGGGACGGCATTCCAGGGTCTCCGGCGAAGCCTGGCTCGGCGTGGAGGTTGAGGACGGCAGCACGGAGCTAAAGGGCATGTCCAGGGGGGCGAGGGGGAGGCAGTGGCCACGGTGGTGCTTGTTGGCGGCGATGGCAGCGCTTCGGCCATCGCGGGAGAGGGTGACAGAGGAGGAGACGGGGACGAGGGAGAGTGAGAGGGGGTCGGGGAGGCTGCGTGGTGTCTCCAGGTACGTCCAGAGGGAGGCGGCAAGCAGGAGGTGGCCGGGCGTGCGCCGGCGTGCGTCGGCCATGCGCCTCTCATCCTCCTGGTGGGAGGTTGAGGGTGACTGGCAGGGCCAGCTGGCTGGGCCGGCCAGCTGGGCCGCACAGTGCCAGGCCTTAGGTAAGTGTTTTTCCCTTTTTTGTTTTCTTTTCTGTTTCTGACATTTGTTTTTGATTTAAAATAAATACTAGAACAATTCTAAAAATGTTGGGATTCCTTATGACCACTAGTTATAATATACAAGATGCCCTCACCAAATTCCAACATTTTTGGAGCCTTTAAAATATTTATATTATTTTAAACAGCTCCAATTCAAATACATATGGGTTCATTCAAAAATCCAAAATGTTTAGCAAAAATGTGCATCACCTCTGGTTGTTGTTTCCAACATTTTCCAAAGACCATGAACATTTTTGAAAAGCATTTTGGGTTCATTGAAATTCCATTTTTAATTTGAACCTATTTGAAATTGCTTTGGTGCTAGGGTTTGAAACATCCCCATTTCAATTTCATTTGAAACTTAACATGATGCACAAAGCAAACCTACATCATACCAGAACTACGGATGTGACAAACCGCGCCACCAATCACGGTGTTTCGGGGATAAGCGAGTTTTACCAGGCTAGTGGGGGCGCATAGTTTCGGCTGCCCTTATAAAGGGACAAGGGTTAACCTTTTTCTACCCATGCCTTCTTCCTCCTTGCTCATCCATTCTTGCGCACTCGAGCTCCAACGCCCAAGCCCACATCCTTCCCTTCAACCTTCTCCAATCATGTCCGGAGCGGGAGGCAAGTGGATGGCTTCCTCCGTTACGGAGGGACACATCAAGAAGCTGTGCAGAGCCGGATACTTAGCCGCGAATATCGCGCATCGGCTGCCGGCTGCGGGGCAGATCGTCCCTACCCCTGAACCTCACGAGAGGGTAGTTTTCCTCCACCACTTCCTCCGCAGACTGGGGTTTCCCCTCCATCCATCCGTCTGTGGTCTCATGTTCTACTACGGGCTGGACTTCCATGATCTGGCCCCGAACTTCATCCTCAACATTTCAGCATTCATCGTCGTGTGTGAGGCTTTCCTCCGCATCTGGCCCCACTTCGGCCTGTGGTTAAAGACCTTCAATATCAAGCCGAAGGTGGTGGGAAGCCAACAAGCGGAATGCGGCAGAGCCATGGTGGGCAAGATGCCCAATGACACATGGCTTCAAGGCTCCTTCGTGGAGACCATAAAGGGGTGGCAATCCGCGTGGTTCTACATCACCAAGCCGCGCGACACCAACTGGGTGGTGGCCCCTGAGTTTTGATCCAGAATCCCCACGCGGATCACCTCCTGGAAAGAGAAGGGCCTATCCTGGGGTTCATCGGTGGAGCTGGACGGACTCCAGAAATGTATCCGAAACATGGCGAGCAAGAAGCTCAAGCTTGTCAACATAGTCCAGGTCATGCTCTTCCGCCAGATCCTCCCATGTCAACAACGGGATTTCAACTTGTGGGAATTCGACCCGGCCCAGCACCAGACTCTGAGCGAGCTCTTCGATACGACGCACAAGGACGTATGGAGGGTGCTGCTCAAGGGCGCTGAGGTCCCTCCCTCTCTCACCAAGGACCGTGGGCTAAGCGCGAAGCGTGCTTCGAATCCGGTAAGTTTTGTACATAGGGTATTTATTTCCCATAGCTTAAACGTGTGCGGGATCTGAGCTCCCCTGCCTTTGACAGGACTGGGTGGAGACATCGGAGCAGATTAAATGTCCGGCGCCTCTGCTTGAAGACACCGCGGATGCTCTCCTGACGGAGATGCTGACTCCGGCTCCTTACGAGGTGCCGGATAGGACCAAGAAGGCCCAGGGAACCCGAAAGAGTTCCCGACGCCAGGTGTTATCGGACTCATCGTCCGATAACTTCGTGACGCACTCCTCCCCCGAAGACGAGGAGGAAGATGAAGACGCTCCCCCTCCAGTCGGGGGAGACAAGAAAAGGAAGGCCGCCCCAACCAGGGAGGCCGAAGGGTCCAAGAAGGGAAGGACTCTCCTTCCAGACTACTCCACCACCGCCGCCGAAGACGAGTGGCTGCTCAGGGCCAAGCCCCTGGCGAAGTCGTAAGTATTCGGATGCCAGAGTAACTCATAGCATACCTTTGTCGCGCTGCTTCTCCTAACGCCGAATCATGATTATGCAGACCGCCACGGGCCCGTATCGACATATCGTCGGGCGGCTCCTTGGGCTCGTTGGATATGGATAGCGATCCAGTTCCGACCGCCACCTCCCCTTGCCCAATGGACAATGCCGAGGTACTGTCCTGAGAGGTACCGGGTCAAGGGGAGACAGTCCCGGAGGCGCCTCAAGGTGACCTTCTGGACTCCAGGAGCGGAGGGGGTAAGGCTCCCGAGGGCTCCGAGTTCGGCCCTCAGCCGAACACTGCGCCAGAACCTCCAATGGTTCCGGACTCAGGCAGGCGGCCTCCTTCCAAGAGGGGCAAGACACCCATGCCAGTGACCTCTGTCCATCCAGAGGCACCGGGCAATCTGCTGGGAGCGCTTCCATCGACGAAGAGCACCGCACCATTATGAGTGGGGTGATCCAGAAGGTTCAGTCCACCAAGAGCGGACTGACTGAAGCCTGTGCCAGCCTTCTAATAGGCTTTGAGGTAAGTATTTGAGATATAAGAAAAATATTACCGCATAGACAGTAGCCCCTGATGCTTTGTTCGGTGTTCACAAAGAAAAGCCGAGCAGAGGATCAAACAATATGGCAGGAGTCTAATATAAGTATGTCTATATGCTTATGCAGGCTTCGCTGTTGGCCTCTGCCGCACTGACTACGAAGGTCGCCGCACTGAAGGAGGACCTTAAAGGGTCCAAGGACGAGCTCGGCCTTGCCAAGAGGCAGCTCAAGGAGAACAAAGGTAAGTAGTACCTAGTCCATGGATATGTATAAAAAGAATGCGATTGCAAAATGACAGGATCATCGTAAATTTGCCAGGGGCCACGACCGAGGTGGCGACCCTGAAGCAAGCGCTATCCGAGGCCGAAAACAAAGCGGCCAAGGAGCACACCGAGCGGGAGAGGCATGAGGCTCGGGTGGGCGAGGTGCAGCAAGAGCTCTACGCTCTCGTGACGAAGCACGAGGCGTTGGAGCTTGATTTGAAGACGCGAGAGTCCGAGCTTGCCGCGGCCCTCGAGAGCGCAAAGAGTGCCAGGGCCGAAGCCCAAAAGGCCCTCCAGGAGATTGATGCGATGAAGAAGATAGCGGCGGGTAAGGCATTCTATATGCAAAGCAAGCATGTGAAAGTGAATTACTTGTTACTTACCCGAATCCGGAGCTCTCCAGGAGCATTCGCAGATTTGCCCCGCAGCGTGTCGGATGCCGCACAGTTTTACCATGCCGAGAAGGGAAGCTCAACGGAGAAGTTGTTCTGGTCTCAGTATACTGGGACCGAACACCCGATGCCTCTGAGCGACCAGCTGAAGCAACTGGTCGAGCTGCACAAGGCGGCCGAACAGGCCATGAAGGGCTTTATAGTCCGGATGTGGCCTGGCGATGCCCTTCCCAACAGCTACTTCGGCCTGGTGAGGCAGCTTGTGGATGCCTGCCCATGGCTTGAAGTCATCAAGCGGTCCGTCTGCATCGAAGGTGCACGCCGGGCTTTCACCGGTGTGAAGGTGCAATGGGCCAAGATGGACGTCGTGAAGCTGGTGAAGTAAGGGCCGCCGCAGGGCAAGGAGCATCGCCACCCAGAGATGTACTATGAGGGTGTCCTGAAGGGCGCTCGTCTCATAGCGGACGAGTGTATGAAAGATATAATATTCGAGTAAACTCGCTCGTGTAATCCTGTATTTATGAAAACTTGTTCATATGCACTATGCAACACTTGTTTGAATTTAAAATATTACCTTCTGTTCAGCTGTTTATCAAATCTGAGAGATGGCTAGTCGTCGGCTTCTGCCCCCATGCCACGAGTGCTGGGGTGTTCGGGATAAACCTGAGCACTCTTGTTCCCATTGTTGGGTCCTTCGAGGGAGGTGCTCAGCACAACGAACAAGGCAATCGGACTATAATGCGTTATCACTCTCACTTAGCCATAGAATTCTATAATTTTAAATTTCGGCGAAGCCCCTAGTATTAGGAAGGCCGAATTCGGGGCGCGATACACACCTTAAGCCGGACAGGGCCGACTCCTCGCTCTAAGCGGCATAAGTCTTTAGGGACTCAAAAACCTCTCGAACAGCGACCAGTCTCTTGCGTTATCATGACAGTCAGTTTTAGCTTTCTCTACTGAGGTGCTTAGCCCAGCAGAACTGGGGCACAATCGCAGTAGTTCTCCCAGTGCTACCTTAGCCGATATAGCAGAACGTAAGGTACCAAAACATGGGAGCCGGGGAAACCCAACTATTGACCCAAGACATGATTCGCAGCTGATGCATATAATTCTATAAGTTCGGGGTGCCGCACTGTCGAAAGTGTTCGGCCTTCTCACGCCGTATTATGGGGTATGCTTAAGCCCCTAGCGTATTGGCCGTACCAGAGTGTACGGGTGCTGGATGTCATGAATGAACATATATATATAAGAAGAATGCAATAATAGTCTTAATGCTATGCATTTTTTATTCAAAAAGGTGCATTAAAGCAGGATGATACAAGTAGTGCGATAAGCAAAAAGTAGGAATGTTTAACATGTCCCTTCCAAGGGCAAACTGAGGAATAGTATTAAAACAATATTTCACTCATTATCGTAATCCACCTGGGAGTTCCGAGGTGTGACATAGCTTTCCGCCTCCTTGGTTGCTGCATCATGTGTTCGGCAATCACGCTGCCGGACAGGGTTTCCAGAGATTAAAGTCCTGAAAGAGAAAAATAACAAAGCGGGAAGCCCCTAGTGCGGTTTAAGCCGTGACTTGGGGTGTGCCGCTGTCGTGCCCCCCTCCCCGCCTGTGCCCATGGTATTTTTAATGCGTAATTATGTACGCGTGGCACGGATTTTGCCGTTTGGCTGGGGCCGGGGTGGGGGCCGCATTGCTATGTGAGCTCGGGATGTGCCAGGCGGTCCAGTTGCCGATTACTCCGCGCGCGCTTGAAGTTGTCTGGGTCCTTAATCGCCGAACTAGTGGATTGCCTGAAGAGGCTGCTTTGCACTTCTGCTGCAAGGGCCGCAGTGTGCTCCTCCGTGCGGAGAGAGCGCTCTGTGTTTCCATTGACTATGATGACCCCCCGAGGTCCTGGCATCTTGAGCTTGAGATATGCATAATGTGGTACCGCGTTGAATCTTGCAAATACGGTTTGCCCGAGCAGTGCATGGTAGCCACTGCGGAACGGGACTATGTCGAAGATTAACTCTTCGCTTCGGAAGCTATCCGGAGATCCGAAGACCACTTCCAGTGTGACTGAGCCTGTGCAATGGGCCTCTACGCCTGGTGTGATGCCCTTAAAGGTCGTTTTAGTGGGTTTGATCCTTGAGGGGTCTATACCCATTTTGCGCACCGTGTCCTGATAAAGAAGGTTCAGGCTGCTGCCGCCGTCCATTAGGACTCGAGTGAGGTGAAATCCGTCAATGATTGGGTCGAGGACCAACACGGTGAATCCGCCACGACGGATACTAGTGGGGTGGTCCCTGCGGTCGAAGGTGATCGGACAGGAAGACCATGGGTTGAACTTTGGGGCGACTGGCTCCAACGCATATACGTCCCTAAGCGCACGCTTCCGCTCC
Source organism: Triticum urartu (assembly GCF_003073215.2). Lineage (NCBI taxonomy): Eukaryota > Viridiplantae > Streptophyta > Magnoliopsida > Poales > Poaceae > Triticum > Triticum urartu. The sequence goes on from NC_053027.1 coordinate 475,040,280, forward strand.
CTCTTGGGGATGTGGGTTGCGTATATCATGTTCATCATCTGCACTTGTGGGGGAACCTCTTCTGTCCTCCGGTGTTCGGCTGCCGGGGCTCCTCTTCGTCGTCGCTATGTGACCCCTTTTCTTTGTTTTCGGCATTTAACTTGCCGGCCTGCTTGAACACCCAACAGTCCCTGTTGGTGTGGTTGGCTGGCTTGTCGGGGGTGCCGTGTATTTGACACGAGCGATCGAGTATACTGTCCAAACTGGACGGGCCCGGAGTGCTTCTTTTGAATGGCTTTTTTCGCTGACCGGGTTTAGAGCCTTTGAATCCGGCATTGACTGTCGTATCCTCGGTATTGTCGCTATTACTGCGGCGCTTATGCTTGTTGCGACATGACCTGACATTGCCGTCCTTGGTATCCGAAGTACCATGGTTCTTTGATATGTTATTACTGCGAGCCAGCCAGATGTCTTCTCCAGCACAATAGAGGGTCATGAGTGTTGTGAGGGCTGCCATAGATTTTGGCTTTTCCTGACCAAGGTGCCGGGCTAGCCACTCATCGCGGATGTTGTGCTTGAAGGCTGCTAGGGCCTCTGCATCCGGACAGTCGACGATTTGATTTTTATTTGTTAGGAACCGTGTGCAAAATTGCCTGGCCGATTCCTCTGGCTGTTGAATTATGTGGCTCAAGTCATTGGCATCTGGTGATCGCACATAAGTGCCCTGAAAGTCGTCGAGGAATGCGGCTTCCAGATCTTCCCAACAGCCAATGGACTCTGCTGGCAAGCTGTTGAGCCAATGTTGAGCTGGTCCTTTGAGTTTGAGTGGGAGGTATTTGATGGCGTGTAGGTCATCACCGCGGGCCATGTGAATGTGCAGGAGGAAATCCTCGATCCACACCGCAGGATCTGTTGTGTTGTCGTATGATTCTATATTTACGGGTTTGAAACCCTCTGGGATTTGATGATCCATCACTTCGTCTGTGAAGCATAAGGGGTGTGCAGCGCCTCTGTACTAGGCTATATCGCGACGCAGCTCGAATGAGTCTTGCCCGCTGTGTTTGGCCCGGCCGGACTTACTTTTACTGTATCCGGCATGATGATTATCGTCTCGCATAATGGCGCGCCCTCGTGATCCGTAGATCGATCTTGCATGTTTTGCTTTGTCCTCCAATACGTCTCGCAAGTCTGGCGTATTTCCCCCTGCCTTTTTATTGGAATGACGTCGGGGTGCGGGCTGAGCTTTTGGCTGGAATGTCTCTCTGTCGCGGCCATGAGGTGGCCGATCAGCCGCGTCATACACCGGGGATGTAGGTTTTGGTGCTTCCTCCTCCAGTCGGGGTAGCAACCTGCACTTTGGGTAACTCTTGGAGGGGCGTTCGAGTTTGTACTCCTCGGCCGCCAGGACTTCAGTCCATCTGTCAGCTAGCAGATCTTTATCAGCTTGAAGCTGCTTCTGCTTTTTCTTAAGGCTATTTACCGTGGCTATAAGCCTGCGCTTGAAGCGCTCTTGTTCGATGGGATCCTCTGGCACGGCAAATTCGTCATCGCCAAGGCTTGCCTTGTCTTCGAAGGGAGGCATGTAATTATCATCCTCCGCCTCTCCATCTGCCGCTCTCTCAGGAGAGCTGGCTCCTCCATCCTCCTGCTCTAAATCTTGCTGGAGGGGATTGTTGTTCTCTTCGGCACTGTCCGGAGTGCTATTATCTCCGGCGCCGGTATCACCACTTTTGCCTTGGCGGGACTTAGAGCAGCGCCGCTGATGCCGACGCTTGGGTTGCTTCTTGGAGGGGTCATCCTCCGTTGTCGCATCGCCATTGCCTTCTTTGGGTGTGTCCACCATGTATATATCGCATGATGAGGTGGCTGTCTAGTGCCCTCTGGGCAATGATTCCTCTTCGACTCCCGCATCGTCGTCCATACCGTTGATGTCTTCAGAGTCGAAGTCGAGCATGTCGGTTAAGTCATCGACAGTGGCTACTAAGTGGGTGGTGGGTGGGCAGCGAATTTCTTCGTCATCCGCATCCCATTCCTGCCGGACATAGTTCGGCCAGGACTCTCCTGACAAGGAGAGAGACCTTAATGAGTTCAGTATGTCACCGAAAGGTGAGTGCTGAAAGATATCCGTGGAGGTGAACTCCATGATCGGCGCCTAGTTGGATTCGACAGGCACGGGCGCAGGCGGTTCGGAGTCCGTGGCCGGAGAAGGATTCGGCAGTTTGGCAACACGGCTCCGGTGAAGGGTAAGGTCGATATTCGGCTCGATCGCCGCTGAGGGTACGGCCTCCGTGACGGGGTCCATACACCCGTCCATGGATGGTGCAACTGGCTCTGAATTGAGGCTCGGAGTGGCTGCCGGTGCGATCTCCTGAATACGGTCCGATGATAGAGCTAAATCATACTCATCGTTACCGCGCGGCGCACAAGGCAGGGGCTCGAATCCGTCGAAGATCAGGTCTCCGCGGATGTCGGCCGTGCAGTTTAAGCTTCCAAACCTGACCTGGTGGCCAGGGGCGTAACTTTCGATCTGCTCCAGATGGCCAAGCGAGTTGGCCCGCAGTGCGAAGCCGCCGAACACAAAGATCTGTCCGGGGAGAAAAGTCTCACCCTGGACTGCATCGCTATCGATGATCGTAGGAGCCATCAAGCCTAACGGCGACGACACAGAGGAACTCTCAATGAAAGCACCAATGTCGGTGTCAAAACTGGCAGATCTCGGGTAGGGGGTCCCGAACTGTGCGTCTAAGGCTGATGGTAACAGGAGGCAGGGGACACGATGTGTTACCCAGGTTCGGGCCCTCTTGATGGAGGTAAAACCCTACGTCCTTCTTGATTTGTTCTTGATGATATGAGTATTACAAGAGTTGATATACCACGAGATCGGAGAGGCTAAACCCTAGAATCTAGCCTATGGTATGATTGTATGTTGTCCTACAGACTAAAACCCCCTGGTTTATATAGACACCAGAAAGGGCTAGGGTTACACAAGGTCGGTTATAAAGGAGGAGATACACATATCTGTATTGCCTAGCTTGCCTTCCACGCCAAGTAGAGTTCCATCCAGACACGAGACGAAGTCTTCAATCTTGTATCTTCATAGTCCAATAGTCCGGCCAAAGGATATAATCTGGCTGTCCGGATACCCCCTAATCCAGGACTCTCTCAAAGGCCAAGAAGAATCTCTATGTTGATGTACGCTCCATCGACACGGATGCTATGGAGAAGGACCCTGAGTACTTTGGCGAAGCCCTTCAGATGTGTTCTCAGCTGAACATTCTTAGGATCATGCAGTTCAACAAGGATTTTGATGCAGATTTGGTGGCTCAATTCTTTGCTATCATTCATCTTGGAACTGATGCCGACAGGACTCTGACTTGGATGACCAATGGAAAATTGCTTTCCCTCAAGTGGCAGGCCTTCATGGAGTTACTTAATGTGGAAGATCACGGGCTTGAGACTCCAGTCGGCTTCCGCCTTCACTGCAATGCTACATCCACTCACAAGCAAGCCCTTTAGCCCTACTGTACTGTGAAGGTTAACCCAGTGACTAAGAAGGAAACCTATGAGCTGTCTGCCTATCTGGACATCCTTCATCGTGTCTTCCATGAGACTCTCTTCCCTCGCATCGGGAATCTGGATATGGTCCACTCCTATCTCATGGACATGCTTCTTTTCTGCCAGCATGAGAAGGAAGCAAACACTGGAGAGAGCCTGGACATTTCTCATGTTATCTAGTCTGAACTTCTCTCTGCCATTTCTGAGCACAAGTGCCCGATATATGGTCCATTCATCATGAGGCTCATTGAGAAGGCATGTGCACGTGTCTATCCCAGAATGATGTTGTTAACTGGAGACTTGGTTTCTCATGAGATCAAGCGTCTGAGGAAGAAGGACAATTGGGGCACCCCAGTGCCTAAACCCGGGGGCCCATCTACTGTTGCCGCTACCATGGAGGCCGAGGGTGAGGCTGATGCTGACGATGAGGACTATGAGCCGTCTGGGACAGAGCCCTCTTGGGCAAAGAAACTCAAGCACAAGATGAGGAAGCTCTTCTGCATGGAGTCACATGGCCAGTACATGACTCATGTGGCGGACAAGAAGGCCAGGGGCGTCACAAGGAGCTCATGCGTCAGTTGGATGCAACCGTTGTTAGTGGTTCTGAGGGACAGATCACTGGAGAGGAGGAATGGATTCACCAGCATTGCCCTTGGACCGATTCAGATGCCGAGCAGTTTCCGACCAACGACGAAGATGCAGACGATCCTGCTGAGATGTGATGTTTGAGATCCTCAGCTTGCCCTCACCTGGAGCAGTAGCGTCGCTCTTTGCCCTTTTGGTGTCTCGAAGCCAAAGGGGGAGAGAGTTTAGGGATTTGTGTTGTTGCCGTGTTGCGAGTGTGTCTTTGTGTTGTCTTGTGTTTTCTCGTGGGTTTTCTCGTTGTCTTTGCTTGGTTTGGTTTGGTGCCAGTGAGACCTAAGTTCTAGACATATGGTGTGAGACATATGCTACCCTATCGCTACCTTATTACTTGTCTATTCAGTACTGTAGTATCTTATGAGTTGCATGCTTATCCTGTTTTATACCCTGCTCTCATATATCCTGTGCTTAGAATTGTTGGACTATAAAATATAGGGGGAGTGTTGATCCGAATGTGTGTGTCTTGCATTCAAAAGGCTCCACTAACTAGGTGCACACATTCGGGGGGAGCCTGTCTATATTTTGTAGTTCTAAGTATCCTTACTTTTATATCTTTTCCTTGTGCAAATCCCTAGTTGTCATCAATCCACCAAAAAGGGGGAGATTGTTGAGGCATATCTCTCTCGATGTGGTTTTGGTGATTGATGACAACGTGCTTGCGGACTAATCATGTGCTTTGAGCATTTCAGAGATTCATCCTTGGCACGAGACAATTTCTTCCCCTCGGAGTGTCATTCAAGACGGTGTAGCTCTTTCAGTTCTTTTTCGATGCACTAGTTGCATAGAGGGCACCGTACTATCAAGAGGGGGTCCGTTTTGGTATTGCTTGGGTGGAATCAACACGTACACATCCGCTTCTCACCCCCCGAGCCCTTCCGCTTCTTTGGAGAGATCTTCTCTCTTCTTGTGGGCTTTGTCTGGGTCCCAGCGGTAGTACCGTGGTACCCAGCGGTAGTACCGCGGAGGGGTCACAAGCGGCAGTACCGCCGGTGACTCCGCAGCAGTACTACCACTGGCTTGCCAGGTCCCTACCGCGTCAATTTGAGGGGTCTTTTTCCGTGTCAGATTGTGCGGTACCTCGCTGCGGCAGTAGTGCGGCAGTACCGCTCATTAGCGGCAGTACCGCCCTTCTTCCGCGGCAGTACCACCCGGTTCCCTCTTTCCCTTTACCCTTCATTCTGCGCGGCAGTACCGCCGAAGGGAGCAGTAGTACCGCTTAACCCAGCGGTAGTACCACTGTCTCCCACGGTAGTACCGCCCTTTGCGGGGTTGTTTAGTGGGGCAACTATTGGATTGTTACCCCCACTATAAAAGGGGGTCCCCTTCTTCCCCGTTGACTTACCTCTTCCCCCTCAAGCACCATTAATGCTCCAAGCTCCATTTTCGCCCAATCTATCTCTCTAGCCAATCAAACTTGTTGATTTGCTCGGGAGTGGTTGAGAAGGCCCCGATCTACACTTCCACCAAGAGATTTTCGATTCCCCCACCTATCCCTAGCGGATCTTGTTACTCTTGGGTGTTTGAGCACCCTAGACGGTTGAGGTCACCATGGAGCCATAGTCCATTGTGGTGAAGCTTCGTGGTATTGTTGGGAGCCTCTGTTTAAGTTGTGGAGATTGCCCCAACCTTGTTTGTAAAGGTCCGGTTGCCGCCTTCAAGGGCACCAATAGTGGAATCACGGCATCTCGCATTTTGTGAGGGCATGAGGAGAATACGGTGGCCCTAGTGGCTTCTTGGGGAGCATTGTGCCTCCACGCCGCTCTAACGGGGACGTACTTCCCCTCAAAAGGAATGAACTTCGGTAACACATCCTCGTCTTCACCTGATCCACTCTTGGTTATCTCTTACCTTTACTTGTGCAAGCTCATTAGTGTTACTTCTCTTGCTCGCTTGTTTGTTTGTTGTTGTTGCATCATATAGGTTGCTCACCTAGTTGCACATCTAGACAACCTACCTTGATGCAAAGTTTAATTCGGTAAAGAAAAGTTAAAAATTGGTAGTTGCCTATTCACCCCCCCCCCTCTAGTCAACCATATCGATCATTTCACTTGGTTCCCCACAAGATGATTTTTGTCCCATTATATTTGGTAGACCTTTCTTGAACACTGCCAATGCTAAGATAGATTGCAAGAAAGAAATTGTTAGCGTAAGTTTTGGGGAGGTGTCTCATGAGTTTAATTTCTCCAAATTCCGTAGACACCCCATGATAAGGAATTGCCTGGTAAATATGAGTATTGGTCTTGCTTCTATTGTTGTGCCTCCTACTGATCCTTTAGAACAATATTTGCTTGACCATGAAAATTATATGTTTATGAATGAAAGAAGAGAATTAGATGAGATATTCTTTGAATAAATGCTTGTTTTGAAACACCATTTGCCTGTTGAAACTCTTGGAGATCCTTTACCACCCAAGAGTAATCATGTGTTCGATCTTAAACAATTGCCTGATACTCTGAAATATGCTTATCTTGATGAAAATAAGATATATCCTGTTATTATTAGTGCCAACCTTTCAGAGCATGAAGAAAAGAAATTGTTGAAAACTCTGAAGAAGCATCGTGCCGCTATTGGATATACTCTGGATGATCTTAAGGGCATTAGTCCCACTCTATATCAGCATAAAATTAGTATGGAGGCTGATGCTAAACTAGTTGTTGATCACCAGCAATGGTTAAATCCTAAGATGATGGAAGTGGTAAGAAATGAAATATTAAAGCTTCTGGAAGCAGGTATAATATATCCTATTGCTGATAGTATATGGGTAAGTCATGTTCATTGTGTCCCAAAGAAGGGAGGTATTACTGTTGTTCCCAATGATAAGAATGAATTGATCCCACAAATAATTATTACAGGTTATAGAATGGTAATTGATTTTATAAAATTAAACAAATCTACTAGGAAAGAACATTACCCTCTACCTTTTATTGATCAAATGCTAGAAAGACTATCCAAATATAGACTCTTTTTCTTTCTAGATGGTTATTCTGGTTTTTATCAAATACCTGTGTCATGAGAGGATCTAGAAAATACTACTTTTACTTTCCCTTTTGGTACTTTTACTTATAGACGTATGCCTTTTGGTTTATGCAATGCACCTGCTACCTTTCAAAGATGTATGACTGCTATATTCTCTCACTTTTGTGAAAAGATTGTTGAGGTTTTCATGGATGATTTCTCCGTTTATGGAACTTCTTTTGATGATTGCTTAAGCAACCTTGATCGAGTTTTGTAGAGATGTGAAGAAACTAATCTTGTCTTGAATTGGGAGAAGTGCCACTTTATGGTTAATGAAGGTATTGTCTTGTGGCATGAAATTTCTGAAAGAGGTATTAAAGTGGATAAAGCTAAAGTTGATGCTATTGAAAAGACGTCGTGTCCTAAAGATATTAAAGTTATAAGAAGTTTCTTTGGTCATGATGGTTTTTATAGGAGATTTATTAAAGACTTCTCTAAAATTTCTAGGCCTCTCACTAATCTTTTGCAAAAAGATGTTCCATTTGTTTTTTATGATGATTGTGTAGAAGCCTTTGAAATACTTAAGAAAGCCTTAATTTCTGCACCTATTGTTCAACCACCTGATTGGAACCCGCCCATTGAAATTATGTGTGATGTTAGTGATTATGTTGTTGGTGTTGTTCTAGGACAAAGAGTTGATAAGAAATTGAATGTTATTCATTATGCTAGTAAAACTCTAGATAGTGCTCGAAGAAATTATGCTACTACTGAAAAAGAATTTTTAGTAGTTGTCATTGCTTGTGATAAGTTCAGATCTTATATTGTTGATTCCAAAGTAAATGTTCACATAGATCATGCTGCTATTAAATATCTTATGGAAAAGAAAGATGCTAAGCCTAGACTTATTAGATAGGTTCTCTTTCTATAAGAATTTTATTTGCATATTATTGATAGAAAGGGTGCTGAGAACCCCGTAGGAGATAACTTGTCTAGGTTATAGAATGTTCTAGATGACCCACTACCTATTGATCATAGCTTTCCCGATGAACAATTAGCGGTCATAAATGCTTCTCGTAGTGCTCCATGGTATGTTGATTATGCTAATTACATTTTTGCTAAATTTATACCACCTAGCTTCACATACCAGCAAAAGAAAACGTTTTTCTATGAGTTAAGACATTAATTTTGGGATGACCCAGACCTTTATAAAGAAGGAGTAGATGGTGTTATTAGACGTTGCGTACCTGAGCATGAACAAGAGCAGATCCTGCGCAAGTGTCACTCTGAGGCCTATGGAGGACACCATGCTGGAGATAGAACTACACACAAGGTATTACAATCAGGGTTTTATTGGCCTACTCTTTTCAAGTATGCTCGTAAGTTTGTATTCTCTTGTGATGAATGTCAAAGAATTGGTAATATTAGTAAACGTTAGGAAATGCCTGTGAATTATTCAATTGTTATTGAACCATTTGATGTTTAGGGCTTTGATTTTATGGGACCTTTTCCTTCCACTAATGGGTATACATATATTTTAGTTGCTGTTGATTACGTTACTAAGTGGGTAGAAGCTATTCCAACTAGTAGTGCTCATCATAACACTTCTATTAAAATGCTTAAAGAAGTTATATTTTCGAGGATTGGAGTCCCTAGATATTTAATGATTGATGGTGGTTCACATTTTATTCATGGTGCTTTCCATAAATTGCTTGCTAAACATGATGTTAACCATAGAATTGCATCTCCTTATCATCCTCAGTCTAGTGGTCAAGTAGAATTGAGTAAGAGATAAATAAAGTTGATTTTGCAAAAGATTGTCAATAGATCTAGAAAGAATTGTCCAAGAAACTTGATGATGCATTATGGGCTTATAGAACTGCTTATAAAAACCCTATGGGTATGTCTCCGTATAAAATGGTTTATGGAAAAGCATGTCACTTACCCCTTGAACTAGAGCATAAAGCCTATTGGGTAATTAAAGAGCTCAACTATGATTTCAAACTTGCCAGTGAAAAGAGGTTGTTTGAGATTAGCTCACTTGATGAATGGAGAACCCAAGCCTATGAAAATTCCAAGTTGTTTAAATAAAAAGTTAAAAGATGGCATGACAAATGGATACAAAAGCGTGAATTTAATGTAGCTGACCATGTCTTGCTATACAATTATCGTTTAAGATTTTTGCAGGAAAACTTCTCTCTAAATGGGAGGGTCCTTATTTTATCGAGGAGGTTTACCGTTCCGGTGCCCACAAAATCAACAACGCCGAAGGCACAAACCCGAAGGTGGTAAACGGGCAAAGAATCAAACATTATATCTCAGGTACTCACATAAATGTTGAAACCAATATGATTAATACCATAACACCGGAGGAGTACATAAGGGAGACCTACCAGAACGTTTCAGACTCTGAAAAGGAATAGGTATGTGGTACGGTAAGTAAACCGACTCCAAAACTTTTCCAATGGCAATTTTACTCCGTTCTGGAATATTAAAAAAATTAGGAGAATTAAAAGTAGTCTGAAAAGTGCACGAGGAGGCGACAAGCCTTGGGGGCGCGCCCTACCCCCCCTAGGCGCGCCTCCCAGGCTTGTGTCCACCCTGTGTGCCCTCCGGACTCCGTATTCTTGCGGTACATTTCTTTTGGTCGGTAAAAATTAATTATATAATCTCCCGAAGGCTTTGACCATCGTACCACGGCAAAATCCTTTGTTCTTGTGTTTAGCTAATTTTGCAGTAGATTTGGGGCAAGATGTCTTCGCAAGAGTCGGTCGGGGAGAGTCGTGTCTCTCACGCGGCATAGGACCCAAGGGCCTACAGCGAAGCTGAACCCTTTGGGTGGTCAATGGAGAAAGAGATGGAGGCCGACCTAAAAAGAGTAGATGCCATGGAGGAAGATCAAGAAGTCACTTCTCGCCCTCAACCTGGATTCATACTGGAGGAACTCCAGAGCTCAGCAATACTGAATTCTTCATACCTCCTAATGCTAGATTTCTCTCTTATGATAACATGAAAAAGAGTGTTGCTTTTTCTCCCACAGCCAGGAAGCATCCATGGGTAATCGGAGCCCTGGCCGTCACAGGCAAGCGCCGTAAATAAATAATGGATCTCAAACAGCAAGTCAATATGCTCGAGGAAGAAAATAGTTTCCTGAAGAGTATTATTGCCAAGATCATTGCACCATCACCTCTGAAGAAAGAGATCTAAATACATGGGTATGGGCACTCTCCTTGGCTTGTGCCAAGTTTGGGGGAGATGTCCCGATATCGTATCATCATCACATCTCTACCTTTATTGTTTTTATTAGTTTGATCCTTTTGGTTATATCTCCGTTTAGTAGAATAAAGTTTTAGTACGATCTAGCTTTGAGTTTTGCTCTGTGATCTATCTATGTAATTGAGTCCGTGAGTTATATAATAAAGAGTAGTTTCGAGAGGGCTTTGCTTTCTTGATAAGATCTTGAGAAAAAAAGACAAGAATAAAAGAAGTAAAATGATTATATAATGATCTTATGGAGCGTGATGACTTCACATATAAAGAGTATGATGAATAAAAATTGTTGGGAGTTGACAAATACAGTTTTGGTCGTTCATGCAATTAACAGGAAGTAATAAAGAAAGATATATTTCACATAAAAATATATTATCTTTGACATATTTTGTGATTGTGAGCACTCACTAAAATAATACATGCTAAAAATTTGATGTTGGACAAGGAAGCTAACATAATGGGTTATGTTTTCTTATATCCAAATAGAAGTTATATTGTCATGGATCCTCCAACATGTCGAGCTTGCTTTCCCTCTTATGCTAGCCAAATCTTTTGCACCAAGTAGAGATACTACTTGTGCATCCAAACATCCCTTAAACTAGTTTTGCCATAAGAGTCTACTATATCTACCCATGGATTGGGTAAGATCCTTCAAGTAAGTTGTCATCGGTGCAAGTGATACGTCCATTTTGCATCATGCTTTTATATTGATATTTAATGCATTATAGGCTGTTATTACACATTATATCACAATACTTATGCCTATTCTCTCTTATTTTACAAGGTTTACATGAAGAGGGAGAATGCCGACGGCTGGAATTCTAGGCTGGAAAAGGAGCAAATATTAGAGACCTATTCTGCACAACTCCAAAAGTCCTGAAACTTCACGGAGCACGTTTTTGGAATAAATAAATATTGGGAGAAGAAAGTACCAGAGGGGGGCCACCAGCCAGCCACAAGGCTGGAGGGCGCGTCCTACCCCCTGGGTGCGCCCCCCGACCTTGTGGGCCCCCTGGCAGGCCTCCGGTGCCCATCTTTGGCTATATGGTGTATTTTACCCTGGAAAAAATCAAGAAGAAGCTTTTGGTATGAAGCGCCACCGCCTCGAGGCGGAACCTGGGCAGAACCAATATAGGGCTCCGGCGGAGCTGTTCTGTAGGGGAAACATCCCTCCGAGAGGGGGAAATCATCGCCATCGCCATCACCATCGATCCTCTCATCGAGAGGGGGTCAATCTCCATCAACATATTCACCAGCACTATCTCCTCTCAAACCCTAGTTCATCTCTTGTATTTGATCTTGGTCCCAAAACCTCAGATTGGTACCTGTGGGTTGCTAGTTGATTACTCCTTGTAGTTGATGCTAGTTGGTTTATCCGGTGGAAGATTATATTTTCAGATCCGTAATGATAATTAATACTCCTCTGATTATGATTATGAATATGCTTTGTGAGTAGTTATGTTTGTTCCTGAGGACATGGGAGAAGTCTTGTTATAAGTAATCATGTGAATTTGGTATTCGTTCGATATTTTGATGAGATGTATGTTGTCTCTCCTCTAGTGGTGTTATGTGAACGTCGACTACATGACACTTCACCATTATTTGGGCCTAGGGGAAGGCATTGGTAAGTAATAAGTAGATGGTGGGTTGCTAGAGTGACAAAAGCTTAAACCCTAATTTATGCGTTGCTTCGTAAGGGGCTGATTTAGATCCATATGTTTCATGCTATGGTTAGGTTTACCTTAATTCTTCTTTCATAGTTGCGGATGCTTGCGAGAGGGGTTAATCATAAGTGGGAGGCTTGTCCAAGGAAGGGCAGCACCCAAGCACCGGTCCACCCACATATCAAATTATCAAAGTAACAAACGCGAATCATATGAGCATGATGAAAACAAGCTTGACAACAATTCCCATGTGTCCTCGGGAGCACTTTGCTTTATATAAGAGTTTGTCCAGGCTTGTCCTTTGCTACAAAAAGGATTAGGCCACCTTTCTGCACCTTGTTTACTTTTATTACTTGTTACCAGTTACAATTTACCCTATCACAAAACTACCTGTTACCGATAATTTCAGTGCTTGCAGAGAATACCTTGCTGAAAACCGCTTGTAATTTCCTTCTACTCCTCGTTGGGTTCGACACTCTTACTTATCGAAAGGTCTACAATAGATCCCCTATACTTGTGGGTCATCAAGACTCTTTTCTGGCACCATTGCCGGGGAGTGAAGCGCTTTTGGTAAGTAGAATTTGGTAAGGAAACATTTATATAGTGTGCTCAAATTTACTGTCACTTGTTACTTTGGAAAATAATCCTTTGAGGGGTTTGTTCGGGGTATCTTCACGTCGACCAGAAACACAATTAGCTACTCCTCAACCTACTGCACCTACTGAAAATATTTATTATGAAATCCCTTCGGGTGTCATAGAGAAACTGCTAGCTAATCCTTATGCAGGAGATGGAACATTACATCCCGATATGCACCTAATTTATGTGGATGAAGTTTGTGGATTATTTAAGCTTGTAGGTATGCCCGAGGATGTTGTCAAGAAGAAGGTCTTCCCTTTATCTTTGAAGGTAAAGGCATTGACATGGTATAGGCTATTGGATGATATTGGATCATGGAACTACAACCGATTGAAATTGGAATTTCATCAGAAGTTTTATCCTATGCATCTGGTGCATCATGATCGGAATTATATATATAATTTTTGGCCTTGTGAAGGAGAAAGTATCGCTCAAGCTTGGGGGAGGCTTAAGTCAATGTTATATTCATGCCCCAATCATGAGCTCTCAAGATAAATTATTATTCAAAAAATTTATACTCGACTTTCTCATAATGATCAATCCATGCTTGATACTTCTTGTACTGGTTCCTATATGAAGAAGGATATTGAATTCAAATGGGATTTATTGGAAAGAATTAAATGCAACTCTAAAGATTGGGATCTCAACGAAGGTAAGGAGTCAAGTATAAACCTTAAGTTTGATTGTGTTAAATCTTTTATGGATATCGATGCTTTTCGTGATTTTAGCACTAAATATAGACTTGACTCTGAGATTGTAGTTTCTTTTTGTGAATCTTTTGCTACTCATGTTGACCTCCCTAAGGAGAAGTGGTTTAGATATCATCCTCCCATTGAAGTTAAAGTAGTTGAACATATTAAAGTTGAATGAGAAAGTTTTTTTTATAATGTTGATCCTATTGTTCCTACTGCTTACATTGAGAAACCACATTTTCCTGTTAGAATAAAGGATCATGCTAAAGCTTCAACTATGGTCAACAAAAGTAATATTAGACCACCCAAACCCTCTGAACAAATTAAAGTTGAACCTAGTATTGCTATGGTTAAAGATCGCTTGGTCGATAATATTGATGGGCATGTTATTTATTTTTGTGATGAAGCTGCTAGAATTGCTATACCCAATATGAAAGATAAACATAGACCTATTGTTAGCATGCCTATTGTTTCTGTTAAAATAGGAGATCATTGTTATCATGGCTTATGTGATGTGGGTGCTAGTGTGAGTGCAATCCCTTATACCTTATACAAGGAAATTATGAATGAAATTGCACGTGCTGAGATAAAAGATATTGATGTTACTATTAAGCTTACTAATAGAGATACTATATCACCAATTGGGATTGTTAGAGATGTTGAAGTGTTGTGTGGGAAGATAAAATATCCTACTGATTTTCTTGTTCTTGGTTCCCCACAAGATAATTTTTGTCCCATTATATTTGGTAGACCTTTCTTGAATACTGTTAATGCTAAGATAGACCGCGATAAAGGTATTGTTACTATTGGTTTAGGGGATATGTCTCATGATTTTAATTTCTATAAATCTCGTAGACAACCCCATGACAAAGAATTTCCTGGTAAGGATGAAATTATTGGTCTTGCTTCTATTGTCGTGCCTCCTGGTGATCCTTTAGAACAATATTTGCTAGACCATGAAAATGATATGTTTATGAATGAAAGAAGGGAAATACATGAAGTATTATTTAATCAAGGACCTATTTTGAAACACAATTTGCTTGTTGAAATCCTTGGAGATCCACCTCCACTCAAGGGTGATCCCGTGTTTGAGCTTAAACCATTACCTAATACTCTGAAATATGCTTATCTTGATGAAAAGAAGATATATCATGTTATTATTAGTGCTAACCTTTCAGAGCATGAAGAAAAGAAATTATTGAGAACTCTGAAGAAGCACTGTGCCGCTATTGGATATACTCTTGATGATCTTAAGGGCATTAGTCCCACTCTATGTCAGCACAAAATTAAACTGGAGAAAGATGCTAAACCGGTTGTTGATCATCAACGACGGTTAAATCCTAAGATGAAAGAAGTGGTAAGAAAAGAAATACTAAAGCTTCTGGAGGCAGGTATAATTTATCCTATTGCTGATAGTCAATGGGTAAGTCATGTTCATTATGACCCTATGAAGGAAGGTATTACTGTTGTTCCTAATGATAAGAATGAATTGATTCATCTAAGAATTTTTACAGGTTATAGAATAGTAATTGATTTCCGCAAATTAAATAAAGCTACTAGAAAAGATCATTACCCCTTACCTTTTATTGATCAAATGCTAGAAAGACTATGCAAACATACTCATTTTTGCTTTCTAGATGGTTATTCTGGTTTCTCTCAAATACCTGTGTCAAAAGATGATCAAGAGAAAACCAATTTTACTTGCCCTTTCAGTACCTTTGCTTATAGACGTATGCCTTTTGGTTTATGCAATGCACCTGCTACCTTTCAAAGATGTATGACTGTTATATTCTCTGATTTTTGTGAAAAGATTGTTGAGGTTTTCATGGATGATTTCTCCGTTTATGGAACTTCTTTTGATGATTGCTTAAGCAACCTTGATCGAGTTTTGCAGAGATGTGAAGAAACTAATCTTGTCTTGAATTGGGAAAAGTGCCACTTTATGGTTAATGAAGGTATTGTCTTGGGGCATAAAGTTTCTGAAAGAGTTAATGAAGTTGATAAAGCTAAAGTAGATGCTATTGAAAAGATGTCATGTCCTAAAGATATCAAAGGTATAAGAAGTTTCCTTGGTCATGCTGGTTTCTATAGGAGGTTTAATAAAGACTTCTCTAAAATTTCTAGGCCTCTCACTAATCTCTTACAAAAATATGTTCCTTTTGTTTTTTATGATGATTGTGTAGAAGCATTTGAAATACTTAAGAAAGCCTTGATTTCTACACCTATTGTTCAGCCATCCGATTGGAATTTACCCTTTGAAATTATGTGTGACGCTAGTGATTATGCTGTTGGTGTTGTTCTAGGACAAAGAGTTGATAAGAAATTAAATGTTATTCAATATGCTAGTAAAACTCTAGATAGTGCCCAGAGAAATTATGCTGCCACTGAAAAAGAATTTTTAGTAGTTGTATTTGCATGTGATAAGTTCAGACTTTATATTGTTGGTTCCAAAGTAACTGTTCACACTGATCATGCTGCTATTAAATATCTTATGGAAAAGAAAGATGCTAAACCTAGAGTTATTAGATGAGTTCTCTTGCTACAAGAATTTGATTTGCATATTGTTGATACAAAGGGAGCTGACAACCCTGTTGCAGACAACTTGTCTAGGTTAGAGAATGTTCTTGATGACCCACTACCTATTGATGATAGCTTTCCTGATGAACAATGAAATGTCATAAATGCCTCTCATAACACTCCATGGTATGTTTATTATGCTAATTATGTTACTGCTAAATTTATACCACCTAGTTTCACATACCAGCAAAAGAAAAGGTTTTTCTATGATTGGCATTACTTCTGGGATGACCCACACCTTTATAAAGAAGGAGTAGATAGTGTTATTAGACGTTGTGTACCTGAGCATGAACAGGAACAGATCCTATGCAAGTGCCACTTCGAGTCTTACGGAGGACACCATGCTGGAGATAGAACTACACATAAGGTACTGCAATCCGGGTTCTATTGGCCCACTCTCTTTAAAGATGCTTGTAAGTTTGTCTTGTCTTGTGATCAATGTCAAAGAATTGGTGATATTAGTAAACGTCAGGAAATGCCTATGAACTATTCACTTGTTATTGAACCATTTGATGTTTGGGGCTTTGATTATATGGGACCTTTTCCTTCCTCTAATGGGTATACACATATATTAGTTGTTGTTGATTACGTTACTAAGTGGGTAGAAGCTATTCCAACTAGTAGTGTTGATCATAACACTTCTATTAAGATGCTTAAAGAAGTTATTTTTCGAGGTTTGGAGTCCCTAGATATTTAATGACTGATGGTGGTTCATATTTTATTCATGGTGCTTTCCGTAAAATGCTTGCTAAATATGATGTTAACCATAGAATTGCATCTCCATATCATCCTTAGTCCAGTGATCAAGTAGAATTGAGTAATAGAGAGATTAAATTAATTTTGCAAAAGATTGTTAATAGATCTAGAAAGAATTGGTCTAAGAAACTTGATGATGCATTGTGGGCTTCTAGAACTGCTTATAAGAACCCTATGGGTATGTCTCCGTATAAAATGGTTTATGGAAAAGCATGTCACTTACCTCTTGAACTAGAACATAAGGCATATTGGGCTATTAAAGAGCTCAGCTATGATTTCAAACTTGCCGGTGAGAAGAGGTTATTTGACATTAGCTCGCTTGATGAATGGAGAACCCAAACCTATGAGAATGCCAAGTTGTTTAAAGAAAACGTTAAAAGATGGCATGATAGAAGGATACAAAAGCATGAGTTTAATATAGGTGATTATGTTTTGCTATACAACTCTCGTTTAAGATTTTTTGCAGGAAAGCTTCTCTCCAAATGGGAAGGTCCTTATATTATCAAGAAGGTCTATCGTTCTGGTGCCATAAAAATCAACAATGCCGAAGGCACAAATCCGAAGGTGGTAAACGGTCAAATAATCAAAAATTATATCTCAGGTACTCCCATAAATGTTGATACCAATATAATTAATACCGTAACACCGGAGGAGTACATAAGGGACACTTTCGAGAACGTTTCAGACTCCGAAAAGGAATAGGTATGTGGTACGGTAAGTAAACCGACTCCAAAACGTTTCTAATGATAAATTTTCTCCATTTTGGAATATTTAAAAATTAGGAAAATTAAAAGTAGTCTGAAAGAGACACGAGGCGTCCACAAGGGTGGAGGGCGCGTCCTACCCCCTGGGCGCGTGCCCCGACCTGGTGGCCACCTCGTGTGCCCTCCGAACTCCGTTTTCTTGCACGATACTTCTTTTGGTCGGTAAAAACACAATATATAATCTCCCAAAGGTTTTGACCACCGTACCACGACAAAATCCTCTATTTTCATTTTGAGTTGTTCCCGCGGCAGATTTAGAGCAAGATGTCTTCGCAAGAGTCGATCGGGGAGAGTTGGGTATCTCACCCGGCACCAGGCCCAAGAGCATACAATGATGCTAACCACTTTGGGGTAGCTACGGAGGAAGAGATGGAGGTTGACTTGAAAAGAGTGGATGCCATGGAGGAGGATCAAGAAGTTACCTCTCGCCTTCAAACCAGATTCATGCTGGAGGAACTTCAGAGCTCAGCAATACCAAATTTGGTTATTCCTCCCAATGCTAGATTTCTCTCTTATGAAAATATGAAAAAGAGTGTTGCTTTTTCTCCAGCAGCAAGGAAACATCCATGGGTGGACGGAGCTCTAGCCGTCACGGGGAAACTTCGCAAGGAAGTAATGGGTTTTAAGCAGCAAATTAATAAGCTCGAGGGAGAGAATCGTATCCTAAGGGGCATCATCGCCAAGAATATCACATCACCACCCCCGAAGAAAGAGATCTAAATACATGGGTATGGGCACTCCCCTTGGCAACTGCCAATCTTGGGGGAGTGCCCCGATATAGTAACACCATCACATCTTTATCTTTATCATTTTTCCTAGTTCGATCCTTTTGGTTATTGATAACCCACAAGTATAGGGGATCGCAACAGTTTTCGAGGGTAGAGTATTCAACCCAAATTTATTGATTCGACACAAGGGGAGCCAAAGAATATTCTCAAGTATTAGCAGCTGAGTTGTCAATTCAACCACACTGGAAACTTAATATCTGCAGCAAAGTATTTAGTAGCAAAGTAATATGATAGTGGTGGTAACGGTAGCAAAAGGTAATGATAACAAAAGTAATGTTTTTGGTATTTTGTAGTGATTGTAACAATAGCAACGGAAAAGTAAATAAGCGAAGAACAATATATGGAAAGCTTGTAGGCAATGGATTGGTGATAGAGAATTATGCCAGATGCGGTTCATCATGTAACAGTCATAACCTAGGGTGACACAGAACTAGCTCCAATTCATCAATGTAATGTAGGCATGTATTCCGAATATAGTCATACGTGCTTATGGAAAAGAACTTGCATGACATCTTTTGTCCTACCCTCCCGTGGCAGCGGGGTCCTATTGGAAACTAAGGGATATTAAGGCCTCCTTTTAATAGAGTACCGGACCAAAGCATTAACACATAGTGAATACATGAACTCCTCAAACTACGGTCATCACCGGGAGTGGTCCCGATTATTGTCACTTTGGCGTTGCCGGATCATAACACATAGTAGGTGACTATAGACTTGCAAGATAGGATCAAGAACTCACATATATTCATGAAAACATAATAGGTTCAAATCTAAAATCATGGCACTCGGGCCCTAGTGACAAGCATTAAGCATAGCAAAGTCATAGCAACATCAATCTCAGAACATAGTGGATACTAGAGATCAAACCCTAACAAAACTAACTCGGTTACATGATAAATCTCATCCAACCCATCACCGTCCAGCAAGCCTACGATGGAATTACTCACGCACGGCGGTGAGCATCATGAAATTGGTGATGGAGGATGGTTGATGATGACGATGGCGACAGATTCCCCTCTCCGGAGCCCCGAACGGACTCCAGATTAGCCCTCCCGAGAGGTTTTAGGGCTTGGCGGCGGCTCCGTATCATAAAACGTGATGAATCCTTCTTCTTTATTTTTTTTCTCCCCGAACGCAAATATATGGAGCCAAGGTTGAGGTCGGTCGAGCTCCAGGGGGGCCACGAGGCAAGGGGGCAGGCGCGCCCCCCACCCTCGTGGCTAGGGTGTGGGCCCCTGGTCTTGATCTTTTGCCAGGATTTTTTTATTTCCAAAAATACGCTCCGTGAAGTTTTAGGTCATTCTGAGAACTTTTGTTTCTGCACATAAATAACACCATGGCAATTCTGCTGAAAACAGCGTCAGTCTAGGTTAGTTCCATTGAAATCATGCAAGTTAGAGTCTAAAACAAGGGCAAAAGTGTTTGGAAAAGTAGATACGACGGAGACATATCAACTCCCCCAAGCTTAAACCTTTGCTTGTCCTCAAGCAATTCAGTTGACAAACTGAAAGTGATGAAGAAAAACTTTTACAAACTATGTTTGCTCTTGTTGTTGTAAATATGTAAAGCCAGCATTCAAGTTTTCAGCAAAGATTATAAACTAACCATACTCACAATAACACATAGGTCTCATGTTTACTCATATAAATGGCATAATCAACTAGCGAGCAATAATAATAAATCTCGGATGACAACACTTTCTCAAAACAATCATGATATGATATAACAAGATGGTATCTCGCTAGCCCTTTCTGATCCCGCAAAACATAAATGCAGAGCACCTTTAAAGATCAAGGACTGACTAGACATTGTAATTCATGGTAAAAGAGATCCAGTCAAGTCATACTCAATGTAAACTAACATTGATTGATGCAAATGACAGTGATGCTCTCCAACTGGTGCTTTTTAATAAGAGGGTGATGACTCAGCATGAAAGTAAATAGATAGGCCCTTCGCAGAGGGAAGCAGGGATTTGTAGAGGTGCCAGATCTCGGTTTTGAAATAGAGATGAATAATATTTTGAGTGGTATACTTTCATTGTTAACATAACAACCAAGATATGGCGATATCTTCCATGCTACACACATTATAGGCGGTTCCCAAACAGAATGATAAAGTTTATACTTCCCATCCACCAACAAGCATCAATCCATGGCTTGCTCAAAACAACGAGTGCCTCCAACTAACAAGAGTCCCAGGGGGAGTTTTGTTTGCAATTATTTTGATTTGATTTGCATAAAGCATGGGACTGGGCATCCCGGTGACCAGCCATTTTCTCGTGAGTGAGGAGCGGAGTCCACTCCTCTTGAGAATAACCCGCCTAACATGGAAGATACGAACAGCCCTAGTTGATACATGAGCTATTCGAGCATACAAAACAGGATATTTATTTGAAGGTTTAGAGTTTGGAACATACAAATTTACTTGGAATGGAAGGTAGATATCGTATATAGGTAGGTATGGTGGACTCGTATGGAATAACTTTGGGGTTTATGGGATTGGATGCATAAGCAGTATTCCCGCTTAGTACAGGTGAAGGCTAGAAAAAGACTGGGAAGCAACCAGCTAGAGAGCGAAAACAGTCATGAACATGCGTTAAAATTAATCAACACCGAATGTAAGCATGAGTAGGATATAATGCACCATGAACATAAATATCGTGAAGGCTATGTTGATTTTGTTTCAACTACATGCATGAACATGTGCCAAGTCAAGTCACTTAAATCATTCAGAGGAGGATACCACCGTATCATACCACATCACAACCATTTTAATAGCATGTTGGCACGCAAGGTAAACCATTATAAGCTCCTAGCTAATTAAGCATGGCCCAAGAAACTATGATCTCTAGTTGTCATTGCAAACATGTTTATTCATAATAGGCTGAATCAGGAATGATGAACTAATCATATTTACAAAAACAAGAGAGGTCGAGTTCATACCAGCTTCTCCCATCTCAATCAGTTCATCATATATCGTCATAATTGACTTTCACTTGCACGACCGAACGATGTGGATAATAATAATAATAGTGCACGTGCATTGGACTAAGCTGGAATCTGTAAGCATTCAATAAACAGGAGAAGACAAGGCAATATGGGCTCTTTTGTCAGATCAACAATAATGCATATAAGAGCCACTTCAACAATTTAATTGTGGTCTTGTCCTATCGACCCCCAAAGAAAAGAAAAGAAATAAAACTATTTACACAGGAAAGCTCCCAACAAGCAAAAGAAGAACATGAAATCTTTTTGGGTTTTCTTTTTAATTACTACTACAAGCATGGAAATTAAAACTAGCTAAAAGCTACAACTATTTTTTTTGGGTTTTTCTTAAGGGTTATTAAACACACAAGAAGAAAGCATAAAAAGAGAAAATAAACTAACATGGATGATACAATGAAAAAGTATGAGGCATCTAGCAATGAGTGTGTGAACATGAATCTAATGTCGGTGGGAAATACATACTCCCCCAAGCTTAGGCTTTTGGCCTAAGTTGGTCTAATGCCACAGATGGCCTGGCGGATATCCAAAGTTGTAGTTGGGCTCGTACTAAGATGCAGCAGTCATTGCATCATGGGCTCCAGCTTGGAGGCGAGCTATCTCAGCCCTCCTCTTATACTCTTCCGCCTCCTCTCTGGTTATAAAATATCTCCCTTTTGCCTGAAAGTCAACGAAAGTAGAAGCAGGGAGAGCGACGTGATAGGTGCGTCGTCTGTCAAAGATTAGTCGATACTGGAGGAACTGGTCGTTCCTCTGAACAAAATGATGAGGAACCATAGCCTCATAATCCAAATAAGCAGGAGGCAACTCAATATCATCCTCACGTATAGTTATACTAAGAAAATTAGCTATACGGGTTGCATAAATTCCACCGAAGAAATCTCCATTAAATCTATTAAGATGCAACCTACGTGCAACAATGGCTCCCAAATTATAAGATTTATCTCCTAACACAGCACTCCTAATAATACTGAGGTCAGGGACACACATGTGACATGCTTCATCTTTACCGTTAATGCATCTACTTATGAAGAGAGCAAAATAATGTATAGTAGGAAAGTGAATGTTCCCTATGGTAGCTTGTGCTATATCTCTAGATTCCCCCACAGTTATATTAGAAAGAAAATCTCTAAATTCAGATTTGCGAGGTTCACTAGCACTACCCCATTGTGGAAGTTTGCAAGCAGTGGTAAAATCCTCTAAGTCCATAGTATAAGAATTTTCATAGAGATCAAACAGGTCAGTCTGAGAATTACGTGAAGATGAAAATTCAAACCTCCTCACAAAGGAACTAGTGAGATAGTGGTACTGACGGCATTTTTCTTCCTCGAAGCTCACGAGATTAGCGTTACGCAAATATGCGTTAAATTCTTCCTTAATTCCCGCTCGATCCATGAAGTCCTCTGGAGGCCATTCACAAGTCCGCACTGGAGCATCCCTTGGTGGCTCATCATCAGCATCACGCATTGCAAGCCTGGGTCCTTGTTTCCTTGAAGAACCACCTTGGTACATTTTCCTAAACATATTTCTTCCTCTGAAAAATTTCTGAATTTTTTAGTAACTTCAAAATAAAAGTGAACCAAACTCAACAAAATTGATAGCAACTACTCCTACAAGTGCCTAGAGCCTATATCATGCATCAAAACTACTTGGAACCATATAAATTTGACATGCAAGCTCAAGAACATGGTCACCTAGGCAGCACAAATTTGCAATGAATAAAGCACTAGAACAAAAAACTAATTGGACCAATGGAGGAGTCACATACCAAGGAACAATTCCCCAAAGCAGTTTTGTGAGAGGTGCTTTGAGCAAGGAGATCGAAGATCGCAACAAAATGAGCTATAACTCGTGCTTGAGATGGATAATGGTGTTTGTGGGAGGAAGAAGGAGTGTGTGGGTGCAGGAATAAGTGGAGGAGGGCCACCGTGGGCCCACGAGGCAGGGGGCGCGCTCAGGGGGGTAGGGTGCGCCCTCCACCCTCATGGCCAGGTGGATGCCCCCCTGATGTGTTCTCAGTGCCAAATATTCTCAAATATTCCAGAAAAAAATCATATTTAAATTTCAGGGCATTTGGAGAACTTTTATTTTCGGGGTATTTTTATATTGCACGTATAATTCAGATAACGGACATAAAATACTATTTTTACTTTATTTAAACTAAATAACAAAAAGTAAAAAGAGGGTACAGATAGTTGTGTTTTCTAACTTCATCCATCTCATGCTCGTCAAAAGGAATCCACTAACAAGGTTGATCAAGTCTTGTTAACAAACTCATTTCGAGTAACATGAAACCGGAGGATTTTCGAATAACACTAGGTTACCTCAACGGGGATATGCACATCCCCAACAATAAGAATATCATATTTCTTCTTGACAGTAGGAAGAGGAAATTCAAAACCTCCGAAAAATAATCGATGGAATTTTTCCAATAGAATTGATATTGTGGACTTGAGGTTGTTTCCTCGGAAAGTGTACCGTATGTTCATTACCATTAACATGAAAAGTGACATTGCCTTTGGTGCAATCAATAACAGCCCCTGCAGTATTCAAAAAGGGTCTTCCAAGAATAATAGACATACTATCGTCCTCGGGAATATCAAGAGTAACAAAGTCCATTAAAATAGTAAGGTTTGCAACCACAACAGGCACATCCTCACAAATACTGACAGGTATAGCAGTTGATTTATCAGCCATTTGCAAAGATATTTCAGTAGGTGTAAACTTATTCAAATCAAGTCTACGATATAAAGAGAGAGGCATAACACTAACACTGGCTCCAAGATCACATAAAGCAGTTTTAACATAGTTTCTTTTAATGGAGCATGGTATAGTGGGTACTCCTGGATCTCCAAGTTTCTTTGGTATTCCACCTTTAAAAGTGTAATTAGCAAGCATGGTGGAAATTTCATCTTCCGATATCTTTCTTTTATTAGTGACAATTTCTTTCATGTACTTAGCACAAGGATTCATTTTAAGCATATCAGTTAATCGCATACGCAAAAAGATAGGTCTAATCATTTCAGCAAAGCGCTCAAAATCCTCATCATCCGTTTTCTTGGATGGTTTGGGAGGAAAAGGCATGGGTTTCTGAACCCATGGTTCTCTTTCCTTACCGTGTTTCCTAGCAACAAAGTCTTTCTTATCATAACATTGATTCTTTGATTGTGGGTTATCAAGATCAACAGCAGGTTCAATTTCTATATCATTATCATTGCTAGGTTGAGCATCAACATGAACATTATCATTAACATTATCACTAGTTTCATGTTCATTACCAGATTGTGTTTCAGCATCAAAAATAGAAATATCATTGGGATTCTCAGGTGTTTCAGTAATAGGTTCACTATAAGCATGCAAAGTCCTATCATTTTTCTTTTTCTTCCTTTTAGAAGGACTAGGTGCATCTATATTATTTCTCTGAGAATCTTGCTCAGTTCTCTTAGGGTGGCCTTCAGGATACAAAGGTTCCTAAGTCATTTTACCAGTTCTAGTAGCCACTCTAACAGCATAGTCCTTATTCTTACTATTCAATTCATTGAGCAAATAATGTTGAGCCTTAAGTACTTGTTCTACTTGACTGCTAACCATAGAAGCATGTTTACTAATAAGTTTAAGTTCACCTTTGACATTAGCCATATAATCACCCAAGTGTTCAAGCATATCAGCACTGCGTTTTAATTCTCTACCAAAATCAGCATTGAAGTCTTCTTGCTTAACCATAAATTTATCAAACTCATCTAAGCATGGGCTAGCAAACTTAGTAAATGGGATTTAAGCTTTATCATATCTATAGAGAGAATTTACCTTTACTACTTGTGTCGGGTTATCAAGACCATGCATTTCTTTAATAGTAGATGGATTAAAATTATGCATTTCTTTGACAGGCGGTAAATTAAGACCATGTATTTCTTCAATAGGAGGTAAATTCTTAACATATTCAGCTTTAATACCCTTTTCTTTCATGGATTTCTTTGCCTCTTGCATATCTTCAGGACTGAGAAATAGCACACCTCTCTTTTTCGGAGTTGGTTTAGGAATAGGCTCAGAAAGTGTCCAATTATTTTCATTAGTCAACATATTGTTTAATAGAATTTCAACTTCATCAGGTGTTCTTTCCCTGAAAACAGAACCAGCACAACTATCCAGAAAATCTCTGGAAGCATCGGTTAGTCAATTATAAAAGATATCAAGTATTTCATTTTTCTTAAGAGGATGATCAGGCAAAGCATTAAGTAATTGGACAAGCCTCCCCCAAGCTTGTGGGAGACTCTCTTCTTCAATTTGCACAAAATTATATATATCCCTTAAAGCAGCTTATTTCTTATGAGCAGGGAAATATTTAGCAGAGAAGTAATAAATCATATCCTGGGGACTATGCACACAACCAGGATCAAGAGAATTAAACCATATCTTAGCATCACCCTTTAATGAGAAAGGAAATATTTTAAGGATATAAAAGTAGTGAGTTCTCTCATCATTAGTGAATAGGGTGCCTATATCATTTAATTTAGTAACATGTGCCACAACAGTTTTAGATTCATAGCCATAAAAACAATCAGATTCAACCAAAGTAATTATATCAGGATCAATAGAGAATTCATAATCCTTATCAGTAACATAGATAGGTGAAGTAGCAAAAGCAGGGTCAGGTTTCATCCTAGCATTAAGGGATTGCTGCTTCCATTTAGCTAACAACCTCTTTAGATCATATCTATCATTGCAAGCTAAAATAGCTCTAGTAGCTTCTTCATCCATAACATAACCCTCAGGAACAACAGGTAATTCATATTTATTAGGGGGAGAGTCTTCATCATCACTTTCATCAATATTATCAGTTTCAATAATTTCATTCTCTCTAGCCCTAGCAAGTTGTTCATCAAGAAATTCACCAAGTGGCATAGTAGTATCAAGCATAGAAGTAGTTTCATCATAAGTATCATGCATAGCAGAAGTGGCATCATCAATAACATGCGACATATCAGAATCAATAGCAAAAGCAGGTTTAGGTGTCGCAAGCTTACTCAAAACAGAAGGTGAATCAAGTGCAGAGCAAGATGGCAGTTCCTTACCTCCCCTCGTAGTTGAGGGATAAATCTTGGTTCTTGGCTCTTTCAAGTTCTTCCTAATGATAAGCAGATATAAATCCCAAGTGACTCAAAGAATAGAGCTATGCTCCCCAGCAACGGCGCCAGAAAATAGTCTTCATAACCCACAAGTATAGGGGATCACAACAGTTTTCGAGGGTAGAGTATTCAACCCAAATTTATTGATTCGACACAAGGGGAGCCAAAGAATATTCTCAAGTATTAGCGGCTGAGTTGTCAATTCAACCACACCTGGAAACTTAATATCTACAACAAAGTATTTAGTAGCAAAGTAATATGATAATAGTGGTAATGGTAGCAAAATGTAATGATACCAAAAGTAATGTTTTTGGTATTTTGTAGTGATTGTAACAATAGCAGCGGAAAACTAAATAAGCGAAGAACAATATATGGAAAGCTCGTAGGCAATGGATCGGTGATAGAGAATTATGCCAGATGCGGTTCATCATGTAACAGTCATAACCTAGGGTGACACAGAACTAGCTCCAATTCATCAATGTAATGTAGGCATGTATTCCGAATATAGTCATACGTGCTTATGGAAAGGAACTTGCATGACATCTTTTGTCCTACCCTCCCGTGGTAGCGGGGTCCTATTGGAAACTAAGGGATATTAAGGCCTCCTTTTAATAGAGTACCAGACCAAAGCATTAACACATAGTGAATACATGAACTCATCAAACTACGGTCATCACCGGGAGTGGTCCCGATTATTGTCACTTCGGGGTTGCCGGATCATAACACATAGTAGGTGACTATAGACTTGCAAGATGGGATCAAGAACTCACATATATTCATGAAAACATAATAGGTTCAGATCTAAAATCATGGCACTCGGGCCCTAGTGACAAGCATTAAGCATAGCAAAGTCATAGCAACATCGATCTCAGAACATAGTGGATACTAGGGATAAAACCCTAACAAAACTAACTCGATTACATGATAAATCTCATCCAACCCATCACCGTCCAGCAAGCCTATGATGGAATTACTCACGCACAGCAGTGAGCATCATTAAATTGGTGATGGAGGATGGTTGATGATGATGATGGCGATGGATTCCCCTCTCCGGAGCCCCGAACGGACTCCAGATCAGCCCTCCCGAGAGGTTTTAGGGCTTGGCGGCGGCTCCGTATCGTAAAACGCGATGAATCCTTCTTATTTATTTTCTTCTCCCTAAACGCAAATATATGGAGTCAAGGTTGAGGTCGGTGGAGCTCCAGGGGGCCCACGAGGCAGGGGGCGCGCCCTCACCCTCGTGGCTAGGGTGTGGGCCCCCTGGTCTTGATCTTTTGCCAGGATTTTTTTAATATTTCCAAAAATATGCTCCGTGAAGTTTCAAGTCATTCCGAGAACTTTTGTTTCTGCACATAAATAACACCATGGCAATTCTGCTGAAAACAGCGTCAGTCCCGGTTAGTTCCATTCAAATCATGCAAGTTAGAGTCCAAAACAAGGGTAAAAGTGTTTGGAAAAGTAGATACGACGGAGACGTATCAGTTATATCTTGATCTTGTAGAGTAAAGTTTTAGTTTGATCTAGCTTTGAGTTTTGCTTTATGTTCCCTCTATGTAATCGAGTCCGTGAGATATATAATAAAGAGTAGTTTTGAGATAAGGGCTTTGTTTTCTTGCTATGATCTCGAGGGAATTAAATAAAAGAAAGAATAAAAAGTCCATATATTGATTTTATGGAGAGTAATGACTTCACAATATAAAGAGTATGGTGAATAAAATTTATTGAGATTTTCCAAACATAGTTTTGGTCATTGTTGCAATTAATAGGAAGTAATAAAAAAAGAGGGCTTCACATATAAATATACTATCTTGGATATATTTTGCAATTGTGAGCACTCATTAAAATATGACATGCTAAAAGGTTGATGTTGGACAAGGAAGACAACATAATGAGTTATGCTTTCTTATATCTGAATAGAAGTTATATCGTTTTGAATCATCCAACATGTTGAGCTTGCCTTTCCCTCTCATGCTAGCCAAATTCTTTGCACCAAGTAGATATACTACTTGTGCTTCCAAACATCCCTAACCCCGGTTTTACCATGAGAGTCCACCATACCTACCTTTGGATTGAGTAAGATCCTTCAAGTAAGTTGTCATCGGTGCAAGCAATAAAAATTGCTCCTTAAATATGTATGACTTATTAGTGTGAAGAAAATAAGCTTTATACGAACTTGTAATATGGAAGAAATAAAAGCGACGGACTGCATAATAAAGGTCCTTATCACAAGCAGCAATATAAAGTGACATTCTTTTGCATTAAGATTTAGTGCATCCAACCATAAAAGCGCATGACAACCGCTGCTTCCCTCTGCGAAGAGCCTATCTTTTACATTTTATCTCTTACCCTTATACAAGAGTCATGGTGATCATCACCTTTCCTTTTTACACTTTTTCCTTTGGCAAGCTCTTTGTGTTGGAGAGATTCAGATATATATATATATCCCCTCAGATGTAGGTTTTCATAAAGTATTATTGTTGACATTACCCTTAAGGTAAAAGAGGCGAAACTATAAGCCCCTATCTTTCTCTGTGTCCAGTTAAAACTTTGTACCCATAAGTATCGCATGAGTGTTAGTAACTGTGAAAGATTATATGATAGTTGAGTATGTGGACTTGCTAAAAAGCTCTTATATTGACTCTTTCCGATGTTATGATAAATTGCAATTGCTTCAATGACAGAGATCATAGTTTGTTAGTTTTCAATCAAGTTTCTAATTCATACTTTATCTTGTGAACGAATTGTTGCTTTAGCATAAGAAATTATATGACAATATATGTTGTTGTTCTAAAGATGATCATGATGCCATCATGTCCGTATTTTATTTTTATCTACACCTCTATCTCTAAACATGTGGACATATTTATTGATATCGACTTTCGCTTGAGGACAAGTGTCGGTGGGAAACGACGCCTATGGGGTCACTGGGATCCCTTCTACGGTTGGCGGGCGCAGGGTTGTGCAAAGAGCGGGTCTAGCGGTCAGCACACAAATCATTTACCTAGGTTCGGGCCGCGGAGACGCGTAAAACCCTAGTCCTGCTTTGATGTATATTTAGGTGTTCTTGTGTTCTTGAACTAGTTGCGGTGACTCTCTAGTCCAAAAGATCTAAATCCCCCTCCAGTATGCCTCCGGCCTCCTTTTATAGACAAAAGGGGGTCGCCACAGTGGCACACCGGAGGTGGAAAGGTGTACATGGGCTGAGTCTATCCCCTGGCATCGTCGGACAAACGCATTTAATGCGGTGCCGACGTGCCCCTCTTGCTTTATTGGGGACGGCAAAGAAGCTCGTCCCAGCTGTCATCGCCTCACCTGGCTCCGACGCGCGTCCAAGCTGACGAGGCATTGTAGCGCCACGTTGGCTGGCTGCTGGGCCGGCGCGGTGGTGGAGCCTTCACGAAGATCTGCATGCCACCACGTAGGTGCTTGCTGAGTTGGTGTAGAGGCCAC
Organism: Triticum urartu; assembly: GCF_003073215.2. NCBI lineage: Eukaryota > Viridiplantae > Streptophyta > Magnoliopsida > Poales > Poaceae > Triticum > Triticum urartu. The sequence goes on from NC_053027.1 coordinate 475,070,136, forward strand.
GCGCTACCACGCAGATGCCTGTCCCAGCTAGTCGAGCTGGCAGCTATATGGGAGTGGCGGTGGAGTCTTGGCAGATGCGAGCCAAGCTGCAGCCCCGCAGGCATCCTCGGCAAGGGTCTTGCCGAGGGCCCGGCAAGGGTCTCGCTGCGTCACCGCAGTCGTCCCCGGCAAGGATCTTGCCGGGGGTCTCGTGGATTTCTTTGGTAAGGGTCTCGCCAAGGATCATCGTCTTCCGGTTCTCATCTGATCTTATGTACCTATGATCTCTACAAAGATCTGCATGCCACCACGGAGGTGCCTCCCGAGCCTTGGTTCCAATATGGTTGATCGTGTTGGAACCCCTTGGGCTCAAGGGTGGCACGCTCTGCTGGTCTCAGGCAAGTTGCCCCGGCAAGGATCTTGCCGAGGCCGCGGAAGCCACCTCGGCAAGGGTCTTGCCGGGGGAGTCCACATCGCCCTCTTGCTCTCTTTGCGCCTCTGGTCTTGGCGTTGCTTTGGTCGTCTTGCGCTCCGGCATCCCTCCTCTGCCCTGCTTAGTGTGGCCATGGGCGCGGCTCTGACTGCCCGTGCACAAGTAAAGGGGTGCAAAAGGAGAGCCCCTACTTTTGTACACCGACAGGAGCCCCCGGGCCTGGGCCACAGATAAGCATGGCGCATTGTTAGGCTAGGCCCAAAACGGTGCGCGAGTAGGTGGGCGGATTTTTACCGCAGTATCCCTCCGTCCTCTGCGCTTCCCCATGACCCGCGTTGAACGCGCGACGTGGGGGTCGTGCGTGACGTGGGGGTCATGCGTGGGGCGGTTTCCACACACAAGCGTCACATCATGGTAAAGAGGCGGCCCGTGCCTTCCCCGTAAAAAGGAACAACCGCGGGCGCGCTGCTCATTTACCCTCTGTGTCTTCTCCAATCTCGGAACCGTCGTCCCTTCCTTCTTCCCCTTCAAGCCCTTTCTCTTGCTCGCCGCCGCCGCGTTTTCGCTGCCCCTTCTCCTCCACCTCTCACAGCCGCCATGGCACCCAAAACCAGCAAAGGCAAAGGAGTGGCCAAGGATGCCGGGGGGCGGAGCCGTCGGAGAGCGAGTCGGCGGTGCGGCGGACGCAGCTCGCCTACTTTCCCTCGACGGTCGACGCGTTCCACCTTCGAGACAACTTCAGGCCCCTTTGGGGGTGCAAGACGGGGGAGAGTTGACGGGGCATCCGGCCACGCGCATCATCCCCGCCGATTGCGCCAAGGCCGCCCTGAATCGGTACCCATTCTTCGTCGACTACTTTTCCTGCGGCCTCTGCCCTCCTTTCTCCGATTTCTTCAATGACATCATGCACACCTACGGCTTCCTCCTCTTGGATTTTACTCCAAATGCCGTGGCGTGCATGGCTCTTTTCGCCCATCTCTGCGAGGGCTTCACCGGAGTGCATCCCAACACGGAGCTTTTCCGTCATTACTTCTATCCTCGAATCCAGAGGGGAGGCGCCATTTCTGGTTGTGTCGCCTGGATCCCAAGGACCCTAGAGAAGGGGACGTATCCAGAGGGCGCCCAGAAGGAGAGGTGGGAGGAGTGGCAGAGCTGGTGGTGCTGGATTGAGGAGGAGGACCCTCAGGAGTTTTGCGAGGTTCGCTAGACGCCACCGGTTCGCAGAGACAACTGGGGCGATGTCGACGCCCAGGATGGGAAGCTCACAGTCACCATCACCAGAATCCACCGCCTCGCCGTCGCCGGGCTCACCCTGGAGATGATTGGGGAAGATTTCATCTGCCGCCGCATCGCTCCTCTACACAACAAGGTGAGGCCGGCCTGGCTTTTCAGCAACGCGGCTGACATCATGCGGCTCCGCCTCGGCCTGAACCACAACTTCACGGTGATGGGGCATGCCCACTTCTGCCAGTGGCTCTTTCAGCTCGACGTGAACCGCGGCGGCAGGGCTGAGAGGACCGGCAAGTTCGCGAAGGTAGGCAAGGTCGCCAAGGGGCCCCTATTCGGGTTGCCGGCGGGGGTGGTCCCACTAAGCAACAACTCCTGCCAAACCGACATCATTGCCATGATGCAGGACTGCAATGCGCATGGCCTTGACCCTAATTGGGTCGAGCCGTAGGCGAACCAGGTGCAGGAGTTCTTCAACACCCTGTCGGAGAAGAACGTCCGCGAAGAGCCGCTACTCATCCAGGACACCACCCAAGCGAAGCTGGACTACATTGCCGCTAGGGTGGCGGAGGCGGCGCTCGCCGAAGAGGCCGACAATGCTGGCGGCGTGGAGGACGAAGCCGTGGCGGCCGCGGAGGAGAAGGAGGGTGGAATCTTCTGGGGAGGCCAGGAGCGCCGGCACCGAGGCCCCTCTCATTGAAGATGAGGTCGATGAGTTGTCCGGGGAGGAGGCTAAGGCTGTCGAGCCCCCAGCCATGGGGAGAGAGCGTGTCCTGCGGCGGGCCGCCTCTGGTGAGCCAGTCCGGCCTGGCAGGACTGCGCAACCGCAACAACCTCTGGAGGCGTCCATGTGTCAGACCAGGGCCGCGGCAGCGGGGAAGGCGGTGAAGGTCGCGGTGGTGAAGAAGAAAGAGGCTGCCCCTTCTCCGTCCAAGCGTCCCCGAGCTCCACCTATTTCCCTTCCTCCTGCAGGTGACGACACGGAGGTCTTCTTCGACCTTAGGTCTCTTAGCCCGAGGAGGAAGAGGAAGGCCGTAGAAGAAGAGGCGGAGGATGAGTAAGTGTCTCGTCCTTTGTCATCTCCATCCCCTCGGACCATGCCACTTTTCTTGACTTGTCTTCATCTTCGCAGGGATAGGGAGACGCTGGCCCAGAGGGTGGCGAAGAGGGCCAAGGCCTCAGCGGGCAGCCAGCCCCTGGCGGGCAGCTCGAGTACGCCGCTGGTGGTGGTGGAGAGCAGCCCGGAGAGCAGCCCTCGGCGCAGCCCCCAGCGTGCGTTCATCACTCGCTCCCCATCGACATGTGCTGGGGCATGATTTCTTGGTGCTGACCTTGCCGTGGTTGCAGGAGGAGCCACTGAGGGCCACCCTTAACACGCCGCCCCCATCGACCACGCCGCCCCGAGGGACGTCCCCGGCAAGGGCGCCAAGCACCGAGCCCATGCGCATGGAGGAGGAGGAGGTGAACTGTAACGCCTTGAGAACGATGCGCCAGGTGTCTTCCAGTTATTCACGGTTATTGCCTTGTCATTCGTTTGCGTGTTGCATCTTCGCCATGTCATCATGTGGATTGCATCATCATGTTTTCAAAACTTGCATCCGTCCCGGCCTCCCTGTTCCTTCCGTTGTTCGTTCTGAGCCCAGACACACTTGCACGCGCCCGCCGCACGTCCGAAATATTATTTTATAAGTGGCCGGAAAAAGTTCTCGGAATGGGTTCAAAGTTGGCATGCGGTGCTTTTATGTTGTCAATAGGCTGCCTGCCAAGTTTCATCGCATTCTGAGTCCGTTTGACGCCCCAACGGATAACTATAGCGACAATATAGTCGGTCAAATGTCGGACGTTTTCGGTCTCCGGAAGCAGTTGCTGGGCTGCTTTACTTCCCTCTCATCTCAGCCCAACCTCTCTAGCACAACCCACTAGCACACCTATCTAACCCCCTCCGTTCCGGACCCTCCGATCGAGATCGAATGGCTCTGAAACGGCCTCAAACCCCCTAACCCTAACTCTTTTCCCCATATAAACACACCCCTTCCAAATTTGGGCATCCCCTAGCCTCCACATATCTTCTAGCCTTCCCCTCGGGATCCCCGCAGCCGCCAGCCACCTCCATCCTCGTTTTCAGCGCCGACGCACTCCCCCGCCGCCACTTGTCGCCGCCAGGAAGGCCAGCCGCCACAATGCATCGCCCTCCCCGCCGCTCGCAGCCACTGGGGAGCTGCCACGCGTCCCCAGCGCATCCCCTGCCCGCTCCCCGCCGCCGCAGGCCCGCGCGGAGACCACGGAGCCCATCCGAGCATGGCCCCGTGCGCCCCTGGCTCCCTCGCCCGCTCTCCCGGTTCCTCGCTCGATCTCCTCGCCGCCGCCTCATCCTTGTGCTCCGCACACCAGGGGCCTCACCGGAGCAAGGGCGCCCGACCCCGCCGCCTTGCAGCCGCGTCACCGGCGGGCAACCTAGGCCGACCCTGCCTCCTCTCTCCCCGTCCTCCTCCATTTTTCCTCTCTCTCTCTCCGATATCAAGCTCTCTCTCTCTCTCTCTTTCCTGCAGGTACCCGCGCCGCGCCGCCCCTAGCTCGCCGTGCCCCACCGCTGCGGCCAGATCCCGCTGAGATCCGCCGGATCCGGCCACCAACGCCCCATTCCCAGCTTCCTCTGCTCGTCGGAGTCGCGCTGGTGTCGCCGCCCACCTGCCATCGCCGCCCTACCCCCCTGCTCGTGCGAGCGCACGAGGAGGCCGACCTCCAGCCCTATGGGCCGCGATCTCCCCAGCCCAGCATCGCCAGCAGCTCCAAGGCCCAGCTGCGTGCCCCTGCCAGCCTCCCTCCTCCACCAAACAGGCCGAAGCCCATGGGTGAGCTGCCTCCCCAACGCATGTTCCTGCTAGGCCCACGAATAGTTTCGGCCCGATGTATTTTTTCCCGCCTCTGCGATTTTGCTATTTTGTCACACCCTAGCTGGTTCATGCATTAGAGTGTTGCATCATGTCTACTTTTACATAAACTTGAAATGGGGATGACAGAACCCCTAGTACCCCCCTGGAAACAACTAGGGTTTACTAAAATTATTTTCAATGAACCCAAAATGAACTTCACAAAATGTTCATCATTTCTAGATTGGGCTAAAACCCCTGGCAAAAATGGTGCACTCTTTTCTAGGACATTCTGGATTCTTTGAATTAAATCATAAGTATTTGAAGTTGGGAATTTAAATGATATAAAATATTTTAAATGCCCAAATAATTCTGGATTTAAGTGAGGGCTGTTAGGAATAATCCCAACAGAGCCCACAATTATTTTCAGGATTTTAGTAAGTGCCTAAGTATTTTTAATAAAGCCCTAAAGTTATAGAAAAATAGAAAAATAAAACAGAAAAGAGAGAGAGAGAGAGAGAGAGAGAGAGTTAGAGCTTACTTGTCGCCTTGGCCTGGCCCAGCTCGGCCCAGCCCACTGGCTACTGCCAGTCATCTCCCTCCTCTCGCCAGGAGGACGAGAGGCGTGTGCCCGGCGCCCGCAGCCACACGCCGGCCACCTCCTGCTTCTGCCGACACCCAGGACGCCGTCTACGAGTGCCACGCACTCTCCCCCGTCCCCCTCTCATTTTCCGCACTCTCCCCGTGCCCCTCTCCCTCCTCTGGCTCTCTCCCCATCCCCTCCCAAGAGGAGCTCGTCGCCACCGTCGCCGTCCAACGTGGCCATTGACCCTCTCTCGTCTCTTCGACGTGTCCCCGAGCACTGCCGACGTCTTCCTCTTCCTCACGGGCGAGCCACGACGCCTCGGACGCACTGCAACGCTGCTAGCGCCGTCTTCTTCCACCTCGGTCCGCCGAGATCGCCGGCGACCGTACGCCGCCCCTGATGCCTCCCCGAGCTCGCTGAGGCCACCGCTACACTCCCCGTGAGCCCCTTCTCCGTTCCCCTCTCTTTCCTTTGCCGTTTTCTCCCTCTAACCGCGGGCTCCGTTGAGCCCGAGAGCTCACCGCCGCCACACATGGCGCCGCCGTGGCCACAGCTGCCGCCTTATCCTTTTGAGCCCGCCGCTATGCTCACCGTGCCTCCAAAATCATGCCAAGCCCACTAGTCCCTCCTCCCGTGCACCCTAACGCCGGGCACGACATGGCCGAACTCCGGCCGCCGCGCAAGTCGCCACCGGCATCGACCTAGGACACTAGGGCCGCTGCTGTTAGCACCATTGGATGCGGTCGAGTCTTCTTGTCCCGTAGGTAGTCTCCGCCGTCTTTTTGGTCGCCGGAGACACAATCCCGACCTTCTCCGCCGTTTCAGCCTCACCAGTGGCTCAACGCCGGCCACACTCCGGCAGGGTTTGACCCGTGGACTTGACTGGGTGGGCCAGGTTGACTTTCCCCCTAAGCCTATGACAGGTGGGGTCGGCCGGTTAATTAGTTTAGGATTAGTGCTAACTAATTTTAGTTAGTTTAGGTCACTGACATGTGGGCCCACGCCCCACTGACAGTTAGTTAGTACTAACTTAATTCTGTTAGTTAGCAGAGTCACTGACCAGTGGGCCCCACCAGTCAGTTTTGACTGGCCCCTGGTGCCTTTGACTCGCTGATGTCATAGTGACGCAGTGCTGACGCAATTATTTAATTTCTGGATTTATTTTCATATGGGAAATTCCAAAAATAGCCAAAACTTCTAAAAATCATAGAAAATCAACCATAGCTCCAAATCAAACAAATTATATATGAAAAATGATCAGAAAAATTCAATCTATCCATCTGTAATGGTTTCATGCATGACAGACCACTTTAACTTTGTTGTTTAGGTGAAACAAGCTAACACACTCATTATGCATAAGAACTTTAACCTTCATTTGAATCTTTGGTTCAAATGGACCCATTTCAACTTGTTTCAAATTGCATTAGGCAGGACACATCATTTTGCCATGTCATAGCATGCATCATATTGTTGCATATTGTCATGTGTTGATTATGTTCTGTGTGTCTTTCGTGGTAGGTTCTGCCTCCGAGGATATCTCCGAGTATCCAACTGAAGGGCAGTACCCTACTACCACTCCATCAGGCAAGCAGCCCCATTGATCATATCGATACAATCCCATGTTCCCGCCTCTGCTCTCATTTACTGCATTAAGACAACAACGTTTCAAACTGCTGTGTGCTACGGTAGTTGAACCCTTATCCTCTACATGACCTGTCATTGCCACAGTAACTAGATGAAACCCACTAGCATGTGTAGGAGTTGATTGAGCCATGTATGTGTTCCTACCTTGCTATGCCTGCTATGCTTAGAATTGTGTCAGGTCTGGTTCATCTGGGTGATGGGCTAGAGTGAAATGATTATGTCGGTAATGTGAGGGATGTGTTGAACATGATTTGGTAAAGGTATCGATGAGAGTCCATGTAGGAGTACATGGTGGGTTGTTTCATTGAAGCCGTCCATAAGAACTGAGATCTGTATGTGTGATTTAAGATTCAGTTACTACCATACATTGGGCCCGAAACCAATGGACCCTCTCGGCTTCTTAATCACCCTAGTACTCTGTCCAGGAGTTGCAATTAGTTTCTGGTGTTTGTAGGTTATGTGTTGGCGGCCGTGCGTAGCGCTGACCCTAGGGGTGGGCTATGTTGCGGTAGATACACCGTGGCCGGGTATGTCGGGCGCCCGTTTGGTGTCTCGGGACCCTGTTCACATCGTTCGGGGCCGTATGTGGAAACCTCGGCCGGACTCCCTGCGGATGGAACCTGGATAGGCGATAAACCTGGGCTAGGGACTTGAGTACATGTCGTGTAAACGACGGTAAGTGGTGAGAGCGTGTATGAAGAAGTACACCCCTGCAGGGTTAACATCATCTATTCGAATAGCCGCTTCCGCGGTAAAGGACTACTTGGTTGCCTATATAGTTCATAGACAAGTTAATGGTTACTACTAAAAGACTCAAGATAAGTGTGAGTACCGAGGATGGCCCTCTTGTAGGATGACGAGGGAGGATCCCCGGTGGAGTATTGTGTTGGTGATTAGTGGACTCGAGTGCGAAAACTATTTTACTAGAGGTGCCTCGTAGGATAGCTTAGGCAAGAGTCAAAGCTGGCTTGCTGCAATAACTCCACCACCTTCTTGAGAATGAGCATGTATAGTAGGTTCTGATGTAAGACTTGCTGAGTACCTTTGTACTCATGTTTGCTTAATTACTGTTTTCAGATGACAACACCGCCCCCTCCGATGGGTTTTATGTAGATCTCGACGTCGATGAGTGACTTGCCACCCAGGTGGTGATCCTGGCCATGGAGGGCCCTATGTAGATAGACAGGCTTCGAGAAGCCTTCTTGCTTTCTAGTGTCTGTACTCAGACTATTTGCTTCCGCATGTGCTTGTATGCTTGTATGACTTGAGTGTCGGGTCATGTGACCCCTACCTATATGAACATGTTATGTATGGCTCTCTGGAGCCTTTAAATAAAGTACTTGAGTTATAGAGTTTCGTTGTGATGCCATGTTGTATTTTCACATATCGAGCATATTGTGTGTATCATTGAAATGCTTGGTATGTGTGGGATCCGACAATATAGTTGTTTACCCTTGGCAGCCTCTCTTATGGGGAAATGTAGTCTAGTGCTCCTTGAGCCATAGTAGTCCGCTACAGCCCGGTTCCCCGGAGTCCTGCTAGCTCAGCACTACTGCTCAGGACACTTGATTGGTCGGCATGTGTTTCACTTCGTTCCTATGTCTGTCCCTTCGGGGAAATGTCACGCGATGACTACCGGAGTCCTGCCTAGCCTGCTACAGCCCGGGTTCCCCGGAGTCCTGTTAGCCCAGTGCTACAGCCCGGATTCACACGCTGATGACCAACATGCTCGATGTGATTCATGTATGCCTGTCCCCATAGGTCTGTGCCGCTTTGGGTTCACGACTAGCCATGTCGGCCCAGGTTCTCTGTCATACGGATGCTAGCGACACTATCATATACGTGAGCCAAAAGGCGCAAACGGTCTCGGGCCATGGTAAGGCGACACCCGTGGGGATACCGTGCGTGAGGCCGCAATGTGATATGAGTTGTTATCGGCTAGATCGATGTGACTTGGAATCAGGGTCCTGACAGCGTTGGCATCAGAGCCGGACTGCTTGTAGGTTCGTTGAGCCAAACTGGTCAATGTCGAGTCTAGAAATGCTTTAGTTATATGTGGGGGAATTGATTGTGGGAGGGAACGTAAGGCTCTTTTACTCCTTTACCTTATGCCCTCTGATCTGAGTCATTCTCTTCTCATTCAACATGGGTTAAGGACTAGGCTCTCTTCTTCTATCAGGTTCATGTGTTACTAATCCGTAGTAGCTTATAGGATTGTTGTTACAAGCCTCAGTATAGTTTCTACTACTTTTAGTATGTTGCTAGTTGAATCAGAACCTTGTTATGATGTTGTTGAGTGGTATTGCAAACTGTTGTGGATGTCTCAAATCTTTTTCTGAGCATTTACAGCCGTTATGCTGTCCGATTTCCCCTAGAAAATTCTAATGCCTTTGCATTATTCTGTGCTTTTAGATGGCCACCCGTTCGTAGAACCAAGTGGTTCGTCTGACCCGGTGTCTTGATGTGCCCGGCCACATGGCCATGTTGGTTCGAGTGATGGTTGAGTCAGGCTATCGGTGGTATCCAGAATATACCATCGAGGAGCAGTTCAGAGACTTCAACTAGACCCAGTACCTCTGTACCGTCAGGATATATCCCTCGTATCCTGGAGCCACTGAGCCCCTTCACTGTTCCTATGGACTTGGGGTCACTATTGAGATGTCTGTCCAGGATGCAGCCTATTCAATGATGACTATCATTCGAGTCAGGACTGCCTTGCTACAGAACACCGATTTCCGATACATGCCAGCCTCACTTCCCGGAGCACAGGGGTACTATCAAGCCTTGTACTATGACTCTACACATGAGGATTCACTACTCCGCACCACTGCTGAGATGCTCGAGGATAAGGACCGCAAAAATCGGGCCTTGCGTATGGAGCTTTTCCACACTCGTTCTGATCATTGGGCCACTTTGACTCGGTTTGCACCTGCGGTGCAGGCAGGATACATGGACATGAGGGATCTGTACTCTGTACGGTCTGGATTGCCAGATTGTATGGAGTGGCGTGATGTAGGAGGCATCACCCCTCCTCGTGGTCCCCGTCTGCCACCACCTGTGGGACAAAGGCCACATCCGAGTCCCTATGGTCCGCAGGCTCCGCAGGACCGTCTGTTCCCAAATGATCATGTTCCACTTCCAGGCTTTGCTGGCGACTTCTATGAGGATTACTACGGAACCGTCTGAGCTAGTAGTAGTTTCACTAGTATTGTAGTAGCTGTATTCTCCACAGTCCTGCATGACCGTGGGATACAACTTGGTGTGTATCACGCTCCGGAGGTGTAGAAAAATAATGTATAGGAGCTTGGAATGCCTTCGATGAGATGTAATGTCTTTCACCGTAGTTGTACTCTAGCCTGGGCTTGTACTAAACTATGTACGGTGTGTATGACCAATGGTATATATATGGCAGTTTCTATATTACCATGTCGTGCAATGAACATCTTAGCATTCCATGTTATCCATTACATTCTGCACTTCCTCGCTAAGTTTGTGCCATCCTTATCTAAATTGTTGTCTTGTTTTCTCCTAGGATGGTCAACACCCGCGGCAACCCTGCTGCCCCAGAGCAGGGGGAAGCCAGTGCAGTTAGGGGTGAAAATCTGCCTCACCCGCCTTCTCTGGCCGAAGTGATGCTGGAGGCGGAAAGAAACAAGCGTGAGACTAACCACTTGCTGGAGCGGATTGAGCAGAACACTGCACGCCATCAGCGAAACGACTTGGTGTCAATCAATGACTTCATCAAGTTGTACCCACCAAAGTTTAATCATTCCGTCGAGCCCCTCGACGCGGATGACTGGCTCCGCAGCATCACACACAAGCTACGTTCTACCAACGTAGCCGAAGCTGATAAGGTTACCTATGCTGCCTATCACCTCGAAGGCCCTGCTAGCCTTTGGTGGGAAAACTTTGAGGCTATGCGCCCGGTCGGCCAAATCACTATTTGGGCTGAATTCAGTGAGGCTTTCCGTGAGCATCACATCCCAGAAGGTCTCATAGATCGCAAGAGGGAAGAGTTCTGCAATTTCACCCAAGGAAGACTGACTGTGGATGCATATAGCCGTGAATTTGGGAATCTGGCACGATATGCTCCTGAAGAGGTATCCACCGACGCTAAGAAGCAGGCAAGGTTCCGCAAGAAACTTAGCCCTGAGCTTCGCAGTGATCTTCGTCTGCACGAGTGCACCTCCTTTCAGAAGTTGGTCAATAAAGCCATCAGTGCTGAGACAGGCCAGTCTGACTATGACGCTTCACGCAAGCACTCTCGTGATTTTGGCTCTTCATCTGGCTCTGGATCTCAAAAGCGCCGGGTGTGGATTCCAAGCACGACACTGCCACCCAGGTTCATTCCGAGGCCATCCTTTGAGGCGCCTCGTCCCAACCAGTAGTTTGCACTATCCAAGCCCTATGGTGGCCCCGCTGCTAATGCTGCTCCACGCCCCAATGTTGTGACATGTTTCAAGTGTGGAGAGCCGGGTCACTATAGTCGAGAGTGTCCCCAGAACAACAACCCCAATCAGTCTGGAAAGTCCGTTGGCCGTGGTAAGCCAGCGGGAAAGACATTCTACGCCAAGCCGGTCACCACTGCACGTGGCCATGTCAACTATGTCTCAGCTGAGGAGGATCATGAGGATCCTAACGTCGTCCTTGGTACGCTCCTTGTTAATTGCCATCCGGCATCTATTCTTTTCGATACTGGAGCATCTCATTCATCCATATATGAGAGCTATGCTCGATTGCATAACACAACATTCTGTGACATGCCCACTACCATGGAAGTTCAAACCCCTGGCTCTAGATGGCAAACTTCTAGAGTAAGCCATGGGAATGAAATTCTTGTCGATAGACTTGTCTTCCTTGCATCCTTAATAGCTCTCAAGTCCTCGGACATAAACATCATCTTGGGTATGGACTGGATGTCAGCTCATTATGCCAAGATTGATTGTGCCACTAGAACCGTTCAACTTACTCACCCATCGGGCAAGACAGTCAATGTCCTAACTCGAGTGGCCAAACGCCAGCTTTACTCCCTAAATGCCAACCCCCTTCCATACCTTGAAGATATTCCGGTAGTCCGAGACTTTCCGGATGTCTTTCCAGAAGAACTGCCAGGTGTTCCACCTGACAGGGATGTCGAGTTTGTGATAGACCTTGTTCCAGGAACCGTTCCAATTTCTAGAAGACCCTATAAGATGGCACCCTTAGAACAAGCCGATCTTAAGAACCAACTCGATGAGTCCTTGAAAAAGGGTTTCATCCGTCCTAGTTCCTCTCATTGGGCTTGCCCCGTCCTCTTTGTCAAGAAGAAGGATGGAACGGATCAGATGGTTACCGACCTGTCAACTTGGTCACTATCAAGAACAAGTATCTGCTTCCCAGGATCAACGATCTGTATGATCAGCTCGCTGGATCCTCAGTCTTTTCCAAGATGGATTTGAGTTTGGGCTACCATCAAATCAAAATCAGAAATGGGGTGAAAGTGCTAGTGATCCACTAGAGGGGGGGTGAATAGGCGATTTTTATGAAAGTCTTCAAAACATGTAAGTTTCGAAGACAAACGATAGAAATAAACCTATTATCATGCAGCGGAAGGTAGACTACACTAGCCAAACCATAGTCATGTATTCAATGAAGTGAAAGCACAATGACAAATAGCAGCTAGGCAGTAAGGATCAGGTAGGAAGATGTTGAGAAGCCAATCGGTACACGTAATCACTTAGTGAAGTCGAATGGTGATGTTATCGTACAATGACTTCACAAGAACCAACAGTAAGTAAAGGGAAGGGAAGGATGAAACCAGTGACTCGTTCAAGACAATGATTTGTTGGACCAGTTCCAATTGCTGTGACAACTGTACGTCTAGTTAGGGAGGCTGAGATTCAACTCAAAAGACCTCGTCTTCACCTTATTCCCCTTGAGCTAAGGACACCCAGTCCTCGCCCAATTACTCTGGTAAGTCTTCAAGGTAGACTTCCAAACCTTCACAGACTTTGTTCACCGGCGATCCACAATGACTCTAGGATGCTCAGAACGCGATGCCTAACCGGCTGGAGGATTCACAGTCCTCAAGTGTAATAAGTCTTCAGATCACACAGACAAGAAGATTTAAGTGATGCCTAACACTCTTTGGCTCTGGGTGGTTAGGGCTTTATCCTCTCAAGGAATTCTCTCTCAAAGGCTTCGAGGTGGGTTGCTCTCAAACGACAAAAGCCGTACTTTAACTCTGAGCAGCCAACCGTTTATGGTTGTAGGGGGTGGGCTATTTATAGCCACTAGGAAACTCGACCTGATTTGTCCGAAATGACCCTGGGTCACTAAGGAACTGACACGTGTTCCAATGGTCAGATTTTTCAAACACACACGGCAACTTTACTTGGGCTACAAGCAAAGCTGACTTGTCCAACTCTGAACAAGATTCGCTCTCATAGTCTTCACTCGAAGACACAGGATTTTGGTTAAGCATCACTTCAGTCATTCTGACTGGTTTTCTTGGACCCCACTTAACAGTACGGTGGTTCCTATGACTCAACAAAGAAGAAAAAAAACTACAAAAGATCTAAGTCTTCGCGCTCCATAGTCTTCATGCAATGTCTTCTCTTGTCATAGTCTTCAATGTGAATGTCTTCATATACCACCTTTGACTTCAATGTCTTCATACATTTTTAGGGGTCATCTCTGGTAGGAAAACCGAATCAATGAGGGACTTCTACTTGTGTTATCCTTCAATTCTCACAAACACACTAGTCCCTCAACTAGGTTTGTCGTCAATACTCCAAAACCAACTAGGGGTGGCACTAGATGCACTCACAATCTCCCCCTTTTTGGTGATTGATGACAAACTAGTTGAAGTTTTCAACGGGGAATATAATATGTGAAATTGTAAAGGATAAGGAATTGTCTTCATAAGTTGAAAGGGCTCCCCCTGAAGATGTGCATATAAGTAATTTGCTTTTGGAATGCAAATGCACATGGCAGGTTGTACTTGTGGAGATCCTCTTCAACTTATGATGACAATTCATCATGCATGAAAGGTATGTGAAGATAATGACATGCATAATGAAAAATGGACGTCTGCAAAATGATCTAAGTGCGGAATTTATCGTCGCACATGCGGAATTTATCATCGCATCACAAAATAGCAAATAAGTAGCAGACGACCATCGAGTTTAAGTGTTACAACTCAAAGAACCAAATGTATCAAAACGAGAGTTGTAAACACTAGGCAAAACATAAAGTAACCGCCCATATGGACCCGCTTGAAGACTATCAAACTCATATGCTTCTCCCCCTTTTGTCAGTGAGGACCAAAAAGGTTTGAAGACATAGAGCATCTACTCGTTCCCATGAAGAGTAGGTGAAGCAGCAAGGTCGTCGGTGGTGTTTGGCGGTGCAGAAGAACTTGGAGTAGTGTTGATGCGTGCAGAAGAAGGGGGCGGTGAAGTGGCATCATCTTCGTCCTCGATCACTCTGGCATTCACAGTTGCCGCAGAGGAAGAGAACTCAGATTCTTCAAGAGATGGAGTTCGTCGCAGCATAGTCCTTCGGGGAGGTGTGGAGTCAAACTCGAAACATTCAGAGAAGCCATCCTCTTGAAGATCATCCTCAGAACACATAAGCGTCGGCCCTTTCCATGTACGCCGACAGGTTTCATGGGCAACAAAGGCATTCTTGGTGGCAAGATTGTGAATGCGGTTGACATCCACCAAGAGGCTTTGCATTTGGCGCTTCAGCCAGTCATGATGCCTATCCTGTTTCTGATGAAGAGCAACCAGAAGCTCTCGGTCATTGAGAACACGAGATTGCTTCTTGGGTCGTTGGGCAATAGTGCTTTCAGTGGCTTCAGTGAGGGCACGATGAGGTGCACATGTTGTACCAGCCAGAGGATAAACATGAGTGACTGCTTCAACTCCCTCAAAGTTCTGAGTGAAACTTTGATGCTCCGCATTCTGAAGACTAAGAGGTTCCTTGGCAGGCTCTGGACAAATGGCTTCAACGGACATATCCACATCAGGCAGAAAGATCCGCATTATCCATGGAGCGTAGAACTTCAAGCCAAAAAGATCAGATCCTGATGCAGCAAGTTGGCAGATGAAGAAGTCTTGTGCATTGAAGCATTTGCCATGAAGAATATAGAAGACCAAAGTCTTCATTGCACCTTCCAGTTTTGCATGTGGAGAATGTCCTTTGATGGGCCAGAGAGTTCGCCTTATAATGTGATAGATAGTCCTTGGCAGATACTCAAGGTCTTCAACAAAGAACTCCTTAGGATATGCAGCATCTTGTGGCAAAGGCTTCATCATACTGAGCATCTGACTCATGTTCGGTTCAGGCTTCTGAAAGATGCTCTCCATAGCTTCACTGTGAAGCTGACAGCCAGGTTCATAGAGATCTCTAGGAGTGGGCAGACGAGTGAGCTCAATGATATCAAAGGCTTTGGCTTCGTGATGAACATTTCCTGTCATCCACTCAAGGACCCAAGTCTTCGGATCTCTGTTGTAACCACGTATGTGAAGTGTGGCATAAAAATGGAGCAGCAACTCTTCGTTCCAGTGCTCTTGGTCGGTGACAAAAGGCAACAATCCAACCTCTTTGAAGCAATCCAGAGCTTCTTCCAAGCAGGGCAGACCAGTTATTGCTTCGGTGTCAAGATGCATATGAGGGAAGATGCGACCTTGATTGTACATAATGCATGAGTAATAACTTCGCTGCGGATGGCTCCAGGACCAATCAGAAGATATTCTTTCCCTTGAGTAGGGGTTCTTGGAGCTGTTGAAGAAGGTGTTGTCTGCTTTGAAGCCGTTGACATTAAAGGATCCAGGTGCTGATGCAGGACCTGGAAACCTGGGCAACCTTGGCATTGGCTTCTATACCTGAGGCCTATGCTCAATATGATAGTCAAACTGAGGACCAGCAGCAGGCGCAGGAACAGAAGCAGTAGCATCATTGGCTTCGCTGACTTCTGGTTCTTGGGTTGGTGTAGGCTCCACATTTGCTTCAGCCATGACAACGTCAGTGGCATCATTCGTGTTGGTGGTGGCAGCCTCAAAAGTTTCTACCTCCACTTGATGAGCTGGAGGGTCGAGCACAGACACATTCTCCTCAAGAACAGCTTCTTCAGTAGTTGGGGGAGTAGGGGCATGTTCTTCTTCGTGGATGTCGTCGGCTGATGCAGCTGGAATTTCTTCAGCAGCTTTAGGCTCAGACTCGGAGACTTGAGACCTTGGTCCTTTGCGAAGCCTGCGTAACGCTGGCGACGCCTTTGGAGATGGAGTTGGCTGGGCCTCAAAGTCATCTTCTTCTTCTTGCCGGGGTGGTGTGACTTGTTGTTGTGGGTGATCAGCCCATGATGCATCCTGAGCAATTGGCGTCAGAGGATGACCAATGCTGATGAGTTCGCTGTGCGTAAGCACAGGCGATGATACCTGTTGGTGCTCGATCAGAGGAAGAACTACATCATCGTCAACATTGTCATGGTGACCAATGTCTTCAGCAGCGGTGGGATCAGCTGCTGGAATGTCTTCAGCTTCATGAGCCTCTGTGGAAGCAAGCTCATGGACAGTCAGTTGGCGCTATTGATGTTCAGCGGCAGGGCAAACCATGGAGATAGGTTCAACAACTAAGGGCTCTGTGGGAGCAGCCCGATCCTTCTTGGTCTTGCGCTTCTTCTTGGAGGGAGCAGCAGCAGAGGCTTCAGGATGTTTCCTCTTTTTGGCTTCAGCCTCAGCAGTCCTCGTCTTCTTTAGTTCTGAAGCGGTAGACCTGGCTTTTGGCTTCGAGCCAGTCATGCTGGTTGGGAAGACAATGGGATGTGCTTCCTGCCTTGGTGCGTCGGGTTCGGCCATAGCAGGCTTCTTCTTCTGCTTTGCAGCCATCCTGGGGTCGATGCCAGGACGCCCAAGGGCCTTGCGCTTCTCAGCCTCATTGTAGGCTTGCACACACTTGTCAGCCAGGCTCTTCATGCGCTCATGAGAACCTTGAGCTTCTTCACACTTCTTGAGAAAGGCTTCTTTGAGCTCGTGCAGCATGATCTTGAAGTTCTTGACCTCTTGCACGCTGAGCTTGGCCATATGCTTCTTCAACTGAGCTTTCTCAAAGTCAATCTTTTGCTTCAGTTCGACGATGCGCTGAGCTAGAGCTAGCTCTGAAGCAATGGCACCATGGAAGGCGACACTGAGGCCAATGGGAAGTTGCAGGTCTTCAAAGCTGAGGTTGGGCGTGTCAAACCATTCATCGATGAAGTCGTGGATGATTGCCACGTCAAAGAGAGGCAAATTGTTGAAGATTTCTGCTTCTTCTTTGCTCTTGATCAGTTGCTCAAGAGCATCATCTGCAAGATCTTCATCACTGGACAGATCAATGGCATCGTTGCACAAAATAGCAGTAGCAGTCAGTTCTTGGCTGGTGTGTGGCAAAGGCATCTTGACTCTCGGGGGCTTGGATATGCGTGACAGATCTTCAGACTGCACACTGTCTTCAGGAGGTGCAGTATCCAGTGGCTTCGCCCGTGAGATTTTTGGTGCTGAGGCAGGCTTTGAAGCTTTAGGATGCTTTGGCTTCTGCGGCTTTGGAGTAGGAGCTGGCGCTTCATCAGTGTCAGCATCATCATCAGAATGATCCACTTTAGCACCTTGAACTGAGATGTGAGTGATGAGGCCATCCAGGTTGTAGAACGGACCGATGACATTGGGTTCTGCATCACGCGTGCCGTCAGCACGGGGAGCAGAGGGACCAGGGTTGAAGTCTAGTCCCAATGACTTCTTGTTCTGCTTCGCTGAATTCTGGGCAAACTGGAAGTTGCGCTTGAACAGATTGTCGTCACGACACCATAGCAATGACGATGGGTCAGCATCCACAGGCTGTGGTCCACGGACCATGCAGGGATAGAAGCCTTGTTCAATGGCTTCATCTCTGGACCTGGGTTGAAGATTTCTGTATAGGATGTCTCCCCATGGTCGCTTGATGGCATTCTTCTCAGCATATTCCTTTGTCACAAACCTGTACTTGAACCACTGTTCTGCCCAATATCGTCGGATCCATTGGATTCGTGTCTTGTGCTGATTGTAATCCTCTTCTGGATCTGTCTTGTACAGTTCTGAGAGGTGATCGGGCAGATCTCTTGATGTTTCACCTCGATGCTTTTTGCCACCCTTCCTTGCTGATTTCTCTACAGCCATGAACTTTAAACTGAATGGCTTTAATACGTTCAAAGGCTTCAAGGGCTTTCGCTTGCTGGACAAACAGGAACTGCCTTCGGGAGAATTTATATGATGCTGTAAGAATTCTGCAAATGAATGCAGACTATGAGAACCAAGGGATTCTCCCACGGACATGTACCTGTGATAGCATTAAGGTGCGAGGGAAGGGGAAGAGGTCATATGCATTCTCAGAAGATTTTGAAGATAAATCAGTTTAGAAGAAATTGACCTCATCGTGCGAAGACATTCACTCATAGATAAGGAGTTGGTTCCAGATTTGTACGAATCCACAGATTAGTACAAGTGAGGAATCTAACTACTTTGTGAAGCATAAGTGAACATACTAGGCATAATATGAGATGCAGTATGAAGTGGATCCAACATGTGTGAACAGAAACTTCTTTTGGTAGAAAGTGACGAATCTATAGGATCAAAGGGGCCGTAAAAAGGAAGTTTTATTTACCACACAAAGAACTGCTAGACGGAGTGGAAGAGGAGGCCGAGCAGTTCGATCGTCCGTGCCCTAACTTGGAGACGGAGGACACCTACGGCGACAGCGGAGAAGACGATGTCCGCGGCCGGCTTGAAGACGGCGTCGGAGAGGTCGCGGCAGCTAAGCGCTTCGTCGCCGGCGTCGTCGAGGGCTAGTGGTGGCGCTAGGGTTCGTGCGAGAGTGGAAGAAAGGATAACTACTGTGGTGAGGCGTGTATTTATAGGGACAGGGACGGCACAGCGTTATTACACAGGTGCCCCTGGCGATTCACATCTGAAGAACACGTGGCCATCATGCAACATATCGGAGTTGTTCCACGTTCCCACGCACGCCTGTATTGTCGGGTGGTCGTTCCCACTTCTCCGGGTTTCAGGTGAAGGAATTAGCATTGAAAACGGACTTAATGTTTGTCTCTGTATCTTATGCTGACAAGGACGCAGAGAAGATATTCGACAGTTTCAATAGAATGCATATGATTTGGAGAGATAGAGTTTGAGATAGAAAGCATAGAGAGGTTAGGGTCCGATCACATTCACTTAGTTCAAAAGATTCAACAAGAAGACATAGCTATAAGTGAATGCTGTAGAGGACAGAACACTAGTATATATATATATATGATCAACATAATGAAGATAATCATGAAGACATGTTGAGATTGAAGCCAAACCAAATGTGAAGACACATCAAATGTAACACCATGGGTAAAACACTTCAAATAGACGAATTTTGTGGTGGCGTTACCCACCGTATAGGAAGTATTAGACTCAGACACGGCGCACAATTATTGTGGCGCTCCGAGGTCGAATTCCACATTAATGTATTCACACTTAGAATGTATATCTTCATTGATTGAAGATATACTTTACTTCATGTGTTGCACATCTAAGTCATCAATATGCATAAGTGTTAGGATGTGTGCCTGATCACAGGACATTTGAGGATTCCAAGATATTTAGCTCACACCATAACTTGCAAAATCTCTTCTCATCCAAGGGCTTGGTGAAGATATCTGCCAATTGCTCTTCAGTGTTGACGTGTATGATATCAATATCTTCCTTCACAGCATGATCTTTGAGAAAGTGATGACGAATTTCAATGTGCTTTGTCTTCGAGTGCTGAACTGGGTTGTTGGCAATCTTGATGGCGCTTTCGTTGTCGCAGTAGAGTGGCACTTGCTTCAGATGAATGCCATAGTCTTTGAGTGTTTGCTTCATCCACAGAAGCTGAGCGCAGCAAGATCCAGCAGCAATGTATTCAGATCCAGCAGTGGAGAGAGATACACAGTTCTGCTTCTTTGAAGACCAACATACAAGTGATCGTCCCAGAAAATGACATGTGCCTGATGTAGACTTGCGATCCACCTTGTCACCAGCATAATCAGCATCCGAGAATCCAACTAGATCAAACTCTGAGCCCTTTGGATACCATAATCCTAGAGTTGGGGTGTAAGCCAAATATCAAAGAATTCGCTTCACAGCTAAGTGATACGATTCCTTTGGTGCCACTTGGAATCGAGCACACATGCAAACACTAAGCATAATATCTGGCCTAGATGCACATAGATAAATAAAGAACCAATCATGGAGCGGTATACCTTTTGATTGAACTCTTTACCGTTGTCGTCGGGACCCAGATGATGTTTGGCTAGCATTGGCGTCGTGAAGCCTTTGCAGTCATGCATACCAAACTTCTTCAGGCAATCTTTGAGATACTTCTCTTGAGATATAAAGATGCCGTTGCATTGCTGACGTATTTGAAGACCAAGGAAGAACTTCAGCTCACCCATCATGGACATCTGATATTGCTCTTGCATCATATATCCAAACTCTTCACTGTATTTCTGATTGGTGCAGCCGAAGATAATGTCATCCACATATATTTGGCACACAAACAGTTCACCATCATATGTCTTCGTGAAGAGAGTGGGGTCAAGGGAACCAGATTTGAACCCTTTGCTCTTCAGGAAGTCTTTGAGTGTGTCATACCAAGCCCGAGGGGCTTGTTTGAGGCCATACAGTGCCTTGTTGAGCTTGTATACCATGTCAGGATGTTTTGGATCTTCAAAGCTAGGCGGTTGTGCGACATACACTTATTCTTCAATCTTGCCTTCGAGAAAAGTGCTCTTCACATCCATTTGATATAGAAGTATGTTATTATGATTTGCATAGGCCAGCAGTATGCGTATGGCTTCAAGTCTAGCCACAGGAGCAAATGTTTCATCGAAGTCAATCCCTTCAACTTGAGTGTATCCTTGAGCAACGAGACGAGCTTTGTTTCTGACAACTTGACCATGCTCATCTTGCTTGTTGCGATATATCCATTTGGTGCCTATTATATTGTTCTTCCGAGGATCAGGACGCTTAACCAGTTCCCATACATTATTCAGCTCAAACTATTGAAGCTCTTCTTGCATAGCTTGAATCCATTCAGGTTCCATGAAGGCTTCTTCAACTTTCTTGGGTTCTGTTATTGAGACGAATGCGAAGTGCCCACAGAAATTTGCTAGTTGTGTTGCCCTTGAACGAGTGAGTGGACCTGGTGCATTGATGCTATCGATTATTCTCTCAATCTGCACTTCATTTGCAACACGAGGATGTACAAGACGAAGATTTTGCTCTTGCTGATCATTGTCATTGTTAGAGGGATTGTCTTCAGGCTGAGCATTGTCTTTAGGTTGATCAGGTGTGGAGATGATAAGTTCTTCTTCAGGTTGAGCTTCAGAAGGTATGATTTCTCCAGTTCCCATAAGTCTGATTGATTCACTGGATGGAACTTCATCTAGCACATTTGGCAAGTGCTCTCTTTGTGAGCCGTTAGTTTCATTGACCCGCACATCCACTATTTCAACCACTTTGTAATGAAAGAGATTGAATACTCTGTAGGAGTGCGAATCCTTTCCATATCCAAGCATAAAACCCTCATGTGCTTTTGGTGCAAATTTTGAAGTGTGATGTGGATCCTTGATCCAGCACTTGGCGCCAAATACTCTGAAGTAACTGACATTTGGCTTCTTGCCAGTAAGGATCTCATAGGATGTCTTGTTCAGAAGCTTGTGAAGATAAACACGGTTGATGATATGGCATGCAGTGTGAATGGCTTCAGGCCAGAATTTTCTTGGAGTCTTGTATTCATCAAGCATCGTCCGAGCCATCTCAATAAGTGTTCTGTTCTTGCGTTCGACGACGCCAATCTGCTGTGGCGTGTATAGAGCTGAGAATTCGTGTGTGATGCCCAAAGTATCAAGATATGTATCTAGGCCAGTGTTCTTGAATTCAGTGTCATTGTCACTTCTGATGTGCTTTATCTTGGCGCCATAGTTGTTCATTGCTCGATTGGCAAAGCGTCTGAAGACATCCTGCACTTCAGTCTTGTAAAGGATTATATGCACCCAAGTATATCTTGAATAATCATCAACAATGACAAAGCCATAGAGACAAGCAGTAGTAGTAAGAGTTGAGTAATGAGTGGGACCGAAAAGATCCATGTGTATCAGTTCGAAGGGTTGAGTCGTTGTCATGATTGTCTTCGAGGGATGCTTGGCCCTCGTCATCTTTCCTGCTTCACAGGCACCGCATAAGTGATCCTTCTTGAATTTGACGCCCTCGATGCCTATGACATGCTTCTTCCTTGCAAGGGTGTGGAGGTTCCTCATGCCAGCATGCCCTAGCCTTCGATGCCAGAGCCAGCATTCAGAAGCTTTTGCTAGAAGACATACTGCAAGTTGTGGTCCTGCTGAGAAATCTACAACATACAAATCATCTTTTCGATACCCTTCAAACACTAGAGACTTGTCATATTCCATTAGTACAAGGCAACGATATTTTCCAAACATCACAATCATGTTTAAATCACAAAGCATTGAGACAGACATTAAGTTGAAACCAAGGGATTCAATAAGCATGACTTTATCCATGTGTTGATCCTTTGAGATTGCAACTCTACCTAGACCCAATACCTTGCTTTTACCAGTGTCAGCAAATGTGATGTGACTTTTGTCTGATGGACGTAAAGTTGAGTCCATGAGAAGGCTTCGCTTGCCAGTCATGTGATTTGTACACCCACTATCAATAATCCATTCTGAAGCAGCTGGTGTCGTACCCTACAGTGCAGTTAGGGGGATAGGCTTCACGAAGAGAATTGTGAAGCAAAAACATTTGATGAACCAGTGGATTATTAAAGCCTAGATCGAGATTAGGACTGATAGGGCAAGTTGCAAGCGATTCAGAAACTAAGTACATAGTAAGACCATTTGGGCATTTGATCTTGCACCCTACAAGATGTTTAAGGTCCCCAGCTATAGTGTCAGACGATTTTGGTTTTCGGCTGGAGACCTTTCCCTGCAAAAGAGAGTTAAGCTTTCTTAGCCACCCACATCTTCAGGGGTGGCTTCGAAGCAATAAGTCTAAGTGCAGCATCTGAGAACTTTGGCTTTGGAGCCCTAGCAAAAAGTCTTGCAGGTGGACAATAGTATTCATAAGAATAAGCAGAATAGTTCTTGGTCTTATGAACATGGCGGTTTGATGAACCGCACTCATATTCATAGGCCTGAGTATGGCTTCCCTGCAAAACATTTGCGTTAGTGTGACTCAGGTGAGTCCTCTGTCTGTATGAAGCCTTTGGACCGTATGAAGCCTGTGGTCTGGGGTTTGTCTTCTTCACCTGTGGTGTCATGATGACATTCACAGGAAGATTCTCCAAACACCTTTTCGGCACCCAGATCTTCTTCATAGGCGGTCCATTCCTGCAGTTAGTACCAATATACCTGGCAAACACTTCATCATTCTGATTCTTAAACAGTTTATAGTTTGCATCAAAGGATTCATCAATAACAATGGGGTTAGCACAAGTGAAGCCAGATAGAGTGGATGGATCTGCTGAAGGTTCCTTTGCAGCAACCCATGTGGTTTTGGGGTACTACTTAGGTTTCCAGTAAGAGCCATCAGCATTCATTTTCCTTACGAACCCAACACCCTCTTTCCTAGGGTTTCGGTTCAGGATCTTCCTTTTGAGGACATCACATAGTGTCTGATGCCCTTTGAGACTTTTGTACATCCCTGTTTCAAGCAGTGTCTTCAACCTAGCATTCTCATCGGCAATAGCAGTGGTGTCTTCAGCAGAGGGGTTAGTTTCCACATCAATAGTTGAAGATATTGCAACAGTAGCAGCAGTAGAACATTCAGCAACAGAAGTAGCGTTATCACGCTCAATGCATTTAAGACATGGTGGTTCAAATCCTTCCTGAGCTGAACTGATCTATTCGGCGCGAAGTGACTCGTTTTCCTTTTGAAGATCTTCATGAGCCGCTCTCAATTTCTCAAGATCTTGCTTCCTTTGAAGATAATCATAGGAAAGCCTTTCATGAGCTATTGAGAACGTTTCATGACGACTTTCAAGTTCCTCATACTTAACGTGAAGATTTTTTATGTCTTCAATTAAGGACTGAGATCAAGTCATTTCAGCGTCTAACAGATCATCGCTTTTGTCTAACAGTTTTTGAATGTGTTCCATGGTTTTCTGTTGTTCAGTTGCAATTTTAGCAAGTATTTTGTAGCTGGGTTTGGAACCACAATCAGAGTCATCGTCACTAGAAGTTTGATAGTGAGTAGTGCGTGTGTTTACCTTGGCACCACGTGCCATGAAGCAGTAGGAAGGAGCAGAGTAGTCCTTGTCATTTGCATCGGTGTCGGTGATGAAGTCATTTTCTTCAGTGTTGAAGATGGAATTGGCAACGTATGTTGTAGCCAGACTTGCAATGCCAAAATCGGACTCCTCCACGGACTCCACCTCCGCCTCCTCAGAAGCGAACTCATCCTCAGAGTCCATTTTCTTGCCAACAAACGCACGTGCCTTGCCAGATGAGATCTTCTTGTGTGATGAAGACTTGGAGGAAGACTTGGAAGAAGATTTTGAGTATTTCTTCTTCTTCTTGTCGTCAGAGTCATACTCCTTGCTCTTCTTCTTATTCTTGTTCTCATTGTCCCACTGTGGACACTCAGAGATGTAGTGGCTAGGTTTCTTTCACTTGTGACATGTTCTCTTCTTGTAGTCATGAGCAGAAGCTTCATCATTCCTTGAGCTTGATCGTGACGAATTTCTGAGGCCTTTCTTCTTGGTGAATTTTTGGAACTTCTTCACAAGCATAGCAAGCTCCCTTCCAATGTCTTCAGGATCATCAGAACTGCTGTCAGATTCTTCTTTAGATGAGGAGACAGCCTTTGCCTTCAAGGCACGAGTTCGCCCATAGTTGGGACCGTAGATGTCTCTTTTCTCAGAAAGCTGAAACTCGTGTGTGTTGAGCCTCTCAAGTATGTCAGACGGATCGAGTGTCTTGAAATCAGGACGTTCTTGAATCATCAGGGCTAGGGTGTCAAACGAACTGTCAAGTGATCTCAGGAGTGTCTTGACGACTTCATGCTTGGTGATCTCAGTAGCGCAGAGGGCTTGAAGTTCATTTGTGATGTCAGTGAGTCGATCAAACATGAGCTGGACATTCTCATTGTCATTTCTCTTGAAGCGGTTGAAGAGGTTGCGAAGGACACTGATTCTCTAATCTCTCTGGGTTGAGACGCCTTCGTTGACCTTGGATAGCCAGTCCCAGACTAGCTTAGAT
The DNA here is from genome assembly GCF_003073215.2 of Triticum urartu. NCBI lineage: Eukaryota > Viridiplantae > Streptophyta > Magnoliopsida > Poales > Poaceae > Triticum > Triticum urartu. Next base: position 475,095,173 of record NC_053027.1, read on the forward strand.
GTTTCCAAGGCACTCATGCGGCCATACTGCCCTTTGATCAAATGACCACAGATGATATTCTTGGCAGTAGAGTCCAGTTGAACGAACTTCTTGACATCAGCGGTAGTGACACCTTCTCCAGCCTTGGGAATGCCGTTCTTGACAACATACCATAGGTCGACATCAATGGCTTCAAGATGCATGCGCATCTTATTCTTCCAGTAGGGATATTCAGTTCCATCGAAGATGGGGCATGCAGCAGAGACTTTAATTATCCCTGCAATCGACATAGCTAAAACTCCAGGTGGTTAAACCGAATCACACAGAACAAGGGAGTACCTTGCTCTGATACCAATTAAAAGTGCTAGTGATCGACTAGAGGGGGGTGAATAGGCGATTTTTATGAAAGTCTTCAAAACATGTAAGTTTCAAAGACAAACGATAGAAATAAACCTATTATCATGCAGCGGAAGGTAGACTACACTAGGCAAACCATAGTCATGTATTCAATGAAGTGAAAGCACAATGACAAATAGCAGCTAGGCAGTAAGGATCAGGTAGGAAGATGTTGAGAAGCCAATCAGTACATGTAATCACTTAGTGAAGTCGAATGGTGATGCTATCGTACAATGACTTCACAAGAACCAACAGTAAGTAAAGGGAAGGGAAGGATGAAACCAGTGACTCGTTGAAGACAATGATTTGTTGGACCAGTTCCAGTTGCTGTGACAACTGTACATCTGGTTAGGGAGGCTGAGATTCAACTCAGAAGACCTCGTCTTCAACTTATTCCCCTTGACCTAAGTGAAGGAAATATACCCTAGAGGCAATAATAATGTTATTATTTTATTTCCTTATATCATGATAAATGTTTATTATTCATGCTAGAATTGTATTATCCGGAAACATAATACTTGTGTGAATACATAGACAAACCAAACGTCACTAGTATGCCTCTACTTGACTAGCTCATTGAATCGAAAGATGGTTATGTTTCCTAACCATAGACATGTGTTGTCATTTGATTAATGGGATCACATCATTAGGAGAATGATGTGATTGACATGACCCATTCCATTAGCTTAGCACCCGATCGTTTAGTATGTTGCTATTGCTTTCTTCATGACTTATACATGTTCCTATGACTATGAGATTATGCAACTCCCGTTTACCGGAGGAACACTTTGTGTGCTACCAAACGTCACAAACGTAACTGGGTGATTATAAAGGAGCTCTACAGGTGTCTCCAAAGGTACATGTTGGGTTGGCGTATTTCGAGATTAGGATTTGTCACTCCGATTGTCGGAGAGGTATCTCTGGGCCCTCTCGGTAATGCACATCACATAAGCCTTGCAAGCATTGCAACTAATGAGTTAGTTGCGAGATGATGTATTACGGAACGAGTAAAGAGACTTGCCGGTAACGAGATTGAACTAGGTATTGAGATACCGACGATCGAATCTCGGGCAAGTAACATACCGATGACAAAGGGAACAACGTATGTTGTTATGCGGTCTGACCGATAAAGATCTTCGTAGAATATGTAGGAGCCAATATGAGCATCCAGGTTCCGCTATTGGTTATTGACCGAAGGAGACGTGTCTCGGTCATGTCTACATTGTTCTCGAACCCGTAGGGTCCGCACGCTTAAGGTTTCGATGACAGTTATATTATGAGTTTATGTTTTGATGTACCGAAGTTTGTTCGGAGTCCCGGATGTGATCACGGACATGACGAGGAGTCTCGAAATGGTCGAGACATAAAGATGATATATTGGAAGCCTATATTTGGATATCGGAAGTGTTCCGGGTGAAATCGGGATTTTACCGGAGTACCGGGAGGTTACCGGAACCCCCCGGGAGGTATATGGGCCTTAGTGGGCTTTAGTGGAAGAGAGGAGAGGTGACCAGGGCTGGCCGCGCGCCCCTCCCCCCCCCTAGTTCCGAATAGGGACAGGAGAGGGGGGCTGGCGCCCCCCCCCCCTTCCTTCTCTCCTCCCTCTTCCCCCTTCCCGAATCCTATTTCCAACTAGGAAAGGGGGGAATCCCTACTCCCGGTGGAGTTAGGACTCCTCCCTGGCGCGCCCTCCTCCTGGCCGGGCCGGCACATCCCCCCCCCCTTGATCCTTTATATTACGGGGGCAGGGGGCACCCCTTAACACACAAGTTGATCCACGTGATCATATTCTTAACCGTGTGCGGTGCCCCCCTCCACCATAGTCCTCGATAATATTATAGTGGTGCTTAGGCAAAGCCCTGCGACGGTAGTACATCAAGATCATCACCACGCCGTCCTGCTGACGGAACTCTTCCCTGACACTTTGCTGGATCGGAGTCCGGGGATCGTCATCGAGCTGAACGTGTGCTAGAACTCGGAGGTGCCGTAGTTTCGGTGCTTGATCGGTCGGGCCGTGAAGACGTATGACTACATCAACCGCGTTGTGCTAACGCTTCCGCTGTCGGTCTACAAGGGTACATAGATCACACTCTCCCCTCTTGTTGCTATGCATCACCATGATCTTGCGTGTGCGTAGGAATTTTTTTGAAATTACAACGTTCCCCAACAGTGGTATTCGAGCCTAGTTTTTATGTGTTGATGTTATATGCACGAGTAGAACACAAGTGAGTTGTGGGCGATATAAGTCATACTGCTTACCAGCATGTCATACTTTGGTTCGGTGGTATTGTTGGACGAAGCGGCCCGGACCGACATTACGCGTACGCTTACGCGAGACCGGTTCTCCCGATGTGCTTTGCACATAGGTGGCTTGCGGGTGACAATTTCCCCAACTTTAGTTGAACCGAGTGTGGCTACGCCCGGTCCTTGCGAAGGTTAAAACAGCACCAACTTGACAAACTATCATTGTGGTTTTGATGCGTAGGTAAGATTGGTCCTTGCTTAAGCCCGTAGCAATCACGTAAAACTTGCAACAACAAAGTAGAGGACGTCTAACTTGTTTTTGCAGGGCATGTTGTGATGTGATATGGTCAAGACATGATGCTAAATTTTATTGTATGAGATGATCATGTTTTGTAACCGAGTTATCGGCAACTGGCAGGAGCCATATGGTTGTCGCTTTATTGTATGCAATGCAATCGCGCTGTAATGCTTTACTTTATCACTAAGCAGTAGCGATAGTCGTGGAAGCATAAGATTGGCGAGACGACAACGATGCTACGATGGAGATCAAGGTGTCGCGCCGGTGACGATGGTGATCATGACGGTGCTTCGAAGATGGAGATCACAAGCACAAGATGATGATGGCCATATCATATCACTTATATTGATTGCATGTGATGTTTATCTTTTATGCATCTTATCTTGCTTTGATTGACGGTAGCATTATAAGATGATCTCTCACTAATTATCAAGAAGTGTTCTCCCTGAGTATGCACCGTTGCGAAAGTTCTTCGTGTTGAGACACCACGTGATGATCGGGTGTGATAGGCTCTACGTTCAAATACAACGGGTGCAAAATAGTTGCACACGCGGAATACTCAGGTTATACTTGACGAGCCAAGCATATACACTCTCACTAATTATCAAGAAGTGTTCTCCCTGAGTATGCACCGTTGCGAAAGTTCTTCGTGCTGAGACACCACGTGATGATCGGGTGTGATAGGCTCTACGTTCAAATACAACGGGTGCAAAATAGTTGCACACGCGGAATACTCAGGTTATACTTGACGAGCCAAGCATATACAGATATGGCCTCGGAACACGGAGACCGAAAGGTCGAGCGTGAATCATATAGTAGATATGATCAACATAGTGATGTTCACCAATGAAACTACTCCATCTCACGTGATGATCGGACATGGTTTAGTTGATTTGGATCACGTAATCACTTAGAGGATTAGAGGGATGTCTATCTAAGTGGGAGTTCTTTAAGTAATATGATTAATTGAACCTAAATTTATCATAAAACTTAGTACCTGATAGTATCTTGCTTGTTTATGCTTGATTGTAGATAGATGGCCCGTGCTGTTGTTCCGTTGAATTTTAATGCGTTCCTTTAGAAAGCAAATTTGAAAGATGATGGTAGCAATTACACGGACTGGGTCCGAAACTTGAGGATTATCCACATTGCTGCTTAGAAGAATTACGTCCTGGAAGCACCGTTGGGTGCCAGGCCTGCTGCTGGAGCAACACCAGATGTTATGAACGTCTGGCAGAGCAAAGCTGATGACTACTCGATAGTTCAGTGTGCCATGCTTTACGGCTTAGAATCGGGACTTCAACGACGTTTTGAACGTCATGGAGCATATGAGATGTTCCAGGAGTTGAAGTTAATATTTCAAGCAAATGCCCGGATTGAGAGATATGAAGTCTCCAATAAGTTCTATAGCTGCAAGATGGAGGAGAACAGTTCTGTCAGTGAGCATATACTCAAAATGTCTGGGTATAATAATCACTTGATTCAATTGGGAGTTAATCTTCCAGATGATTGCGTCATTGACAGAATTCTCCAATCACTGCCACCAAGCTACAAGAGCTTCGTGATGAACTATAATATGCAAGGGATGAATAAGACTATTCCCGAGCTCATCGCAATGCTGAAAGCTGCGGAGGTAGAAATCAAGAAGGAACATCAAGTGTTGATGGTCAACAAGACCACTAGTTTCAAGAAAAAGGGCAAAGGGAAGAAGAAGGGGAACTTCAAAAAGAACAGCAAGCAAGTTGCTACTCAAGAGAAGAAACCCAAACCTGGACCTAAGCCTGAAACTGAGTGCTTCTACTGCAAGCAGACTGGTCACTGGGAAGCGGAACTGCCCCAAGTATTTGGCGGATAAGAAGGATGGCAAGGTGAACAAAGGTATATGTGATATACATGTTATTGATGTGTACCTTACTAATGCTCGCAGTAGCACCTGGGTATTTGATACTGGTTCTGTTGCTAATATTTGCAACTCGAAATAGGGACTACGGATTAAGCGAAGATTGGCTAAGGACGAGGTGACGATGCGCGTGGGAAATGGTTCCAAAGTCGATGTGATCGCAGTCGGCACGCTACCTCTACATCTACCTTCGGGATTAGTATTAGACCTAAATAATTGTTATTTGGTGCCAGCGTTAAGCATGAACATTATATCTGGATCTTGTTTGATGCAAGATGGTTATTCATTTAAATCTGAGAATAATGGTTGTTCTATTTATATGAGTAATATCTTTTATGGTCATGCACCCTTAAAGAGTGGTCTATTCTTATTAAATCTCGATAGTAGTGACACACATATTCATAGTGTTGAAGCCAAAAGATGCAGAGTTGATAATGATAGTGCAACTTATTTGTGGCACTGCTGTTTAGGTCATATCGGTATAAAGCGCATGAAGAAACTCCATACTGATGGGCTTTTGGAACCACTTGATTATGAATCACTTGGTACTTGCGAACCGTGCCTTATGGGTAAGATGACAAAAACACTATTCTCCGGTACTATGGAGAGAGCAACAGATTTATTGGAAATCATACATACAGATGTATGTGGTCCGATGAATGTTGAGGCTTGTGGCGGATACTGTTATTTTCTCACCTTCACAGATGACTTAAGCAGATATGGGTATATCTACTTAATGAAACATAAATCTGAAACGTTTGAAAAGTTCAAAGAAATTCAGAGTGAAGTTGAAAATCATCGTAACAAGAAAATAAAATTCCTACAATCTGATCGTGGAGGAGAATATTTGAGTTACGAGTTTGGTGTACATTTGAAATAATGTGGAATAGTTTCGCAACTCACGCCACCCGGAACACCACAGCGTAATGGTGTGTCTGAACGTCGTAATCGTACTTTACTAGATATGGTGCGATCTATGATGTCTCTTATTGATTTACCGCTATCGTTTTGGGGATATGCTCTAGAGACAGCCGCATTCACGTTAAATAGGACAACATCAAAATCCGTTGAGACGACGCCTTATGAACTGTGGTTTGGCAAGAAACCAAAGTTGTCGTTTCTGAAAGTTTGGGGCTGTGATGCTTATGTGAAAAAGCTTCAACCTGATAAGCTCGAACCCAAATCAGAGAAATGTGTCTTCATAGGATATCCAAAGGAAACCATTGGATACACCTTCTATCACAGATCCGAAGGCAAGACTTTTGTTGCTAAATTCGGAAACTTTCTGGAGAAGGAGTTTCTCTCGAAAGAAGTGAGTGGGAGGAAAGTAGAAATTGATGAGGTAACTGTACCTGCTCCCTTATTGGAAAGTAGTACATCACAGAAACCGGTTCCTGTGACACCTACACCAATTAGTGAGGAAGCTAATGATAATGATCATGAAACTTCAGAACAAGATACTACTGAACCTCGTAGATCAACCAGAGTAAGATCCGCACCAGAGTGGTATGGTAATCCTGTTCTGGAAGTCATGCTACTAGATCATGATGAACCTACAAACTATGAAGAAGTGATGGTGAGCCCAGATTCCACAAAATGGCTTGAAGCCATGAAATCTGAGGTGGGATCCATGTATGAGAACAAAGTATGGACTTTGGTTGACTTGCCCAATGATCGGCAAGCAATTGAGAATAAATGGATCTTCAAGAAGAAGACTGACGCTGACGGTAATGTTACTGTCTACAAAGCTCAACTTGTCGCAAAAGGTTTTCGGCAAGTTCAAGGGATTGACTACGATGAGACCTTCTCACCCGTAGCGATGCTTAAGTCTGTCCGAATCATGTTAGCAATTGCCGCATTTTATGATTATGAAATTTGGCAAATGGATGTCAAAACTGCACTCCTGAATGGATTTCTGCAGGAAGAGTTGTATATGATGCAGCCGGAAGGTTTTGTCGATCCAAAGGGAGCTAACAAAGTGTGCAAGCTCCAGCGATCCATTTATGGACTGGTGCAAGCCTCTCGGAGTTGGAATAAACGCTTTGATAGTGTGATCAAAGCATTTGGTTTTTTACAGACTTTTGGAGAAGCCTGTATTTACAAGAAAGTGAGTGGGAGCTCTGTAGCATTTCTGATATTATATGCAGATGACATATTGCTAATCGGAAATGATATAGAATTTCTGGATAGCATAAAAGGATACTTGAATAAGAGTTTTTCAATGAAAGACCTTGGTGAAGCTGCTTACATATTGGGCATTAAGATCTATAGAGATAGATCAAGACGCTTAATTGGACTTTCACAAAGCACATACCTTGACAAAGTTTTGAAGAAGTTCAAAATGGATCAAGCAAAGAAAGGATTCTTGCCTATGTTACAAGGTGTGAAATTGAGTAAGACTCAATCCCCGACCAATGCAGAAGATAGAGACAAAATGAAAGATGTTCCCTATGCTTCAGCCATAGGCTCTATCATGTATGCAATGCTGTGTACCAGACCTGATGTGTGTCTTGCTATAAGTCTAGCACGGAGGTACCAAAGTAATCCAGGAGTGGATCACTGGACAGCGGTCAAGAATATCCTCAAATACCTGAAAAGGACTAAGGATATGTTTCTCATATATGGAGGTGACAAAGAGCTCATCGTAAAAGGTTACGTTGATGCAAGCTTTGACACTGATCCGGACGATTCTAAATCGCAGACCGGATACGTGTTTACATTAAATGGTGGAGCTGTCAGTTGGTGCAGTTCTAAACAAAGCGTTGTGGCGGGATCTACATGTGAAGCAGAGTACATAGCTGCTTCGGAAGCAGCAAACGAAGGAGTCTGGATGAAGGAATTCATATCCGATCTAGGTGTCATACCTAGTGCATCGGGTCCAATGAAAATCTTTTGTGACAATACTGGTGCAATTGCCTTGGCAAAGGAATCCAGATTTCACAAGAGAACCAAGCACATCAAGAGACGCTTCAATTCCATCCGGGATCTAGTCCAGGTGGGAGACATAGAGATTTGCAAGATACATACGGATCTGAATATAGCAGACCCGTTGACTAAGCCTCTTCCACGAGCAAAACATGATCAGCACCAAAGCTCCATGGGTGTTAGAATCATTACTGTGTAATCTAGATTATTGACTCTAGTGCAAGTGGGAGACTGAAGGAAATATGCCCTAGAGGCAATAATAATGTTATTGTTTTATTTCCTTATATCAGGATAATGTTTATTATTCATGCTAGAATTGTATTATCCGGAAACATAATACTTGTGTGAATACATAGACAAACCAAACGTCACCAGTATGCCTCTACTTGACTAGCTCGTTGATCAAAGATGGTTATGTTTCCTAGCCATAGACATGTGTTGTCATTTGATTAATGGGATCACATCATTAGGAGAATGATGTGATTGACATGACCCATTCCATTAGCTTAGCACCCGATCGTTTAGTATGTTGCTATTGCTTTCTTCATGACTTATACATGTTCCTATGACTATGAGATTATGCAACTCCCGTTTACCGGAGGAACACTTTGTGTGCTACCAAACGTCACAACGTAACTGGGTGATTATAAAGGAGCTCTACAGGTGTCTCAAAAGGTAAATTTTGGGTTGGCATATTTCGAGATTAGGATTTGTCACTCCGATTGTCGGAGAGGTATCTCTGGGCCTTCTTGGTAATGCACATCACATAAGCCTTGCAAGCATTGCAATTAATGAGTTAGTTGCGAGATGATGTATTACGAAACGAGTAAAGAGACTTGCCGGTAACGAGATTGAACTAGGTATTGAGATACCGACGATCGAATCTCGGGCAAGTAACATACCGAGGACAAAGGGAATAAAGTGTGTTGTTATGCGGTCTGACCGATAAAGATCTTCGTAGAATATGTAGGAGCCAATATGAGCATCCAGGTTCCGCTATTGGTTATTGACCGGAGACGTGTCTCGGTCATGTCTACATTGTTCTCGAACCCGTAGGGTCCGCACGCTTAAGGTTTTGATGACAGTTATATTATGAGTTTATGCTTTTTGATGTACCGAAGTTTGTTCGGAGTCCCGGATGTGATCACGGACATGACGAGGAGTCTCGAAATGGTCGAGACATAAAGATTGATATATTGGAAGCCTATATTTGGATATCGGAAGTGTTCCGGGTGAAATCAGGATTTTTCCGGAGTACCGGGAGGTATATGGGCCTTAGTGGGCTTTAGTGGAAGAGAGGAGAGGTGGCCAGGGCTGGGCCGCGCGCCCCTCCCCCCTAGTCCGAATAGGACAAGGAGAGGGGGGCGGCGCCCCCCCCCCTTCCTTCTCTCTCTCCTCTTTCCCCCTTCCCGAATCCTATTCCAACTAGGAAAGGGGGGGAATCCTACTCCCGGTGGGAGTAGAACTCCTCCTGGCGTGCCCTCCTCCTGGCCGGCCGCACCCCCCCCCCTTGATCCTTTATATACGAGGGCAGGGGGCACCCCTAGACACACAAGTTGATCCACGTGATCATATTCTTAGCCGTGTGCGGTGCCCCCTTCCACCATAATGCTCGATAATATTGTAGCGGTGCTTAGGCGAAGCCCTGCAATGGTAGTACATCAAGATCGTCACCACGCCGTCGTGCTGACGGAACTCTTCCCCGACACTTTGCTAGATCGGAGTTCGTGGATTGTCATCGAGCTGAACATGTGCTAGAACTCGGAGGTGACGTAGTTTCGGTGCTTGATCGGTCGGGCCGTGAAGACGTACGACTACATCAACCGCATTGTGCTAACGCTTCCACTGTCGGTCTACAAGGGTACGTAGATCACACTATCCCCTCTCGTTGCTATGCATCACCATGATCTTGCGTGTGCGTAGGAATTTTTTTGAAATTACTACGTTCCCCAACACTAAGGACACCCAGTCCTCGCCCAATTACTCTGTTAAGTCTTCAAGGTAGACTTCCAAACCTTCACAGACTTCGTTCACCGGCGATCCACAATGACTCTTGGATGCTCAGAACGCGACGCTTAACCGGCTGGAGGATTCACAGTCCTCAAGTGTAATAAGTCTTCAGATCACACAGACAAGAAGACTTAAGTGATGCCTAACACTCTTTGGCTCTGGGTGGTTAGGGCTTTATCCTCTCAAGGAATTCTCTCTCAAAGGCTTCGAGGTGGGTTGCTCTCAAACGACAAAAGCCGTACTTTAACTCTGAGCAGCCAACCGTTTATGGTTGTAGGGGGTGGGCTATTTATAGCCACTAGGCAACCCGACCTGATTTGTCCGAAATGACCCTGGGTCACTAAGGAACTGACACGTGTTCCAACGGTCAGATTTTTCAAACACACACGGCAACTTTACTTGGGCTACAAGCAAAGCTGACTTGTCCAACTCTGAACAAGATTCGCTCTCATAGTCTTCACTCGAAGACATAGGATTTTGGTTAAGCATCACTTCAGTCATTCTGACTGGTTTTCTTGGACCCCACTTAACAGTACGGTGGTTCCTATGACTCAACAAAGAAGAAAAAGAACTACGAAAGATCTAAGTCTTCGTGCTCCATAGTCTTCATGCGATGTCTTCTCTTGTCATAGTCTTCAATGTGAATGTCTTCATATACCACCTTTGACTTCAATGTCTTCATACATTTTTAGGGGTCATCTCTGGTAGGAAAACCGAATCAATGAGGGACTTCTACATGTGTTATCCTGCAATTCTCACAAACACATTAGTCCCTCAACTAGGTTTGTCGTCAATACTCCAAAACCAACTAGGGGTGGCACTAGATGCACTTACATGGGGACATTCCCAAAACGGCCTTTGTTACCCGTTATGGCCAATACGAGTACACCGTTATGTCCTTCGGTTTAACCAATGCCCCAGCCACCTTCTCCCGGTTAATGAACTCGGTCTTCATGGAGTATTTGGATAAATTCGTCGTAGTATACCTCGATGATATACTCATCTACTCCAAGAATGAAGAGGAACATGTCGAACATCTAAGGCTGGTATTGACGAAACTTCGAGAGCATCGCATTTATGCCAAATTCTCCCAGTGTGAATTTTGGTTGCCAGAAGTGACCTATCTAGGCCATGTAATCTCTGGTAAGGGTATTGTTGTCAATCCCGAGCGAGTTCAAGCCGTCCTTGATTGGACTCCACCTAAGACGGTCAAGCAAGTTCGGAGCTTCCTTGGCTTAGCGAGCTACTGCCGCCGCTTCATCGAGAATTTCTCCAAGGTTGCTAAACCTCTAACTGAACTCCTCAAGAAAGATAAAATGTTCGAGTGGACCCCACAGTGCGAGTTCAGCTTTCAGGAACTGAAAATACGCCTGACATCTGCCCCCGTACTGGTACCACTAGATTTATCCAAGGACTTTATTATCTATTGTGACGCCTCGCGACAAGGACTAGGTTGCATACTCATGCAAGATCGTTAGGTAATTGCCTATGCCTCACGGCAATTACACCCACATGAGGAAAACTATCCCACACATGATCTAGAGCTTGCAGCTGTAGTCCATGCACTCAAAACTTGGCGACATTACCTTCTCGGTAATCATTGCGAGATCTTCACCGATCACCAAAGTTTGAAATATATCTTCACCCAACCGGATTTGAATCTCAAGCAAAGACGTTGGGTCGAGTTGATCTCGGATTACGACTTAGGAATAACTTACACCCCGGGCAAAGCCAATGTCATGGCTGATGCACTAAGTCGTAAATCCTATTGTAACAACCTGATGTTACAACAAAGTCAACCACTTCTCCATGAGGAATTTCGTAAGCTTAATCTTAACATTGTTCCTCGAGGATTCCTATCCACCCTGGTGGAGAAACCTACCCTTACGGATCAGATCATCAAGGCACAGAAGGTAGATCCGGGAATCTCCCGTATTAAGAGAAACATTAAGAAAGGAGTCGTGAATTGTTTCTCCGTTGATGATCAAGGTGTCGTATACTTTGGAAACCGCTTAGTGGTTCCCAAGGCACGAAACCTGAGGCGGTTGATCCTTAAGGAAGCTCATGAATCCCCTCTCACCATTCATCCTGGTAGTACTAAGATGTATCAATACCTACGCCAGAGGTTTTGGTGGACTAGGGTGAAGAGAGAAATTTCTCAATACATTGCTAGTTGCGACGTCTGTCGTCGTGTTAAAGCAGAGCATCAATGGCCTGATGGCACCCTTCAACCTTTGGCTATTCCTGAGTGAAATGGGATAAAATCAGTATGGATTTCATTACTAGGTTTCCCAGGACCAAGAGAGGGAATAATGCTATCTTCGTCGTGATCAACCGTATTTCCAAAGTAGCCCACTTTCTACCTGTTCGTGAGAGTATCACCGCTAGCCAGCTAGCTGATTTATACATCTCCCGAATAGTGTCTCTTCATGGTGTCCCATTGGAAATTAAATCAGACCGTGGGAGTCTCTTCACCTCTCGATTTTGGGAAAGTTTCCAAAATGCTATGGGAACTCGTCTCTCTTTTAGCACCGCCTTCCATCCTCAATCAAGTGGTCAAGTAGAGCGAGTCAATCAAATTCTGGAACTACCTTTCCGCATTCTTTCCAAACGAGGAGAAGTTGCCTACCAATTGGAACTACCTTCGCATCTTTCCAGAGTTCATGATGTCTTCCACGTTTCTCAACTCAGGCATTGCTTCGCGGATCCTATCCGTGGAGTGGACCACGAAATGCTTGATCTACAAGATAACCTCTCATATCGGGAATATCCCGTTCGTATCCTTGATCAAGCTGAGCATACCACTCGATGCCATAATATCAAGTTTCTCAAGGTTCAATGGTCACACCATTTCGAGAAAGAAGCCACTTGGGAAAGGGAGGATCGTCTTCGACTCGAGTACCCCACCTTCTTCCCGGAGGATCCTAAATCTCGGGACGAGATTCTTTTGAGTGGGGGTGAGTTGTCACACCCTAGCTGGTTCATGCATTAGAGTGTTGCATCATGTCTACTTTTACAGAAACTTGAAATGGGGATGACAGAACCCCCAGCACCCCCCTAGAAACAACTAGGGTTTACTAAAATTATTTTCAATGAACCCAAAATGCCCTTCACAAAATGTTCATCATTTCTGGATTGGGCTAAAACCCCTGGCAAAAATGGTGCACTCTTTTCTAGGACATTCTGGATTCTTTGAATTAAATCATAAGTATTTGAATTTGGGCATTTAAATGCTATAAAATATTTTAAATGCCCAAATAATTCTGGATTTAAGTGAGGGCTGTTAGGAATAATCCCAATAGAGCCCACAATTATTTTCAGGATTTTAGTAAGTGCCTAAGTATTTTTAATAAAGCCCTAAAGTTACAGAAAAATAGAAAAAGAAAATAGAAAAGAGAGAGAGTTAGAGCTTACCGGTCACCCTGGCCTGGCCTAGCTCGGCCCAGCCCACTGGCTACTGCCAGTCATCCCCCTCCTCTCGCCAGGAGGACGAGAGGCGCGTGCCCGGCGCCCGCAGCCACACGTCGGCCACCTCCTGCTTCTGCCGACACCCAGGACGCCGTCTACGAGTGCCACGCACCCTCCCTCGTCCCCCTCTCATTTTGCCCACTCTCCCCGTGCCCCTCTCCCTCCTCTGGCTCTCTCCCCATCCCCTCCCGAGAGGAGCTCATCGCCACCATCGCCGTCCACCGCGGCCATCGACCCTCTCTCATCTCTTCGACGTGTCCCCGAGCATCGCTGACGTCTTCCTCTTCCTCACGGGCGAGCCACGACGCCTCGGACGCACTGCAACGCCGCTTGCGCCGTCTTCTTCCACCTCGGTCCGCTGAGATCGCCGGCGACCGTACGCCGCCCCTGATGCCTCCCCGAGCTCGCTGAGGCCACCGCTACATTCCTCCGTTCCCCTCTCTTTCCTTTGCCGTTTTCTCCCTCTAACCGCGGGCTCCGTTGAGCCCAAGAGCTCACCGCCGCCACACATGGCGCCGCCGTGGCCACAGCTGCCGCCTTACGCTTTTGAGCCCGCCGTTGTGCTCACCGTGCTTCCAGAAGCATGCCAAGCCCACTAGCCCCTCCTCCCATGCACCCTAACGCCGGGCACGACCTGGCCGAACTCCGGCTGCCTCGCAAGTCACCGCCGCCGTCGACCTAGGCCACTAGGGCCGCTGCTGTTAGCACCATTGGATGTGGACGATTCTTCTCGTCCCATAGGTAGTCTCCGCCGTCTTTTTGGTCGCCGGAGACACAATCCCGACCTCCTCCGCCGTTTCGGCCTCACCGGCGGCTCAACGCCGGCCAAACTCCGGCAGGGTTTGACCCGTGGACTTGACTGGGTGGGCTAGGTTGACTTTCCCCCTGAGCCTATGACAGGTGGGGCCGGCCGATTAATTAGTTTAGGATTAGTGCTAACTAATTTTAGTTAGTTTAGGTCACTGACATGTGGGCCCAGGCCCCACTGACAGTTAGTTAGTACTAACTTAATTCTGTTAGTTAGCAGAGTCACTGACCAGTGGGCCCCACCAGTCAGGTTTGACTGGCCCCTGGCGCCTTTGACTTGCTGACATCACAGTGACGCAGTGCTGACGCAATTATTTAATTTCTGGATTTATTTTCATATAGGAAATTCCAGAAAATAGCCAAAACTTCTAAAAATCATAGAAAATCAACCATAGCTCCAAATCAAACAAATTATATATGAAAAATGATCAGAAAAATTCAATCTATCCATCTGTAATGGTTTCATGCATGACAAACCACTTTAACTTTGCTATTTAGGTGAAACAAGCTAACACACTCATTATGCATAAGAACTTTAACCTTCATTTGAATCTTTGGTTCAAATGGACCCATTTCAACTTGTTTCACATTGCATTAGGCAGGACACATCATTTTGCCATGTCATAGCATGCATCATATTGTTGCATATTGTCATGTGTTGATTATGTTCTGTGTGTCTTTCGTGGTAGGTTCTGCCTCCGAGGATATCTCCGAGTATCCAACTGAAGGGCAGTACCCTACTACCACTCCATCAGGCAAGCAGCCCCATTGATCATATCGATACAATCCCATGTTCCCGCCTCTGCTCTCATTTACTGCATTAAGACAACAACGTTTCAAACTGCTGTGTGCTACGGTAGTTGAACCCTTATCCTCTACATGACCTGTCATTGCCACAGTAACTAGATGAAACCCACTAGCATGTGTAGGAGTTGATTGAGCCATGTATGTGTTCCTACCTTGCTATGCCTGCTATGCTTAGAATTGTGTCAGGTCTGGTTCATCTGGGTGATGGGCTAGAGTGAAATGATTATGTCGGTAATGTGAGGGATGTGTTGAACATGATTTGGTAAAGGTATCGATGAGAGGCCATGTAGGAGTACATGGTGGGTTGTTTCATTGAAGCCGTCCATAAGAACTGAGATCTGTATGTGTGATTTAAGATTCAGTTACTACCATACATTGGGCCCGAAACCAATGGACCCTCTCGGCTTCTTAATCACCCTAGTACTTTGTCCAGGAGTTGCAATTAGTTTCTGGTGTTTGTAGGTTATGTGTTGGCGGCCGTGCATAGCGCTGACCCTAGGGGTGGGCTATGTTGCGGTAGATACACCGTGGCCGGGTATTTCGGGCGCCCGTTTGGCATCTCGGGACCCTGTTCACATCGTTCGGGGCCGTATGTGGAAACCTCGGCCGGACTCCCTGTGGATGGAACCTAGATAGGCGATAAACCTGGACTAGGGACTTGAGTGTTTAGGTAGGTTGTGGCCGACACCCTCGTTGGGCTTCTGCTTGAAGGTTGCCGAGTACATGTCATGTAAACGGCGGTAAGTGGTGAGAGTGTGTATGAAGAAGTACACCCCTGCAGGGTTAACATCATCTATTCGAATAGCCGCGTCCGCGGTAAAGGACTACTTGGTTGCCTATACAGTTCATAGACAAGTTAATGGTTACTAGTAAAAGACTCAAGATAAGTGTGAGTACCGAGGATGGCCCTCTCATAGGATGACGAGGGAGGATCCCCGGTGGAGTATTGTGTTGGTGATTAGTGGACTCGAGTGCGAAAACTATTTTACTAGTGGTGCCTCGTAGGATAGCTTAGCCAAGAGTCAAAGTTGGCTTGCTGCAATAACTCCACCACCTTCTTGAGAATGAGCATGTATAGTAGGTTCTGATGTAAGACTTGCTGAGTACCTTTGTACTCATGTTTGCTTAATTACTGTTTTCAGACGACAACACCGCCCCCTCCGATGGGTTTTATGTAGATCTCGACGTCGATGAGTGACTTGCCACCCAGGTGGTGATCCTGTCCATGGAGGGCCCTATGTAGATAGACAGGCTTTGAGAAGCCTTCTTGCTTTCTAGTGTCTGTACTCAGACCATTTGCTTCCGCATGTGCTTGTATGCTTGTATGACTTGAGTGTCGGGTCATGTGACCCCTACCTGTGTGAACATGTTATGTATGGCTCTCTGGAGCCTTTAAATAAAGTACTTGAGTTATAGAGTTTTGTTGTAATGTCATGTTGTATTTGCACATATCGAGCATATTGTGTGTATGAATGAAATGCTTGGTATGTGTGGGATCCGACAATCTAGTTGTTTACCCTTGGCAGCCTCTCTTATGGGGAAATGTAGTATAGTGCTCCTTGAGCCATAGTAGTCCGCTACAGCCCGGTTCCCCGGAGTCCTGCTAGCCCAGCACTAATGCTCATGACACTTGACTGGTCGGCATGTGTTTCACTTTGTTCCTATGTATGTCCCACCGGGGAAATGTCATGCGGTGACTACCGGAGTCCTGCCTAGCCTGCTACAGCCTGGGTTCCCCGGAGTCCTATTAGCCCAGTGCTACAGCCCGGATTCACACGCTGATGACCGACATGCTCGATGTGATTCATGTATGCATGTCCCCATAGGTCTGTGCCGCTTTGGGTTCACGACTAGCCATGTCGCCCCGGGTTCTCTGTCATATGGATGCTAGCGACACTATCATATACGTGAGCCAAAAGGCGCAAACGGTCCCGGGCCATGGTAAGGCGACACCCGTGGGGATACCATGCGTGAGGCCGCAATGTGATATGAGGTGTTATCGGCTAGATCGATGTGACTTGGAATCGGGGTCCTGACATATTTATTCCAGAGAAACCAGTTTTACAGAAAAGTCCCTCTAGATCATGCATTTAATAACTCACAAATGGTGCATCGGTTTAAAATGATTTATATATGAAAAATGACTAGAATTCCATCTAGTTTCATAACATCCAACTTTCATCCATGTTAAAAATGTTTAAAATGCTGATGTTTAAATTTGCTCAGATGCCATGCTAAAATGTTTTATTTCATAAATTAATCATCGTAGCTCCAAATTTAATAAACTTCATATGTAAATGGGGTACAAAAATGCCTAGTTTGACATGGTGAAAGTACTTTGCATGTTTAACAACTCTAAAATATGGTTTAGGGCAGAACAGTACCAAATCCATAATTTGCATATGGGGATTCTCCGGACTTGTTGTTTGTTGTTCCGGCCTCATTTAAACTTGCCTAGATAGGTAGTTTTCATATGCTTCACCCCTTTGCCATGTTTAAAAACATTTAATATTGTTGAGTACATAAACAGGAGAGAACTAAATAAGTCATGTGGTGCTTCGTCAATATGCAACTCATTGCATATTGCATATTGAGCTCCACTTAATTTGTAGTATTGTTTGTGCACTTTGCCATGCCATGCCTCATTAAACCGGACATGCATCATATTTGGTTGTGCATCATGCCATGATTATGTGATGGTTGTTTACTATGTTGCTTGATTCTTTCTGGTTTGCTTCTCTCGTTAGCTTCGGTTTCATTCCGGAGTTGTGAGCATCTGTTCGACTACGTCTGTTTGTCTTCTTCATGGACTCATTCTTCTTCCTTGCAGGATCTCAGGCAAGATGACCATACCCTCGAAATCACCTCTATCTTTGCTTGCTAGTTGTTCGCTCTATCGCTATGTCGCGCTACCTACCACTTGTTATATCATGCCTCCCATATTGCCATGTCAAGCCTTGATACGTCTCCGTCGTATCTACTTTTCCAAACACTTTTGCCCTTGTTTTGGAATCTAACTTGCATGATTTGAATGGAACTAACCCAGACTGACGCTGTTTTCAGCAGAATTGCCATGGTGTTATTTATGTGCAGAAACATAAGTTCTCGGAATGACCTGCAACTTCACGGAACGTCTTTTTGGAAATAATAAAAAATCCTTGCAAAAGATGAAGACCAGGGGCCCACACCCTAGCCACGAGGGTGGGGGCGTGCATGCCCCCCTGGGCGCGCCCCCTACCTCGTGGGCCCCCTGGAGCTCCTCCGACCTCAACTCCAACTCTATATATTTGCTTTTGGGGAGAAAAAATAGAGGAGAAGGATTCATCGTGTTTTACGATACGGAGCCGCCGCCAAGCCCTAAAACCTCTCGGGAGGGCTGATCTGGAGTCCGTTTGGGGCTCCGGAGAGGGGAATCCGTCGTTGTCGTCATCATCAACCATCCTCCATCACCAATTTCATGATGCTCACCATCGTGCATGAGTAATTCCATCGTAGGCTTGCTGGACGGTGATGGGTTGGATGAGATTTATCATGTAATCGAGTTAGTTTTGTTAGGGTTTGATCCCTAGTATCCACTATGTTCTGAGATTAATGTTGCTATGACTTTTCTATGCTTAATGCTTGTCACTAGGG
Organism: Triticum urartu; assembly: GCF_003073215.2. Classification (NCBI taxonomy): domain Eukaryota; kingdom Viridiplantae; phylum Streptophyta; class Magnoliopsida; order Poales; family Poaceae; genus Triticum; species Triticum urartu. The sequence continues at coordinate 475,113,640 of NC_053027.1, forward strand.
CCCGAGTGCCATGATTTCGGATCTGAACCTATTATGTTTTCATGAATATATGTGAGTTTTTGATCCTATCTTGCAAGTCTATAGTCACCTACTATGTGTTATGATCCGGCAACCCCGAAGTGACAATAATCGGGACCACTCCCGGTGATGACCGTAGTTTGAGGAGTTCATGTATTCACTATGTGTTAATGCTTTGGTCCGGTACTCTATTAAAAGGAGGCCTTAATATCCCTTAGTTTCCTCTAGGACCCCGCTTCCACGGGAGGGTAGGACAAAAGATGCCATGCAAGTTCTTCTCCATAAGCATATATGACTATATTCGGAATACATGCCTACATTACATTGATGAATTGGAGCTAGTTCTGTGTCACCCTAGGTTATGACTGTTACATGATGAACCGCATCCGGCATAATTCTCTATCACCGATCCATTGCCTACGAGCTTTCCATATATTGTTCTTCGCTTATTTACTTTTCCGTTGCTATTGTTACAATCACTACAAAATACCAAAAACATTACTTTTGCTATCATTACCTTTTGCTACCGTTACCACTACTATCATATTATTTTGCTACTAAATACTTTGTTGCAGATATTAAGTTTCCAGGTGTGGTTCAATTGACAACTCAGCTGCTAATACTTGAGAATATTCTTTGGCTCCCCTTGTGTCGAATCAATAAATTTGGGTTGAATACTCTACCCTCGAAAACTGTTGCGATCCCCTATACTTGTGGGTTATCAAGACTATTTTCTGGCGCCGTTGCCGAGGAGCATAGCGCTATTCTTTGAGTCACATGGGATTTATATCTGCTTATCATTATGAAGAACTTGAGAGATCCAAAAACAAAGATTTATCCCTCAACTATGAGGGGAGGTAAGGAACTGCCATCTAGCTCTGCGCTTGATTCACCTTCTGTTTTGAGTAAGCTTGCGACACCTAAACCTGCTTCTGCTATTGATTCTGATATGTCGCATGTTATTGATGATGCCACTTCTGCTATGCATGATACTTATGATGAAACTGCTTCTACGCTTGATACTACTATGCCACTTGGTGAATTTCTTGATGAACAACTTGCTAGGGTTAGAGAGAATGAAATTATTGAATCTGATAATATTGATGAAAGTGATGATGAAGACTCTCCCCCTAATAAATATGAATTGCCTGTTGTTCCTGAGGGTTATGTTCTGGATGAAGAATCTGCTAGAGCTATTTTAGCTTGCAATGATAGATATGATCTAAAGAGGTTATTAGCTAAATGGAAGTAGCAATCCCTTAATGCTAGAATGAAACCTGACCCTGCTTTTGCTACTTCACCTATCTGTGTTACTGATAAGGATTATGAATTCTCTGTTGATCCTGATATAATTACTTTGGTTGAATCTGATCCTTTTTATGGCTATGTTACCGCTTTTGCTCAGCTCCTCTTATAGCGTTGCTAGTTGCAGGTGTAGTTGAAGTTTGTTCCATGTTGGAACATGGATATGTTGGGATATCACAATATCTATTATTTTAATTAATGCATCTATATACTTGGTAAAGGGTGGAAGGCGCGGCCTTATGCCTAGTGTTTTGTTCCACTCTTGCCGCCCTAGTTTCCGTCATACCGGTGTTGTGTTCCTTGATTTTGCGTTCCTTACGCGGTTGGGTGTTATGGGAACCCCTTGACAGTTCGCTTTGAATAAAACTCCTCTAGCAAGGCCCAACCTTGGTTTTACCATTTGCCTCACCACCACCTATACTTTTCCCTTGGGGGTCGCGCTCTAGAGGGTCATATTTATTTTTACCCCCCCCCCCCCCCCCGGGGCCAGTGCTTCTCTAAGTGTTGGTCCGAACTGGGCGATGTCCAACGCCCCCTGGGCAACCAAGGTCTATGCCAACCTGACGTCTTGCCCATCAGGTGTGCCCTGAGAACGAGATATGTGCAGCTCCTATCGGGATTTGTCGGCACATTTGGGCGGTCTTGTTGGTCTTGTTTTACCATTGTCAAAATGTCTTATAACCGGGATTCCGAGACTGGTCGGGTCTTCTCAGGAGAAGGAATATCCTTCGTTGACCGTGAGAGCTTGTGATGGGCTAAGTTGGGACACCCCTGTAGGGTTTGAACTTTCGAAAGCCGTACCTGCGGTTATGTGGCAGATGGGGATTTGTTAATATCCGGTTGTAGAGAACTTGACACTTAACTTAATTAAAATGCATCAACTGCGTGTGTAGCCGTGATGGTCTCTTCTTGGCGGAGTCCGAGAAGTGAACACGGTTCTTGTGTTATGCTTGAACGTAAGTAGTTCCAGGATCATTTCTTGATCACTTCTAGCTTCTCGACCGTTGCGTTGCTTCTCTTCTCGCTCTTATTTCCATATGTTAGCCACCATATATGATTAGTGCTTGCTGCAGCTCCACCTCTTTACCCTATCCTAGCCATAAGCTTAAATAGTCTTGATCTCACGGGTGTGAGATTGTTGAGTCCTCATGACTCACAGATACTTCCAAACAGTTGCAGGTGCCGATGATACCAGTGCAGGTGACACAATCGAGCTCAAGTGGGAGCTCGATGAAGATCTTGATCGTCGTTTTGTTTCGTTTCCCGTTGATCAGTAGTGGAGCCCAGTTGGGACGATCGGGGATCTAGCATTTGGGGTTGTCTTCTTTTACTTTGGTTCCGTAGTCGGACCTTGATTGTATTCTGGATGATGTATGTTTAACTTGTATTTGTGTGAAGTGGCGATTGTAAGCCAACTCTTTATCCCTTTCTTATTCAGTACATGGGATTGTGTGAAGATTACCCCTCTTGCGACAAACCTACCATGCGGCTATGCCTCTAAGTCGTGCCCCGACACATGGGAGGTATAGCCGCATTGTGGGTGTAACAAGTTGGTAATCAGAGCCATCCCCGACTTAGGAGCCCCCTGCTTGATCGAATCACTGACGTTGTTGAGTCTAGAAAAAAATGTTTTGAGTCTTAGGATTATATATCGGAGAGTAGGATTGTTTTTACTCCTCAGTCCCTTTGTCGCTCTGGTGAGGCCTCCTAACATAGAAGTTTTGACTCTCCTCTCCTCAAATTTCATGAAACAAAATTAGGATCACGCGGGTATCTTGGAATCATTCCGATAGTATTGTGACGAGAACATTGTTCTTGGTGCCTCCTGACATTTAGGGGTTGTGGCAGTGTCCCGGGGAGTTGAGCTCCGAGGTGTTGTCGTCACAATTTTATCATTGCAGTTCTGGAATACCTGAGTTTCGCCGACATCGAAAATCTCTTTTATGCAGTTGTAGGTGAGATAACCTCAACGCCACCCAGTACTGGGGTGGGAGTTTGGGAGTATTGCCATAACTAATATAACGGATGCTTTTCGAAGGTTGAGGTACACGATTTCCGAAGGTTTCTTGGTTATGTGTTGAAGGATGGATACAGGTGGATGTAGGAATTGTTAGTTTGGGTGAGATATTATGCTTCCCAACACCTGATTGCATAACCAGAAAGTTTCGGGAGTTTATAAGTGGGAATTCAAGTAGTTCCTAGAATATCTTTCCAACAGACACATGATACGATTTGGGGTCTATCATATGTTTGTTTCCGGCTTGTTTTGCAAGACAAATCTTTTGTTTTGTTTTCAGTTGTGGTATTCGAGTTGCCTCAATGTCAAGTGTTGAATCCATACCTTTCCTAAGCAGTGTTCTCATATTTCTATGTGAATACTAATCCTTCATGATAATCGAGATTGTCATGTCAATCCTTTTCAACCGGCGTGTTTCTCTTCAAGTGGATCCGATCATTTTCAACATCCGCAAGATCAACTCAAAGTTTTCTCAACGGTGTTTGTGTCATCCGTCCCAAGTTGCCTTTGTTTTCCTGCCCTCCCACCCTTTTTCTTCGAGGACTCGGTTTTCTTAATCAAGTATCCATTTTATTCATGCGAAGTCTCTTCATTCTTTTCCTTCAATGTTCTTAGCCGGTGGTTCTCATGAAGCTTATCTACAAGTTCATCATTCCTCGTTTATTTATCTTCTCCGGTGGATTCAAGTCAAGTTTTCGGTGTTTATCATATTCCCTTCCTTTCTCCAAGTGTTTTCGTATGCGTGTATCTCTTAATCATTCACTTCTCGCTATTCAATTGTTTCGGAGTGCTGAAGATATCTCAGAAGATTCGTGTTTCCACTCTGCATTCGTTCAACCTATTCCGAGGGTGTTATCTCATTCAATCTATTTTATTCAACCGGTGCAATCTCTCTTAAAATTGTTCAACGGTGTATCTTTTGAGTGGGCCTTAACCCACAGGTCTTTTCCCAGGATCTTACCTGACTCTTCTTTTTCAGAGTTATTCTCAAATTCTTTTCAAAGTGTGACGTAAGAATGAATTGTCATCAGTCATAGGTCTTTCTCTAAGATCTTTCAAATTCTTTTCATTGTTGATTCAACCTTTATAATCTACATTATTCTGGAGTGTCTCAAAAAATCATGGTGGTGTTTCTCGTCGTCATTCTCGGATTTTGAAAACCGAAGAAGAGTTTTTCCTCCAAATCTTATCCGTTCTATCAGAGATGCGTAGTTCAAGCTTGCTGCCATCCTCTCATAATTGTTTTTGATTGTGAGAATTCTTTTCACCCATCCGGAGCAATTCAAGAGTCTTTTTAGCTTGATTCTCCGAAGGCCATCATTCTCGGTTTATTCATTCTCAGCTTTCAACTCTCATTCTCCAAATCATACCGGTGCATCATTCAAGTATTATCTAATCAGCTCGTGATCTCTTCATTCTCTTGTATCTAAATTTCCCCAAGTATCTTTGTTCATTTTCAAATTCTTACCGGTGATCCATCCCTTTACTTCGTTCGTTTTCAATTCTATGGTGGTTCGTTCAAGAGTTCTCTTCCTTGGTTACCATATCAATTCATTTGTTCTTTCCAATCATACCGGCGGTTCATTCAAGTCCATCTCAAGCTTGCGCTATATCTCTCCTTAATTCTTTCCAATGAGAATGAGTAGTATGACATATCAATTGTGTCATCAATTTAATTGATGAAGGATAAGCATAATGTAATTCTTATTCTTGTTTCATCCGAGTGAATTCAATTCCTTATTCCGGAGGTTCATCAAATTCTCGGTTCTAGTGTTTCACCTTTTTCCCTTTTCCAGAGCTCCAAGTTTTTCTCGGTTATACCTTTTGTTTTCTACTTCTCTTTCTTTCTATCATCCTTTATTACCAGAGTTCTTCATGGAGGCTCTACATGGTGGTTCATCAAGGATTCCTTCCATTCTTTAATTGTTCTTTAAGATTTGTCTCGAAGTTATGATCCGTCAAGCTATTCTCAAATTTAAACATGGTGTTCAACACATGTCTTGTTTTATAGAGTTCAAACATTCTTCATCTTGCATTTCAAAGTGCAATTCTTTGTACATTATCTTTTGAGGTGGTCTTATATCATTCTTGACAAATTTTCCTTCGTGTTTCATGATTCGCAAGTTGTCACGGATGAGATATGTAAACCCATCACTTTCTTTTCGTTTAGGAGATCCTTTGCAACCCATCAATATCTTCATTGGAGTTATCTTGGATTATATTTCACCTAAAGCCTTCCCTAAGGAATGTTGCAATTTTGGTGCTTATCAATGATCCAATCTTCTCCTTCCCATATCGGTGAATAAGTTTTTCATCTCTTCTTTGTTCCTGATCAATCATTGTTTTCGGTGGCAGAATTTCACCTTAGTTTTGAGATGTTTTCCATAAGCCCACTACAAGCTTATTCGTTTCGTTGTTGGTTTTTCCAACAATTCCATTATAACCTTCTTGGAAGGGTGCTCTCCAAGCTCATTTGTGGCAGAAGTTGGCATTTTCTTCTCCATTCTGTTATTCCAGTGATCTATCTTCTATTCTTTCTTCCGGAGGCTTTGTGATGTTGCTCTCTTCACTCATCATCTCGAATTGTGAGGACCGTGTTATTTTCGTGCTTATCCATTTAACCAGAGTGTCGTGCCCTCTTTTCAAGTTCTTCCCATTATGTCAAGTTTTGCCTCCCTTCTAAACCGGAGTGTTGTCGTAATTGATCTTTATTGCTCCTTGTACATCTCGAATCGACCGGAGTGCTTGCATGTACTTCTTGCCCATTACAACCCTTTTCTCATGTCTTTCAACCTACAGGGTTCTCGTGATGTTCCTTGTTCCTCTTTTCTAACGGAGTGTTTTCAATTTGTTCAATCTCTCAAGGTTTGTGGTTTCACTCGTTTGTCAAAGAAGCAACTTAGTTTTACCTTTTCCCCTTCCACTTCCGTTTCCCCCGGTGCCATCCTAGATCTTGGGACGAGATCCACTTGTAGTTATGGAGTGTTGTAACGCCCCGAGACCGATGCGCCAGGTGTCTTCCAGTTATTTGCGGTTGTTGCCTTGTCATTCATTTGCGTGTTGCATCTTCGCCATGTCATCATGTGCATTGCATCATCATGTTTTCAAAACTTGCATCCGTTCCGGCCTCCCCGTTCCTTCTGTTGTCCATTTAGAGCCCAGACACACTTGCACGCGCCCGCGGCATGTCCGAAATATTATTTTATAAGTGGCCGGAAAATGTTCTCGAAATGGGTTGAAAGTTGGCATGCGGTGTTGTTATGTTGTCAGTAGGCCGCCTACCAAGTTTCATCGCATTCGGAGTCCGTTTGACGCCCCAACGGATAACTATAGCGACAATATAGTCGGTCAAACATCGGACGTTTTCGGTCTCCGGAAGCAGTTGCCGGGCTGCTTTACTTCCCTCTCATCTCAGCCCAACCTCTCTAGCACAGCCCACTAGTCCACCTATCTAACCCCCCTCCACTCCGGACCCTCCGATCGAGATCGAATGGCTCTAAAACGGCCTCAAACCCCCTAACCCTAACCATTTTCCCTATATAAAAACACCCCTTCCAAATTTGGGCATCCCCTAGCCTCCACCTACCTTCTAGCCTTCCACTCGGGATCCCCGCAGCCGCCAGCCACCTCCATCCTTGTTTTCAGCGCCAGCGCACTCCCCCGCTGCCAGGCTGGCCAGCCGCCACCCTGCATCGCCCTCCCCGCCGCCCGCAGCCACTGGGGAGTTGCCACGCGTCCCCAGCGCGTCCCCTGCCCGCTCCCGGCCGCCGCAGGCCCGCCTAGGCCCGCACGGAACCCGCGGAGCCCATTCGGGCCCGGCCCCGTGCGCCCCTGGCTCCCTCACCCACTCTCCCGGTTCCCCGCTCGATCTCCTCGCCGCCGCCTCGTCCTTGCGCTCCGACCACCAGGGGCCTCGCCGGAGCAAGGGCGCCTGACCCCACCGCCTTGCAGCCGCGTCGCCGGCGGGCAACCCAGGCCGACCCTGCCTCCTCTCTCCCCATCCTCCTCCATTTTTCCTCTATCTCTCTCTCCGATCTCAAGCTCTCTCTCTCCTATAGGTACCCACGCCGCACCGCCCCTAGCTCGTCGTGCCCCGCCGCCGCGGCCAGATCCGGCTGAGATCCGCCGGATCCGGCCACCAACGCCCCGTTCCCAGGTTCCTCTGCTCGCCGGAGTCGCGCCGGTACCGCCGCCCACCTGCCATCGCCACCCTGCCCCCTGCTCGTGCGAGCGCACGAGGAGGCCAACCTCCAGCCCCGTGGGCCGCGACCTCCCCGGCCCAGCATCGCCCGCAGCTCCAAGGCCCAGCTGCGCGCCCCCTGCCGGCCTCCCTCCTCCACCGAACGGGCCGAAGCCCATGGGTGAGCTACCTCCCCAACGCATGTTCCTGCTAGGCCCGCGAACAGTTTCGGCCCGATGTATTTTTTAATGCCTCTGCGATTTTGCTATTTATTCCAGAGAAACCAGTTTTACAAAAAAGTCCCTCTAGATCATGAATTTAGTAACTCACAAATGGTGCATCGGTTTAAAATGATTTATATATGAAAAATTACTAGAATTCCATCTAGTTTCATAATATCCAACTTTCATCCATGTTAAAAATGTTTAAAATGTTGTTCGTTTAAATTTGCTCCTATGCCATGCTAAAATGTTTTATTTCATAACTTAATCGCCGTAGCTCCAAATTTAATAAACTTCATATGTAAATGGGGTAGAAAAATGCCTAGTTTAACATGGTGGAAGTACTTTGCATGTTTAACAACTCTAAAATATGGTTTAGGCCAGAATAGTACCAAATCCATAATTTGCATATAGGGATTCTCTGGACTTGTTGTTTGTTGTTTCGGCCTCATTTAAACTTGCCTAGATAGGTAGTTTTCATATGCTTCACCCCTTTGCCATGTTTAAAAACATTTAATATTGTTGAGTACATAAACATGAGAGAACTAAATAAGTCATGTGGTGCTCTCGTTGCATATTGCATATTGAGCTCCACTTAATTTGTAGTATTGTTTGTGCACTTTGCCATGCCATGCCTCATTAAATCGGACATGCATCATACTTGGTTGTGCATCATGCCATGATTATGTGATGGTTGTTTACTATGTTGCTTGCTTCTTTCCGGGTTGCTTCTCTCATTAGCTTCGGTTTCATTCCAGAGTTGTGAGCATGCGTTCGACTACGTCCGTTTGTCTTCTTCATGGACTCGTTCTTCTTCCTTGCGGGATCTCAGGCAAGATGACCATACCCTCAAAATAACTTCTATCTTTGCTTGCTAGTTTTTCGCTCTATCGCTATGTCGCGCTACCTACCACTTGTTATATCATGCCTCTCATATTGCCATGTCAAGCCTCTAACCCTCCTTCCTAGCAAACCATTGTTTGGCTATGTTACCGCTTTTGCTCAGCCCCTCTTATAGTGTTGCAAGTTGCAAGTGAAGTTGAAGTTTGTTCCATGTTGGAACATGGATATGTTGGGATATCACAATATATATTATTTTAATTATTGCATCTATATACTTGGTAAAGGGTGGAAGGCTCAGCCTTATGCCTGGTGTTTTGTTCCACTCTTGCCGCCCTAGTTTCCATCATACCGGTGTTATGTTCCTTGATTTTGCGCTCCTTACGCGGTTGGGTGTTATGGGAACCCCTTGACAGTTTGCTTTGAATAAAACTCCTCCAGCAAGGCCCAACCTTGGTTTTACCATTTGCCTCACCACCACCTATACTTTTCCCTTGGGGGTCGCGCTCTAGAGGGTCATATTTATTTTTACCCCCCCCCCCCCCCCGAGCTAGTGATTCTCTAAGTATTGGTCCGAACTAGGCGATGTCCGGCGCCCCCTGGGCAACCAGGGTTTATGCCAACCTGGCGTCTTGCCCATCCGGTGTGCCCTGAGAACGAGATATGTACAGCTCCTATCGGGATTTGTCGGCACATCCGGGCGGTCTTGCTGGTCTTGTTTTACCATTGTCTAAATGTCTTGTAACCGGGATTCCGAGACTGATCGGGTCTTCTAGGGAGAAGGAATATCCTTCGTTGACCGTGAGAGCTTGTGGTGGGCTAAGTTGGGACACCCATGCAGGGTTTGAACTTTTGAAAGCCGTGCTCGCAGTTATGTGGCAGATGGGAATTTGTTAATATCCGGTTGTAGAGAACTTGACACTTAACTTAATTAAAATTTATCAACCGCGTGTGTAGCCGTGATTGTCTCTTCTCTGCGGAGTCCGGGAAGTGAACACGGTTCTTGTGTTATGCTTGAACATAAGTAGTTTCAGGATCACTTCTTGATCACTTCTAGCTTCTCGACCGTTGCGTTGCTTCTCTTCTCGCTCTTATTTGCGTATGTTAGCCACCATATATGCTTAGTGCTTGCTGCAGCTCCACCTCTTTACCCTATCCTACCCATAAGCTTAAATAGTCTTGATCTCGCGGATGTGAGATTGCTGAGTCCTCGTGAATCATAGATACTTCCAAACAGTTGCAGGTGCTGATGATACCAGTGTAGGTGACGCAACCTAGCTCAAGTGGGAGCTTGATGAAGATCTTGATCGTCGTTTTGTTTCATTTCCTGTTGATCAGTAGTGGAGCCCAGTTGGGACGATCGGGGATCTAGCATTTGGGGTTGTCTTCTTTTACTTTGGTTTCGTAGTCGGACCTTGATTGTATTTTGGATGATGTATGTTTAACTTGTATTTGTGTGAAGTGGCGATTGTAAGCCAACTCTTTATCCCTTTCTTATTCAGTACATGTGATTGTGTGAAGATTACCCCTCTTGTGACAAACTTACCATGCGGCTATGCCTCTAAGTCGTGCCCCGACACGTGGGAGATATAGCCGCATTGTGGGTGTAACATGAACCCGGGCACCGGCGGCTCCGTCCCGGCACCGAATGTCGGTGGGGAGGGGGCCACTTCGTCCCAGCTTGGCACAGGTGAGTTGCTTGCCTCCCGTTCCCGCTCTTTCTTCTTCTTTCAAATTTTGATCTTGACTTCGCCTCATTCTCCTTCTCGGTACCCAGATCCTTCCTCGGCGGACCGGGAGGACGTGGACACCGTCATCGGAGAGGTCGCCAGAGAGGCCACAGCCGAGGCCGACGAGATCGCCGCTGAGGAGGCCTCCAAGGATGTTGCTAAGGACACCGCTGAGGGGCCTGCCGGGGAGGCCGGCAAGGCCGCTGCCGAGGAGGCCGGCAAGGGGCCTGCCGGGGAGGCTAGCAAGGCCACTACCGAGGAGGAGGTGGTCGACAACCAGCCTTCCTCCTCCGCCGCTTCTGGATCGGGCAAATATCTGAAGGTGGGCGAGGACTTGTTCGTCCACCTCCCATGGACGGCGAGCACCAGGGCGCCTACCAAGGGGGAGGTGTTCGACGATGAGGTGCTTGCCACCGCCGGGCTCGAGGTCTTTGATGGACCGAGTGTCGGTGGCGGTGGTTCCCAGGAAGAGCGGCTCCTCCAGAGCATGAGCGCCAGCTTCCACAAGCTTCAGGCGCTTCACCGCGCCCGCCTGGACAAGGCCAAGTCTAGGATGGCAGCGGTGGACAAGGCAGGCGGACCTCGAAGGGCACGTCGCCGAGACACAGACTTGGTTCCGCCAGGCCTGTGAGGAGCTGAAGACCGCCCAGGATCAGCTGGCCGAGCGCAAGATGGAGCTTGTCATGAAGCAGGCCGATGTCGAGAAGGCCCCGAAGGCGGCGAGTCGACATGCCGCCAACGAGGAGGCCGCTCGGCCCAGCACCAGGCCGAGCTAAACTCCCAGGAGGAGGACCTTGCCGCTCGCGAGGAGAAGCTCGCCGCGACACTCCGCGGCAAGGACGAGGAGGTCCAGGAGCTTGTCGTGCAGCGGACCCGGGAACTGGAGCAGAGGCACGAGGAGGCCCTAAATACTCAGGCCCAGGTCCATGCCGGCAAGGTGAACAAGCTGGAGGTGGAGCGTGACGGGCTGAAGGAGCAGATCAAGGAGCTGACGGGGGAGAGGGACGCGGCCAAGGGCGCCTTGGCTGATGCACAGACCGCAGTCCTCGAGAAGGTCGAGCTACTCTCCACTGCCAACGAGTCCATCAAGGACCTGAAGCTGAAGCTGGAGGGTCTTGAAGGGACGCTCTCGGAGGTCAGGGCCCGGGAGGGGACTGAGGGAGTCCTGGACTAAGGGGTCCCCGGGCATCCGGCTTGTTATCCATGGGCAGGACTGATGGGCTGTGAAGACATGCAGGCTGAAGACTGTACCTATGTCCGGATTGGACTCTCCTTGGCGTGGAAGGCAAGCTTGGCGACCGACTATGAAGATTCCTTATTATGTAACCGACTCTATGTAAACTCTAGATCCCCCCTGGTGTCTATATAAACAGGAGGGGTTAGTCCGGAAAGGATATATTCACTGCCATAGTCATACAGGTTAGACTTCTAGGGTTTAGCCATTACGATCTCGTGGTAGATCAACTCTTGTAACACTCATATTCATCAATATCGATCAGGCAGGACGTAGGGTATTACCTCCATAGAGAGGGCCCGGACCTGGGTAAACACCGTGCCCCCCGTCTCCTGTTACCATCGATCCTAGACGCACAGTTCGGGACCCCCTACCAGAGATCCACCGGTTTTGACACCGACATTGGTGCTCTCATTGTGAGTTCCACTGTGCCATCGACGAAAGGTTCGATGGCCCCTTCAACCATCTATAGCGACGCTGCCCAAGGAGAAACCTTCCTCCCCGGACAGATTTTCGTGTTCGGCGGCTTCGTACTGCGGGCCAACTCGCTTGGCCATCTGGAGCAGATCGATAGCTATGCCCCGGGCCACCAGGTCAGATTTGGAAGCTTGAACTATGTCGCGGATATCCGTGGAGACTTGATCTTCAATGGATTTGAGACCACAGCGATCGCTCCCCCTCACCCCGATGAACATGACTTAAATCTGTCATCGGATCACATCCGAGAGCTGGTCCCTGTTGCTGCAACGGCCTTAGAACCGGAGCAGATCATGCCATCCGAGGCCACAGAGTCCACGGCGTTGGGGCCACACATGGACTCGACATCCCGCAATATTTGCGTCAATGGAACTCCAGATTTGTCTCCGGCTATAAGTCCCGGACCGGGTACGCCTGCGGACACCGAGCTAGATCAGTTATCGATTTTCGAATTTAGTGCCGCAAACACCTTCCAGCACTCACCTTTGGGTGATGTGCTAAACTCTTTAAAGAACTTGTCCTTGGAGAAGGACTCATAGCCGAACTATGTTCGGTTCGAGCCAGAGGCTGATGATGGGGAATTTCGCTTCCCACCCGCCACCCACTTCATATCCACTGTCGATGACTTAACCGACGTGCTTGATTACGGCTCCACAGACATCGACGATATGGATGACGATGGCGACATGGAGCAAGGCCAAGACCCGCCGTTCACTGGATATTGGACGGCCACCTCTTTATACGATGTGTACATGGTCGATACACCTAAAAAAGCTAGCAAAGATGACAAAGGAGATCTAGTTGCGAATAAACCTTCTGAGACACAGTCCAAACACCGGCGCCCTAAACGCCGCTCTAAGCCTCGTCGCTCAAATGATGGCAACACTGGCACCGGAGAAAATAGTACTCCGGGCGACACCGAAAACAATGAAGACCTTGTCGGGGCTGCATCCGAACAGGAGGAACAAGACAACGTGCAAGATAACCCTGATAAACAGGCCATGCCCAATGACCCAGACGATGATAGTTATCGTCCAGTCTCCGAGGATGATGAGAGCCTCGGCAATGAGGAATTCATCGCGCCTGAGGCACCCCTCGAGCAGGAGCGCTTCAAGCGCCAGCTAATAGCCACTGCAAGAAGCATGAAGAAGAAGCAGCAGCAGCAGCTCCAAGCTGATCAAGACCTGCTCATTGATTGGTGGACTGATGTCCTGGCAGCTGAAGAATACGGCCTCAAACGCCTAGCCAAGAGTTACCCAAAGCGCAGACTGCTACCTCAATTCGATGAGGAGGCACCAGATCCCATACCTCCCTCACGCAACGCAGACCGACCACCACGCGGTCGGGATAGTGCGGCGGACCGACCACCCCGCGGTCGGGATAAAACGGCAACTCGGGCCGAACAACAGCCCGCCCCACCACCTCGCAACAACAGGGACAGAACAGCTCGGGATCATACATACGACCTTCGGCGGGAGTTGGTCAGTAGAGCAGGACACACCAGATCAATCTACGGATCGTGAGGACGCTTCCCGACTCGGGACGACGGCTACCTATTCGGACGTGACAAACCTAGTCACACCCGGGCCGATAACCGTAGACGGACTCCATCGGAAGTGCGCCGTGATGCGGCCCGATATAGAGGCACCACGCGCCCTCTCTGCTTCACAGATGAGGTGCTTGGTCACGAATTCCCCGAGGGGTTCAAGCCCATCAATATTGAATCATACGATAGAACAACCGATCCCGCAGTATGGATTGAGGAGTTCATTCTCCACATCCACATGGCCCGTGGAGATGACCTCCACGCCATCAAATACCTCCCACTGAAACTCGAAGGGCCAGCTAGACACTGGCTAAACAGCCTGCCTGAGAATTCCATCGGCAGCTGGGAGGACTTGGAAGAGGCCTTCCTTGACAACTTCCAAGGTACATATGTCCGGCCACCTGATGTCGATGACTTAAGCCACATAGTTCAACAACCTAGAGAATCAGCTCAAAAATTCTGGACTAGGTTCCTAACCAAAAAGAACCAGATCATTGACTGTCCGGATGCTGAAGCCCTAGCGGCCTTTAAACACAGCATCCATGATGAATGGCTAGCACGCCACCTCGGCCAAGAAAAGCCGAAGTCCATGGTAGCCCTTACGGCACTCATGACCCGCTTTTGCGCGGGTGAGGGCAGCTGGTTGGCTCGTAGCAAAAACACAGCCAGCGAGACAGGCCCCTCCGAGGCCAAGAACAGCACCAACAAGCTCCACCGCAATAGACACAAACGCTGAAGCAATGGTGACAACACCGATGACACCACCGTTAATGCTGGATTCAACGGCTCCAAGTCCGACCAGCGAAAGAAGCCCTATAACAGGAACAGCGAGGGGCCATCTAGCCTGGATCACATACTCGATCGTCCGTGCCAGATACATGGTACCCCAGATAAACAAGCCAATCACACCAACATAGACTGTTGGGTTTTCAAACAGGTTGGCAAGTTAAACGCCGAAAACAAGGAAAAGGGATCACAAAGTGAGGATGAGTACGAAGAGCCCCGATAGTCGAACACCGGGGGGCATAAGAAATTTCCCCCTCAAGTCAAAATGGTGAACATGATATACGCTATACACATCCCCAAAAGGGAGCGTAAGCGAGCACTTAGGGACGTCTACGCGGTAGAGTCAGTCGCCCCAAAATTCAATCTGTGGTCGTCATTCCCGATCACCTTCGATCGTCGAGATCACCCAACTAGTATACGGCATGGCGGTTCAGCCGCACTGGTTGTGACACCCCAAAATTTTGGCCTTGTTTTATTAAATTAAAATTTTTGCCAGGAATTAAAACTTTGATTTTTTTGGACTCCCTTTTGATTTTTTTTAAAACATTTCCTTTCTTATTATCATGGAGTCATTCCCTAAAGTGAAAACCTTTCAAATATGTTATTGGACTTGTTTAACCTCTCAAGAAAAACTTTTCTTTTACCAGTATGACTAATTACATAATTAATTTGCTTGATCTTTATTTTCTTGAAAAATGGTTTTTCAAGGTTATATGGCCATAATTGAACTACAACCATTTGATAAATTCACCTAAAATTCCAACCAAAATTTGGAGATGTTATCTGATGTTTTTAAATCACTTTTGTGCAAAAATATATTTTATTCATGAAATATTTTGAGCTCTACACAAAAATTTTCTTCTCTGGTCCATAGTGCAATTTGCACTATAACCCATTTAAATATTTCTTTCTGGCCTCCACCAAAATTATGGGATGTTGGTAGTAGCATATGATTCAACTTTATGCAAAAACCTAGTGCTGTTCTTTGAAAATTTTGAGTGAATCAACCTCTTTTCCATTCTGGTCCAGCCTTGTGATTTCTACTGCAACCCTATTTATTTTTGCTCCAATGACCTTGTGCTTTCTCCTGCTTATAGTACTCCCTACCAAACCCCTAAGTCCAGGAGCAAGCACCCATTGGCATATTTTTGGTTCATGAAATAATGTCATTTATTTCCTGTCCAGAATTGAAGTTTTGCAAAGCTTGCACTAACAAGTTTATGCTTTTCACAAACTAACCTCACCACTCTCTCTTGCATTTAAGGAGACCCTGATCTGGAGAATTTGGCCACCCCAAGAAGAGCCTAGGTACCTGTGGCATTTTGTCAAACACCTGGAGAGCATGGCCAGATTTGACATGATCTTGAATTTGCTTTGTGAACTTGGTCTCCTGACCTAACCACCATGCCCATTCACCTTCTATCTAACCCTAACCTAGCCCTGTTTCTTCCCAGCCTCAACCGCGACCTCTAGCGTGCTCTGGCATTGTGTCGAGCACATCCCATGCGTGCCCAGAGCGCGAGCAGAGCGTGCGTTTGGCACGCGTTTTGCACGTGCCTCACCCGAGCCGACGCATCGCGCCCCTGGCCTTGCCACCACTGCAGAGCCATGCCACGCACGTCCCTCCTCACCGCTACGCGCCAAGCCGCCCCTCGCCACGCCCGGCAGGCCAAGAGCTAGCCGCCACGGCCGCCGACAGCCCCTGCTCCGTTCAGCGCCACCCAAGCCTCTCCCGCTCGCCACCTGGCCCCTGGAACAGCGCGATCTCATCCACGAGTGTGTCCACTAGCGCTCGTCGCTGCCACGACGCCCTAGCTACAGAATGGCGGTCGCCGGCGACCTTATCCGCGGCCGCCGCGGAACCGACCTCGTCGCGCTATAAATGGAGGTCCCCGAACTCCCCCGAGCACGCAGGCAACCTCAGGCCACCCCAATGGCACTCCCCTAGCTCGCATTCGACCCGGGGAGGCCTTCTTCCTCATCTCCGGCAACTCCTGCCGCCACCACCGCCCCGGCCAATCCGGCACCTCTAGTACCTCCCCCTCTCCGTTCTCTCCACCAAGAGCTTCCTCATCCTCCCGTGAACCATTCCCACTACTCAATTTTGATTGGGACACACCGCGGGAGAAAAATCACCTTGCCCGACGGTCTCCATCCGCCGCGAAGCTCGCCGCCGGCAGCTCCGTCCATCCCCGAGACCATATCGACCACCGGAGTGACCGTCTTGATCCCCTGAGCACGCCGATGGCCTCCGTTCCCCGAACGGTGCCGTCATTCGCCGGTGAGCCTCGCCGGAGCCCCGCCCCGCTCGGGCAGAGGAGGGAGAAGACGCGGGCGACGGGTCAAACCTGACCAATGGGCTAGGCGGGCCCACCGTCAGTGACCCAGCGTCGGTCCACGTGGGTTAAGTGGAAGCGCATTTCCAAAATACGCTTTCGACGTGTACGTGTCTATTCGAAACGTTTTCTTTTCTGTTTTATTTTAAATAACAGATTTTGACCACAACTTTGACTGCCTATAACTTTTTAAATATAACTCCAAATGAATTAATTCTTTTTCCTACATCTCTCAAATATTGTCTAGTTTATTTTAAGATTTATTTGAAAATTTTCCAAACAACTTTTTTGTACTGTTTTTGAAATATGTGTTATTTGCATATTTTTGGAAATAGGATTTTTGGGAGAGAAGGAAGCTTTCAAAAATTTTGGAGAGCACCCCCACCTCTCCACACCATTAAAGGCAAGCATTCTGAACCCCGGAATAATATTTTTGGTGTACTAGTTGACACGTTTATAACATCACCTTATATCGGAGAACTTGTTATTTCATGTGATATGATCATTTGCATGAAGGCATATTAGTGATTTTCCTCGCTGTTGGAATGAATATACTTGTGATGGTAATCACCCTCATGTGCCTTGCATGCATGCCGGAAAGGAATCCGGGAAAGCCTCTGCCCTGGGTAGGAGTGAGCTTGTCGCCGGTCCCCGTCGGGACGGTTATGTCCGGTATGGCATGGTAAGGTATATTGAGTGGTGATTTTGTTGATTGAAATATATTTGTTTACATGTCATGCAGGGAACTTATAAACCTCCTGAGTCGACCGTAGACCGAGTCTTGTTTCCAGTAACCCCCATACTTGCTATGTACTACCACTTGTCCCTGTCGCAGGTAGGGTATGGTTCAGTAAGTCGTCAACCCCTTTCAAGCACACACCGTACAGAGAGGCCATGGTGGGAGATATCGGTTGTAGCCGGTAGGCATGCCACCTGGTCCGGGGGCATGGGTGTTTCCGGTTGAGACCGAGAGGGGAGGCCACCCCTTAGAGCGCGCGATATAAATTTGATCCCATGCCACGCGAGGTTGTAGCCTCCCCACTTAGAGTTTTGCTTAACAAGTGTCGTGGGTGATTCCAGACACCGATGAGTTAAGCTGGTGTGTGCAAGTTAGGCGTGTTTTCAACTAAAAGACCGTAAACGGAACTAGTCCCGATGGACTAAAGGAATCCGTTACTCGTGGGTAAAGAGTACACCCTCTGTAGAGATTAAACCTATTCGAATAGCCGTGTCCATGGTTAAGGATTACAGTCTGGGATGGGTCAAGTGTTGGTCTTAGTGTCGGTCTTCGGAGGAGATATTGTTAAACCAGAACTTGGACCGTGACTTGTGACTTGTGAAGATTATGATTATTATCTTGTGATGGACTAACCCGTTGCATTATTTATATTATCGAGTATCCCTGGACGGTTCTACCTCCTGGATATTCATTGTGATTATTTACCTTGTAAGCCCTTTATGTGGTGTCGCTTAGACGCCCGACTGTGGCATTTCTTTTAAAGCCCTTTATGTGGTGTCGCTCAGACGCCCGACTGTGGCATTTCTTTTAAAGCCCTTTATGTGGTGTCGCTCAGATGCCCGACTGTGGCATTTCTTTTAAAGCCCTTTATGTGGTGTCGCTCAGACGCCCGACTGTGGCATTTCTTTTAAAGCCCTTTATGTGGTGTCGCTCAGACGCCCGACTGTGGCATTTCTTTTAAAGCCCTTTATGTGGTGTCGCTCAGACGCCCGACTGTGGCATTCCTTTTAAAAGCCCTTTATGTGGTGTCGCTCAGACGCCCGACTGCGGCATTTTATTCCCACTCTATTACTGCTTATTCATGTTGCATGATAATAACCTGCTTGCATGCATAAAAGATGTTTTATTTATGACTAGCGATATGATCATAGAATTTTTTTTTTGTGCATGATTATCAATTATATTATACCTGTGTTCTTAATGTTTGCGAGTACATTCAAAGTACTCACTGGCTTGTCCCTGGCTATTGTCTTGGCCAGATTTCTGCTTGGAGAGGAGCGTGACGATGACAGCCTCGAGACCTAAGCAACGGTGATAGCAGCCTCGCGAAGATAGGAGTTAACCTGGTCAGCTGTTCCTGTGGGAAATGGAGTCCCCTATACGCTGACGATCCACAACCGCTTCCACCATCAACCACTAGAAACCTTTTGTTGTACTCACAGGCCAGAATGGTCTTGTACTACATATTTTGTACTCTGCTTGGAATTTCTGTATCAAGTTGGAGCCTCATCAGCTAACAGTAATCCTGGGGCTGATGAGCACGACGGTCTTTTTCTGGAATTTAAAACCCGGAAAACCTGGTCGTGACACTGGTCCTCGACCCAATCATCGACGGATTTCACCTAACACGAGTCCTAATGGATGGTGGTAGCAGCCTCAACCTGCTCTATCAGGATACAGTGCGGAAGATGGGTATTAATCCCTCACAAATCAAACCAACAAAGACTACCTTTAAAGGAGTCATACTAGGTGTTGGGGATATAGCTATCAGTTATGACCCGCCCAGGAGGGGCCGGGTCAGTCCCAATGATGGGTCATAAAGGAAGCCCAATAAACATTCAAGGTGATAGCTTATTAAGGCTTATAGAAGGCCTGAGCCCAGAGGCGGCTTAAGGCCCAATGTTGTAAGCCACCGTATGTAAAGAAAGACTTGTAAGGAAAGGCATGTAAAAGAAGTCACCGAGCCGGACACGCTTTATGAGCCGGCCGGGACTCTGTAGGCCGCCAGGCGTCAACCCGTGTATATAAGGGGACGACCCGGTGGCGGCTTAGGGCAAGAAACAAGAGATCGATAACCAAGCTGGCGGATTAGCCTCTTGGTGATCGAAACCCCAGCAATTCCAACACAACTAGACGTAGGCTTTTACCTTCATCATAAGGGGCCGAACTAGTATAAAACCTCTCGTGTCCTTTGTCCCGATTAACCCCTTTAAGCTTCCTAGTTGTGATGGCCCTACGACTAAGTCCTTTTGCTAGGACATCTGTCGTGACAATTCCACGATAGTAGGCGCCCACCATGGGGCCAGCGCACGGTGGATTTGAGTTCTTGAGGGGCAGCTTCGAAGGGCTCAAGGGATACGTTGTGGGCCGGATGACCAAGAGTCGTCGCGGCAAGCTCTACATCGACGACGAAGGCTGGGGCCCCGAGGCCGGCTCAATTGAGTATGGGTACCGGGTCCCCTTCGGCGGGATTCATGTCTTCATCGGCTGGATCGGCGAATCAAGTCCTGAGCCGGACATCTGCACCAACATCATCGAGACGGCTCAGCGCGCGAGACCCGCCCGGGCTCGACCCGCCGTAAAACGTGCTTTTGTGGGTTGCATCCATGGAGGTGAATACTCGGAAGGGTCAGTGGATGGCGGTGAGACGGCCATCTGTTTGGACGCTACGTCATCAATAGGCGAGATGAACTCGTTGTATCAGCTGCAGGATGGCATGCTTGGGGGCTGTTCCGATGGCAGCAGTATTCCGGACCCCTTTGAGCCGCCGAATCGAGCTGGAGTCTTCATGGCAGGCACCCAGCCCGGGCAGAACTCCACGGTTGCAGCAGCGACGACCACTGGGTCAGCAGCGGCCGGGTCAGGAGACCCCGCGCGCTCCCCGGCTCAGATACTAATGGACCTCACAGATAAGCTAACGGCCCTGTTGACTGTCGTGGTAGAACCGGCGGATAAAGTTCAGCATGATGTGGAGGTGGCACGGGTGCGCGAAGAGATGGCACAGGCCAAGGAAAACTTAGCAGCTGAAGAGGTCAGGATGGCCGCGGAGCGGGCGGCTTTAGACGCTCATGCTCAACAGCTTCAAGCGGAGACTTTCCGGCTCTCGGTGGATCTGAACGCGTCAAACGAGGTCATGAGGAGAAGGCATCAGAAAACTCAATCACGTCTACCTCTGATGCTCGATCCTAGGAACCTTTTCCATACACCTGGGGCTGGTCCAAGTAACCCGCCGGAAGCAAATCGGATCACGACACCAGGAGCACCGGTTCAGTCGCGGGCCATGGAACCACCTCGCATGTATACCGCTCCGCCTCATTATGCGCCAACACCACCAGGTCACTTCTCCAATCCTTTGAAAAACCTCATCACTGTGTCGGCTCGTTTGGCGGCTCTCCCGATGGAAGGCGACTCTCCGACATCGGTCGAAACACGAAGGGTGAGAGGGCTTCTTCAGACGGCTCTGGCACAGCAGGATGCGTACTCTTATAGCCGAGATAGAATCCATTCAACCCCTCGCCCGAGCCGGAGCCCGAGCTATAGCAGGCATATGGACTCAGCCGAGATGTCAAGCAACGCTCAATGCTGCAACCAACCACGCAGACATGAGCCGGTGCAACCGGGAGCCCTTAACTTAGCAGATCAAGAGAGGATCCGGCAAGAGGCTGAGCGGGTGGTTCAAATGGCAGCAGAGCAGGTGGCTCATCAAACTTTTCCGGCTTATCCAGCAACCTCTGTTGAGGCAGGAGTAACCACAAGGACCGGGGGCGTTCCTTGCTTGGTGCCGGCTATACGTAATGAGCGCTTACCCAAAGACTTCAAGAGGCCTCGTAAAGTGCCTAACTACACGGCCGATTTGCAGCCTAGGGCATGGATTGAGAGTTACGAGATGGCAATGGAGCTATTAGAGGTCAGCGACGCAGCAATGGCTAAATACTTCACCATGATGTTGGATGGAACGGCTCGCACTTGGTTGAAAGGGTTGCCGCCCAATTCCATCGGCTCATGGGCGGAGTTGAAGGACCAGTTCATTTAGAACTTCAAAGACACATGTAAGCAACCTATGTCAATCGTGGACCTGACTAATTGTAAGCAAGAGGAAGGGGAGTCCACAACCCATTGGGTGCGCCGGGTCAAGGAGATAATACACTCATCTGATAAGATGGATGCTGGTTCGGCAGTCTTAATGTTGGAGAAAAATTGCCGTTTTGAACCTCTGAAACAGAAGCTGGGGCAGCTCAAGCGTGACTGCAATGACATGGGCCAGTTGATGGCGGCTCTGGTTAAGTATGTTGATTATGATAATACCAAGGATCCCTTGTCTGATGAGGAGAAAACAGGGAAGGGAAAGAAGAACGGCAACGGCAAGGGTCACCAGCATAACCCGGCAACTCAAGGAGGTAATAAACGTAAGGCTGATGAATTTGTGGCTAACACCAATGCCCAGGGCAACAATCAACGGCACAAGGGTAGGCAACCCCCTTGGTCAGGCGGGTCAGGTCCCACCCTCGATCAACTATTGAACGAACCTTGCCCAAGACACGGCACCCGGGAGAAGCCAGCAAGCCATCTGTGGAAGGACTGTACGATCATGAAGGCATTTAAAAATTCAAACGCGTTTGATGGAGGTCACGGGCCTGGCGGCGGTTCAGGCGGAGGCGGCTTTCATGGCCCGGGCGCCGGTTCAGGTGGAGGCGGTTTTCACGGTCAAGGCCATACAGGTAACCAGGGAAGTTACAATCAACAACCCGGCCAAGGCAATCAGAAGCAACAGTCCGGATATCAGAGCAATCCAAAACAGTTAAATTTGAATAGTGGGCAATACCATGTATTTACCACTAGTTTATGCAAGAGGGACCAGAAGCTTCATAAGAGGGTTGTCAATGCTGTTGAGCCGGTGGTACCACATTATTTGAGGTGGTCTGAACAGTCTATTGTGTGGAGCAGAGAAGATCATCCTCCCCGGGTTGACAATCCGGGTCACTTAGCCTTGGTAGTAGCACCTCAGGTTGGTGGATATAAATTCACTAAAGTGCTCATGGATGGAGGTAGTAGCATCAACATCCTCTACTATGAGACGTTCCGTCAGATGGGGTTGACTGATAAGAGTCTTAAGCAATCCAACACTGTTTTTCACGGTGTTGTACCTGGCAAATCGGCATACCCAGTTGGTAAGATTAAGCTGGAAGTAGCCTTTGGGGATGAATATGATTCCAGGGCGGAGAAGTTAACTTTTGAGGTGGTTAAGATCAAAAGCCCATATCATGCTCTGTTTGGACGGCCGGCTTACGCCAAATTCATGGCTCGGCCGTGTTATGTATATCTATAGCTCAAGATGCCGGGTTATAAGGGCACCATTACAGTGCATGGAAGCCGGAAAATAGCCCTGGAGTGTGAAGAAGGAGATGCTGCATATGCTGAGTCTATTTGTGCAACAGAGGAGTTAAAGTTTTATAAAGATAATGTTGACCCAGCAGACATGACGTCGTTAAAGAAGCCAACAACGGAGCATGAGCCGGTGTTGAAATTCAAATCAGCTGATGACACCAAGACGGTTGACTTTGTGCCCGGTGACTCATCCAAGCAGTTCATCATCAATGCCAACTTGGATCCAAAATAGGAAAGCGCGCTCATCGAGTTCATCCGTGAGAACCGGGACATCTTTGCATGGAAACCTTCTGATATGCCGGATGTCCCGAGAGAACTCGCTGAGCACACTCTCAATATTGATCCGAAGTTTAAGCCGGTCAAATAGTTTCTTCGGTAGTTTAACGAGGAAAGGCGCAAGGCCATTGGAGAGGAGGTGGCCCGGCTCTTGGCAGCCGGGTTCATTGTGGAAGTTTTTCACCCAGAGTGGTTGGCCAACCCGGTGCTTGTACTCAAGAAGAACGGCACCTGGCGTATGTATGTGGATTACACTGATTTAAACAAAGCTTGTCCAGCTAACCCTTTTGCTCTCCCTCATATTGATCAGATCATTGATGCTACGGCGGGTTGCGCATGTTTGAGTTTTCTGGATGCTTATTCAGGTTATCATCAGATCAAAATGGCAGTTAAGGACCAGGAGAAGACATCCTTCATCACTCCGTTTGGAGCCTTCTGCTATGTGTCTATACCTTTTGGGCTTAAGAGTGCCCAGGCGACTTATCAATGGTGTATGCAGAATTGCCTTTATAATCAGATTGGGCGCAATGTTCATGCTTATGTGGATGATATCGTGGTGAAGTCCAGAAAAGAGGAAACCTTAGTAACAGATCTGAAGGAGACCTTTGATAACCTCCGGGTCTACAAGATGATGCTTGACCCGGCTAAGTGTGTTTTTGGAGTTCCCACTGGCAAACTCTTGGGTTTTTTGGTATCTAACAGAGGTATTGAAGCTAACCCGGAGAAAATTAAGGCAATCACCTCCCTGGCCAAACCGGTGTGCATCAATGACGTTCAACGGCTAGCAGGTCGTGTCACTGCTTTGAGCTGGTTCATAAGCCGATTAGGGGAGAAGGCGATGCCTTTGTATCAGATGATGAAAAAGACGGATGATTTCGTTTGGAGCGATGCTGCTGTAACACCCTCGATGCGACTATATCTCCCACGTGTCGAGGCACGACTTAGAGGCATAATCGCATTGAAGGCATGTGTCGCAAGTAAGGCAATCTTCACAACATCCCATGTAATATAAATAATAAAGGGGAGATAACATAGTTGGCCTACACTCGCCATGTCAAACAAATTACATAAATAACATAACATCATCCAAACACTCATGGCTCGACTACGGCGCCAAAATAAAAGATAACCCAACATGCGACACGGTCCCGATCACCCCCAACTGGGCACCACTACTGATCATTAGGAAAGGAAACATAGTGTCGTTGAGAGTCCTCGTCGAACTCCCACTTGAGCTCAAGCGCGTCACCTGGAGCGGAATCATCAGGCCCTGCATCTGGTGTAATAGTAATCTGTGAGCCACAGGGACTCAGCAATCTCGCACCCTCGCGATCAAGACTATTTAAGCTTATAGGTAAGGCAAGGTAAATATGGGGAGCTGCAGCAAGCGACTAGCTAATATGGTGGCTAACCTGTTCGCAAAAGAGAGCGAGAAGAGGAGGAAAAGCGCGAGCGAGAAACTAGAGGGCAACCTGCGCAAGCATTACTCCAACACCGTGTCCACTTCCCGGACTCCGCCGAGAAGAGGCCATCACGGTAACTCACACGGTTGATTCATTTTAATTAAGTTAAGGTTCAAGTTATCTACAACCGGACATTAACAAATTCCCATCTGCCCATAACCGCGGGCACGGCTTTCGAAAGTTCAAATCCCTGCAGGGGAGTCCCAACTTAGCCCATGACAAGCTCTCACGGTCAACGAAGGAATAGACCTCCTCCCAAGACGTTCCGATCAGACTCGGTATCTCGGTTCTTCAAGACACTTCGACAGGTTAAAACAAATCCAGCAACACCGCCCGAATGTGCCGACAAATCCCGATAGGAGCTGCACATATCTCTTTCTCAGG
Source organism: Triticum urartu (assembly GCF_003073215.2). Taxonomy (NCBI): domain Eukaryota; kingdom Viridiplantae; phylum Streptophyta; class Magnoliopsida; order Poales; family Poaceae; genus Triticum; species Triticum urartu. Next base: position 475,138,577 of record NC_053027.1, read on the forward strand.
GCGCACTCAAATTGTCCTAGGTACGGGTAGACCAGCCTAGAGTTGCCCCTGGTGGCCACCGGCAGCTGACAGGTGGACCAACACTCAGAGGAGCACTGGCCCGGGGGGTTTAAAATAAGATGACCCTCGGGCTCCGAAAACCCAAGAGAAAAAGAGGCTAGGTGGAAAATGGTAAAACCAAGGTTGGGCATTGCTGGAAAAGCTTTAATCAAGGCGAACTATCAAGGGGTTCCCATTATAACCCAACCGCGTAAGGAACGCAAAATCCGGGAACATAACACCGATATGACGGAAAAATAAGGCGGCAACAGTGGAACAAAACACTAGGCGAGAGGCCGAGCCTTCCACCCTTTACCAAGTATATAGATGCATTAAGATAACAAGATAATATAATGATATCCCAACAATTAAATAAATGTTCCAACAAGGAACGACCTCCAATCTTCACCTGTAACTAGCAACGCTATAAGAGGGGCTGAGCAAAGAGGTAACATAGCCAATCAACGGTTTGCTAGGACATGGTGGGTTAGAGGTTTGACACGGCAATTTGGGAGGCTTGAAAGCAAATGGTAGGCATCGTAGCATTGGCATAGCAAAAGAGCGAGCAATCTAGCATAGCAAAGATAGTAGTGATTTCGAGGGTATGATCATCTTGCCTGCAAAGTTGTCAGAGTTGACTGGATCCTCGAAAGAAAACTCAACGGGCTCCTCGTTAGCGAACTTGTCTCCCGGTTCTACCCAAACAAGACAAACAATCAACAAGGACACAATCAACCACGTGCAAAGCTCAAACAATATGATGCAAGGATGGTATGCTATGCGGGATGCGATGCGGGATGCATATGCAAGATTTGACAAGGGATGCATGAACCTGGCCTCAACTTGGGAATCCAAGTGTTCCACTGGAAATATGAGATGAAATTGCTTGAAAACGATATAAAGAACGCCGGAATCGGAGTTACGGTTTGGAAATGGCAAGCAATTCAAATATGGCACCGGTCTGCGATTTACAGCAAGTAGCCATCTAAATGCAATGAGATGAACATGCTACAGCACCCAAACATGGCATAAAAATACATGGAAGGGATGCATTGATGATGCTTAACAAAAGTCTAGCACTGAGCTACGGCCAATTCATCTAATAACAGGTCCAAACAAGCATGGCAAAAATGCATATGGTAAACAGATTTCACACTTAGTGAAATTAACACTTGTCTGGAATTTCAGATCAGGTAGCACTCTTCGGAGCAACAAAACTATATGCTAAAGGACCTTAACATGGCAAAGTAAAGCATGGCATGGAGCTACTCAAAGACCTTAACAAAAGTCCCTTAGTGACCTTGAGCCAAAAGGGATCAGAAAATACAATTGCAAGCATGTGAACATGGCAAAAACATAATCAGTTTTCAGACTTAGTGAAAACTGGCACATGCTGAAACATATCTCAAGTGGGCATGTTTACGAGCTCGATGCACTCACTACGGAGCAAGTCATGATAAGCTAAGCATACACCCATCAAGAATACATAAAATGCAAGCTAGACATGGCAAGAACAATAGCATAGCGTGCACGGATCAACTACAACATCATCGGCAAAATCGCTAACAAGTAGACAATCTGCCCAGATTCACGAAGTAGCAAAAGTAGAGCTCGATTGACTCAAGCTAGGGTGCTCCATAATTGCAAACAAAGACATGGATGGATAGAGCACTACCATATTAACAAAACATCCTTACTGATCATCCTCAAAAGAGGCACGGATCACTAGGAAACAACAGGAACATATGGCCATATGAGATAAACAGGTCAAGGACTTAGTGGAAATGCTAAGTCCCTGAAATCAGAATTACCAAGTGTCTCACTTTGCAAGCTTGTGCTAGTCACCACACACATCACAAAAATACATGGGTTGCACCTCTGGAAAGATGGCAAAACCCTTAACAAAACATATGTAGAGCTCATGGGCATATCATGCACACAATAATCATGGCAAAAATGACAAATATCTAAATGGAGTAGCAGATCTGACAATTAACTCAAGTAGCCCTCTTCTAACAGCATTTCGGGCATCAAGATGAACTCAAATGAAAATGATGCAATGTAATGAAATGATGTACTCTCTGAGATGAACATTTTGATATGCTATATGCCCAAAACGGAGTTACGGATGCAAAGTTACGATGGGATGAACATGGCAAGATAATTAGGGTTTCGGGGCAAAAAGTCAACCGAGATCTAGATCCAGATCTGGAAACACTGTTCACGCGCGGGGTACAAAGTTTTCCGGAGTCAGAGCTTGAGGCCGCCGGAGTGGGTGGTGGCGCACCGGGCCGAGGGGACGCCGGATCCAGCCGGGGCGACGCCGGTCACCGGCGGGGGCGCGGACTCCGGCGCGGGCGAAGTCGCCGGAGCGACGAGGTGGCCGCGGGCGGCTGGTGGCGCATCGGGCCGGCGGGGACGGCGACAATGGCGCGCGGCGGTGGAGGTGGTCGGCGACGGCCGGGGTCGGGGAAGAGGCGACGGGGCGCGGGCGAGCTCGAACTGGCCCGGGCGCGGCGCGGGCGGGCCTGCTCCGGGCCGGCGGGCCTGGCGGCGGGGAAGTGGGCGCAGCGCCACGTGTTGGCGCGCGATTTGCTGCGGGCGGCGGCGGACGTGTCCGGCCGTGCGGAGAGGGGTGGATCTAGGGTTTCGGGGAGAGGAGAACGAAAATTTCGGAGGGGGGCTATTTATAGAACTAGAGGGAGCTAGGAGAGTCCAAATGAGGTGCGGTTTTCGGCCACGCGATCGTGATCGAACGCTCTAGATGATGGAGAAGGTTTTGGTGGGTTTTGGGCCAAATTGAGGGGGTGTTGGGCTGCAACACACACGAGGCCTTTTCGGTCCCTCGGTTAACCGTTGGAGTATCAAACGAAGTCCAAATGATACGAAACTTGACAGGCGGTCTACCAGTAGTAAACCAAGGCTGCTTGGAAAGTCTCGGTCCAATCCGGAAATGTTTAAACCCCACACGCGAAACAAAGGTAGAAATGACCACCGGAGGAGAACGAAGCGCCGGAATGCAAAACGGACAACGGGGAAAATGCTCGGATGCATGAGATGAACACGTATGCAAATGCAATGCACATGATGACAAGATATGAGATGCATGACAACGACAACAACACACGGAGACAAAAACCCGAACTCGAGAAAATAAAATAACTTAACGTCAGAAACGGCAAGAGTTGGAGTACAAATTGGGAAAGTCATATCCGGGGTGTTACAGCTGCAAACTCTGCTTTTGAGGATCTGAAGAAACAACTTGCTGAGCCGCCAGTTCTTGCTGCTCCGGTTGAGAAAGAGCCGCTATTGTTATATGTAGCCGCTAACTCACGAGCTGTTAGTGTGGCGATTGTGGTGGAACGCAAGGAGGCTGGCAAGGAACATCCGGTCCAACGGCCGGTTTACTACGTCAGTGAGGTGTTGATTGAGTCTAAACAAAGATATCCACATTGGCAGAAACTCGTATATGGGGTGTTCATGGCAAGCCGAAAGCTCAAAGATTACTTTCAGGGTCACCCAATCACTGTGGTTAGCTCTGCTCCGTTGGGAGACATTATTCAAAATAGAGAAGCCACTGGACGAGTCGCCAAGTGGGCCATTGAACTTGGGTCTCATGGGTTGAAGTCTGTACCACGTACTGCGATCAAATCTCAAGCGCTGGTTGACTTTATTAATGATTGGACAGAACTGCAGGTGCCAGAAGAGAAACCAGACAACACGTATTGGACGATTCACTTTGATGGGTCTAGACAATTGGAAGGCTCGGGGGCTGGAGTTGTTTTAACTTCCCCTCGCGGTGACAAGTTTTGTCATGTGTTGTGACTAATGTTTCCTTGTACTAACAACGCAGCAGAGTATGAATCCTTGCTTCGTGGTCTTCGAATGGCCAAAGAGATGAGCCTGAGCCGGGTCCGGTGTCTTGGCGATTCAGATTTGGTGGCTCAACAAGTGTCAGACAAGTGGGATTCCAAGGACCCTCTCATGGCGGCTTATCGCCATGAAGTCGATGTTGTTGCAGGACATTTTAAAGGTTATCATGTGGAACACATTGACCGTAGGAAGAACGAAGCGGCAGACGCTCTAAGCTGGTTGGGGTCTTAGCATAAACCGGTGCCACCTAACACCTTTTTGGATGTTTTGCATAACCCGTCTGTTAAATTACCTACAGAGGAAGATTTGGCCATTCCTGACCCGGAGGCACAGTTGGTGGCGGCTCTTCACGTCACCCAGATTGGACAGTACCGTTCTTGGCTTACATGACCCGGGGCGAGTTGCCAGAGGATGAGACCCTGGCCCGGCAGATAACCCGGCGGTCCAAGTCAATGACGATTTCTGACGGAGAGTTATACCATCGCAGCATCTCTGGAGCGTTTCAGCGGTGTGTTTCTCCTGAAGAAGGCCAAGAGATACTTCGTGAAATCCATGAAGGGGATTGTGGTCATCACGCTGGGTCAAAGTCTCTTGTGGCCAAAGCTTTTCGTCATGGTTTTTATTGGTTGACGGCTCACGCTGATGCAGAGGATCTGGTCAGTAGGTGTGATGGATGTCAAAAATTTGCACGGCGAGCACATGTACCGGCGCAGGAGTTGCGTATGATTCCAATCACCTGGCCGTTTGCAGTCTGGGGCTTGATATGGTTGGACCTTTCAAAAGGTCTAAGGATAAAAAGACACATCTTCTAGTAGCTGTGGACAAATTCACAAAGTGGGTTGAGGCGGAGCCAGTGAGTAAGTGTGATGCAGCCACAGCGGTTCAGTTCATGAAAAGGTTGATCTTTCGCTTTGGTTTTCCACACAGCATTATCACTGACAATGGCACTGATTTATCCCAAGGGGTGTTGGGTTTCGTAGTAATTTCAAAAAAATTCCTACGCACACGCAAGATCATGTGATGCATAGCAACGAGAGGGGAGAGTGTTGTCTACGTACCCAACGCAGACCGACTGCGGAAGCGCTGACACGACGTAGAGGAAGTAGTCGTACGTCTTCACGATCCAACCGATCAAGCACCGAAACAACGGCACCTCCGAGTTCGAGCACACGTTCAGCTCGATGACGATCCCCGGACTCCGATCCAGCAAAGTGTCGGGGAAGAGTTCCATCAGCACGACGGCGTGGTGACGATCTTGATGAACTACAGCAGCAGGGCTTCGCCTAAACTCCGCTACAGTATTATCGAGGTATATGGTGGCAGGGGGCACCGCACACGGCTAAGGAATAGATCACGTGGATCAACTTGTGTGTTCTAGGGTGCCTCTACCTCAGTATATAAAGGAGCCAAGGGGGGAGGGGGGCGCCGGCCAGGGAGAGAGGCGCAGGAGGAGTCCTACTCCTTCCGGGAGTAGGACTCCCCCCCCCCAATCCTATTCTAATTAGGATTCCCAAAGGGGGGAAAGAGAGAGAGGGGGGCCGGCCACCTTCTCCTAGTCCTAATAGGACTAGGGGAGGGGGAAGTGGCACAGCCACCTTGGGCTGCCCCTTTCTCCTTTCCACTAAGGCCCATGAAGGCCCATATGGCTCCCCGGGGGTTCCGGTAACCTCCCGGTAACTCGGTAAAATCCCGATTTCACCCGGAACACTTCCGATGTCAAAACATAGGCTTCCAATATATCAATCTTTACGTCTCGACCATTTTGAGACTCCTCGTCATGTCCGTGATCACATCCGGGACTCCGAACAACCTTCAGTACATCAAAATGCATAAACTCATAATATAACTGTCATCGTAACCTTAAGCGTGCGGACCCTACGGGTTCGGGAACAATGTAGACATGACCGAGACACGTCTCCGGTCAATAACCAATAGCGGGACCTGGATGCCCATATTGGCTCCTACATATTCTACGAAGATCTTTATCGGTCAGACCGCATAACAACATACGTTGTTCCCTTTGTCATCGGTATGGTACTTGCCCGAGATTTGATCGTCGGTATCCAATACCTAGTTCAATCTCGTTACCGGCAAGTCTCTTTACTCGTTCCGTAATACATCATCTCACAACTAACTCATTAGTTGTAATGCTTGCAAGGCTTATGTGATGTGCATTACCGAGAGGGCCCAGAGATACCTCTCCGACAATCGGAGTGACAAATCCTAATCTCGAAATACGCCAACCCAACATCTACCTTTGGAGACACCTGTAATGCTCCTTTATAATCACCCAGTTACGTTGTGACGTTTGGTAGCACCCAAAGTGTTCCTCCGACAAACGGGAGTTGCATAATCTCATAGTCATAGGAACATGTATAAGTCATGAAGAAAGCAATAGCAACATACTAAACGATCGGGTGCTAAGCTAATGGAATGGGTCATGTCAATCAGATCATTCAACTAATGATGTGACCTCGTTAATCAAACAACAACTTATTGTTCATGGTCAGGAAACATAACCATCTTTGATTAACGAGCTAGTCAAGTAGAGGCATACTAGTGACACTTTGTTTGTCTATGTATTCACACATGTATTATGTTCCCGGTTAATACAATTCTAGCATGAATAATAAACATTTATCATGATTATAAGGAAATAAATAATAACTTTATTATTGCCTCTAGGGCATATTTCCTTCAAGGGGCTATGGAGGAATTCTGTCAACGTGAGCATATCCGGCTTGATGTTTCTTCTGTAGCTCACCCTCAATCTAATGGGCAGGCTGAGAGAGCAAATCGGGAAATTTTAAAAGGTCTCAAACCCTGGCTCATGGTTCCCTTACAACGGACGTCGGGTTGCTGGGTAGAGGAGTTACCCTCGGTATTGTGGAGTATTAACACCACCCCTAACAGATCTACGGGTTATACACCCTTCTTCATGGTTTATGGAGCGGAAGCAGTGCTGCCGAGTGACATCCGTCATGACTCGCCTTGTGTGGCGGCTTATGTTGAAGCTAATAACGAACAAGCCAGACATGATGCACTTGACTTATTAGATGAGGAAAGAGACTTAGCAGCAGCTCGATCAGCAATTTATCAACAGGACCTGCGCTGCTGTCACAGCCGCCGGGTTAAGTCCATGACTTTTCAAGAAGGTGACCTGGTGCTCCGACTCATCCAGGAACTGTCAAATGCACACAAGCTATCCCCGCCTTGGGAAGGACCCTTTGTGGTCAGCAAGAATTTAAACAACGGGTCATATTACCTCATTGACGTTCGAGAGCACAAAGACTCACATGAGTCGGAGGAGGAGACCCGCTGGCCATGGAACATTGCTCAACTTCGGTCATACTACACCTGAGCCATCGGCTCTCATCATGTACATACTTTGACATTATATATATCATGATAAGTAATAAAGCAGGACCTCTACCCTTTACCTTTTCAAAGATTGTAAATCTTTACTCTTTTTTACTATTTAAAAATTACTACTAAGGAGCTGGTCATATCTGAATCACGTCTAACCTTTTTGGTACGGCTTATGATCGTATTCGAATCTAGCTATAAACCTCATGATCACTTGGGGGCTTCCTGTTCAAACATGGGTCGTATTCGAACCAAAGAGAACATAGCTGTCGTAACCCTCTTGATCGGCTCAAAGCCAAACTCACCAAGGGGCTTCTTGATCATATTCGAGTCATAGCTTAACCCCTTTTGGGTCCGACTTGGATCGTATTCGAATCAGGGTCGTTAAAAACCTCTCAAGGTCATTTGGGGGCTTCCTGTTCAAACATAGGTCGTATTCGAACCAAAGAGAACATAGCTGCCGGTACCCTTTTGATCGACACAACGCCAAAGCCACTGGGGCTATTTGATCGTATTCGAATCTTAGCTTAACCCCTTTGGTCTGGTTTACTGATCGTATTCGAATCAGAAACACCCAACCTTTGTTACAAGGTTATTTATATCGTTTGCCACCTGGTATTTGTCTTATTGGTCTTTTATTGTCTCAATTTTAAACAATCAGCATGGTCTTTTCGCTGGCTTGACTATTTGACAATAAGCCGCCAAGGCATAAGATCATTAGGTATTCAGAAGCATTGACTTCTCAAAAGGACTGGATCATCAGCCTCATCACCCGGGTCATATAAACCGATGGTCCAGAGGTCAAAGATACAGGTATGGCTGTTGTTTATGAACAGTTTCTTTATGTGTTAATCCAAGGTTATTTCAACCTTGTTTATTTTCATGTTTAGTTCTGTTTGTCTACTATGATAAAGCGTTTGGTCATGAACCGGGTATTCTGACTCGTTCGGTGTTAAACCGCCAGGCAAGTATTTCCTTTTGTTACAGGAACAGAGCAGAAATATTACAAAGATAACCATGACTGTGATGCATATATTGAAATAAGGAAGCACAGAGTCACAAACGGCGTCTTATGCACGATGGCATAGGCAAAAATTTGCAGTGTTTCAAAGCTAATTCTATTACAAGGCTTCTTAAAGCCCACAAAGATGGTTCTCACTCTTCCCTCGCCGGTTCACCTCCTTCTGTCAATTGAAAGCTGGGATTGGACCAGTCAAAGCCGTTCACAGCAACGAACTCTGATTCATCGTCAATCAAGCCAGCCGGATCAACCTCTGGAGCGAACGTGTGTTGACGAACTGGCGGGATAAGGTCTGTCACTTTGTAGGAAGGAGTTGCCATCTTCTTATTTTCCAAATCAAAACTCGGCTGGTATTTGTCAATATTAGTTTCATCTCCAAGGATGGTAGCTTGAGGTCGAACTCCCCTCATGCAAGCCATGAAGTCATCTTGCTCAAAGAGAGACTCGTCTTCCTTTACAGTTGGGTACCCCCTAGCTACGTCCACCGGGTCTAGATCTGGCACCCAAGCCTTGCAACAGCTTAGAGCAGTCAAAGCTCTGGCTCTAGCGCAGGATCGTTTAACCTCTTGGAACCTGGCGGGTAAGATTGACAGCTTCTTCAAAACGTCACTAAGCCGGTTGGGTCCTTGATTGGTGGGAGAGATAGCAGCGAGTGCTCGTTGAGCACCAGTGTACAACTGCTCCACTAAGGTATAGACCGCCTTCAGTTTCGTCACATTATCCTGGTTCAGGTTCTTGCTTCGCGGGCCTGCACATAATTTTTCAAACGAGGAGTCAACAGGCGGGTTATATTCCGAGTCAAAAGAAGGTGAAATAAGATCGGTATAGATGGCTTACCAAAGATGGCGGAAACCATTTGAGACACTCGGTTCTTTAAGCCGGTCAGCTCCATAGTAACCTCTTCAAGATCTGCTTCGGCTTTTTCGGTGCGTTGTGTCAGCAGTGTTTTCTCTTCAGCCCAGGTTTTCTTCTTGGCAGTCAAGTTGTTTCTCAATTTTTTCGTCTCAGTAAGACTTAATTGAAGCTTAGCGTCAGCAGCCTTCATTTCTGCCTCCTGATCCACCAGCCGGATCTTGGCGTCAGTTAATTGTGAACCCAATTCAGATAGGGCGTTCTACAAAGCATGCACAAGTATGTCGAGGTTTAAATCAAAGTTCAAGAGTCAAGATTCAAGTCTCAAGTGCTTTGCACTTCAAAAGCACTTGACACTTGGGGGCTAATGTATGGCAAAACAATTTCTTATGACTCTAATACATTTCAAGTCCCAAGTACCTCACAAAGTAACAACACTTGACACTTGGGAGCTAATGCATAATATTCAGAAAGTCTCTCAAGATTAAGCCGGATTGCAATGTTTGTTGAGTTCGGTACAAGACAGTTATGAAATTAAAAGTACCGGTTCATTTATGATCAAGTGAACCGGCCCTTGGGGACTACAGGTGAAGTTTATTCTATTTTCTTGGACTTCAGAAAAATCTAAAGGTAAAGCTTTTAGCCTATATCATAAGTCTACAGATCATTCAGGTTTTATCATAATCTATAGACTTGGGGGCTGGCAGAATATAAGTAAGCTGAAAAAACATACCTCATACTTCAGCTCCAACTGCTTGACCATTTCAATTTCTGACTCACGGCTGGAGTGCACATGGCTGAGATAGCCGGACAATATGTCATTGGCGTTCAGATGGCTGTAATGAGAAATATCAAAACGCACTTTCTGTCTCTCCAGTGCCTCTTATTTAGCAGTATGACGGGCCAACACGGTGGGATTCCCCGGCTCAACAAAGCGGCTTCCAGTGATCAGAACGTCCTGGACAGACGATGATGGCGGGTTGGCCGAGCTGGATGGTCTGGTAGCAGAAGGGTTAACGATGCTATCGTCAGCTGACGGCTCAGGAGGATCTGATTGAGTATTGGTCGGCTCTTTTGGTGCTTTAGTATGAGGGGGAGAAGGTGGCATGGCCGGTTCAGATGCAAGGACTGATAGGTCTTCCACCGGCCTAGTCACCTTGGCCTTCTAGGACTTGGCTTGGCCACTAAGAAAGATGTTATGAAACAGTTAGTATAAAGAAGCAGTTTGAAAGACACGGAGAAAGATGATTTCTTCCTTACCCATGGGCAGTCTTAAAGGCCGGGAATTGAGTTTGAGGCGAGTCGCCAGAAGAGCGAGACACCTCCTGCGAAGATAAAAATAAAGTTAGTAATGCAAGGGAGAAGATCCATTAAGGAAGAGTAAAAGATGAAGAAATAAACCTTATTCGGGCGTTTTTGGGGAGTTTGTTGAAGAACGGGAGGCGGTTCATCGTCATTCCGGGCCTGACGGCGGCTCTCATGTTGTTGCTTTTTCAAAAGAAAATGAGGGTCCAGATAAGCCAAAGTGTGAAAACCTTACTTTCTGGGTTACGACTCGAAGTTTCTGTCTTGGCAAATGAGCTAAGTCGGAGGAAATAGTTACCTCTTCTTCCACGGCCTGACTGGCCCCCGTGTCATCCTGGCAATGATCAGTGTTAATAAGATTGTTAAAAGCTGGCCAAGGGAGTCAAGGGCTACCTCCGACTCAGAAGTGTCATCATCAAGCTTCAACAGATCCTCAGCGGTGCTTTTCTTCTTCTTCTTAGATCTCTGGGTTGTCTTCTTGGCGGTTATGGCAGTGGCTCTAGCTTTCTTGGCGGCTTCATGGTCATACTTGGCTTTCCAGAAATCAGATTTAGCCTGTAAACAAATAAGCAAGATGAAAGGTCATGCAGGTATTTAAAACGGCTGAGAAAAATACAAAGAGGAAGAGACCAGAGTTTCTTTACCTCTGGCACCAGATTAAGCTTGCAGAAGGGGTTTAACCCGACTTTACTGCAGTCTTCATATTTGCCATTCACCAGAAGAGTTGACATTGAAATAATATCTTCTTCAATTAATTGAACAGAGCTGTGACGAAGAGAGTCATCTGGGCCTCCACCATATTCATACATCAGTTTGGATCGGCGGCTTAAAGGGATGACCCGCCACGCAACCCAGCAATGGGTTAAGTCAACTCCGGTTAAGCTGTTCCCCAATAAAGCGTTAATCCTTTTAATGGATGGTATCAACTTCTTGCATTCGGTGGCAGTGAGTTTGTCAGGGAGTGCAAACTTGGAGTCAAGACGCTCTGCGTGATAACGCGGCAGTGGATTCTCATTTGCTCGTGAAGTATCTTGACAATAGAACCAATTCTGATTCCAGTCCTTGGGATGACTCGGCAAGACTATTAAGGGGAAGACAGCGCCCTGTCGACACTGAATTGAGATACCCCCAAGTTCCAAGCTAGGTCCATTGGTGCACTCGTTCTGGCGGTTCAGATAAAAATACTCTCTAAAGAGTTCCACAGTCGGTTCTTCTTGAAGGTACACCTCGCAGAGAACTTGGAAGTTGCAGATATTGGATATGGAATTAGGCTCGATGTCTTGAGGGTGGAGTTTGAAAAAAATGGAGGAAATCTCTGAAGAACTTTGAGTCGGGTGGGGAAAAGCCACGGTTCATGTGATCAGAAAAGACGATAACTTCACCATCTTTTGGATTGGGCCGTTCCTCCTCCGGGTCAGGCGCATGATAGGACATAACATTCTTCCCTGGCAAAAAACCTATGGTAAAGAATTCCTTCAGATTGTCCTCAGTGACTATTGACGGAACCCAGTTGCAGACAGTCGGTGCTTTGGACGGCATGATGTTCAAAAGACGAACTGAAAAGAAAGCAACATACCGGCTTAATTCAATGAAAATGGTGAAATTAAATGATGATGGTACAGGGGAGTAATGGCGGCTTAAGTAAGGGCTAATGTCATATAAGGAAAAGTAAGCCGGCGCAATAAGCCGCCATGACTACAGATATTTGAGAAAGCAGATTCGGCTAAGTGTTGAGACAAACAAGTTTCCCAAATTGCTTGATATTATTCTAGATCAAATGGCTATTCAAAATGGAAAAAAATTCTAGACCTAAAAGTTTAGCGCAGATGAGTTTGAGAGTTCTAATGAGGCCTTTACGTTGGGAAAAGGGATCTACTAGTGTCAAGAGTAGGCACAAAACAACTACCGCACAAGCATATATCTCTTTTGGGATCAAGAAGAGGCTGCAGAGGAAGAACTACGGAGCAAATTGCGATGAACTGTGAAGAACAGGCAGAAACCTAGAAATCCCTAATGCAGATCTGAGGAGCAAGAAGGGAAACGCTTACAGCCACAGGTCTTCCGCGGAAGGTCACCGCCGTTTTTCTGGACTAATTCCAGTCGATGCAGCGGCCGAAGTCGACGGAGTTGAGGTGCTCTCTGGCGGCGGCGGAGCTCGAGCAGCAGGGAAGGTTGCGAGAGGAGGAAGACGAAGAAGAGAGAAGAATGAGAAGACCGACGCATGCCTATTTATAAGGGGATAAGCGAACAGGCGGGCGCGAAAATCGAGGAGACCCGAATAATGATTATCCAACTAAACGGACGCCTCAATTCTCGGAAGGCATTAAAGAATAAAGATCCGTTGAGAGATGACGTCATCATGGTTTTTTGTGTTTTCAAGAAATGATGTCATGGCGGGTTATAAAAATTTCTGCGAAGAAAGGAAGATGGATTTTTTCTAAGTATTGAAGATTGAAAAAGAACAAAGTTCAAAGTCAACCTGGGGCCTAATGTTGGGGATATAGCTATCAGTTATGACCCGCCCAGGAGGGGCCGGGTCAGTCCCAGTGACGGGTCACAAAGGAAGCCCAATAAACATTCAAGGTGATAGTTTATTAAGGCTTATAGAAGGCCTAAGCCCAGAGGCGGCTTAAGGCCCAATGTTGTAAACCGCCGTATGTAAAGAAAGACTTGTAAGGAAAGGCATGTAAAAGAAGTCACCGAGCCGGACACGCTTTATGAGCCGGCCGGGACTCTGTAGGCCACCAGGCGTCAACCCGTGTATATAAGGGGACGACCCGGTGGCGGCTTAGGGCAAGAAACAAGAGATCGATAACCAAGCCGGCGAATTAGCCTCTTGGTGATCAAAACCCTAGCAATTCCAACACAACTAGACGTAGGCTTTTACCTTCATCGTAAGGGGCCGAACTAGTATAAAACCTCTCGTGTCCTTTGTCCCAATTAACCCCTTTAAGCTTCCGAGTTGCGATGGCCCTACGACTAAGTCCTTTTGCTAGGACATCTGCCGTGACAATTCGACGACACCAGGCGTAGAGACCCGCTGTACGGGCTCAATCACGCTGGAGGTGGTCTTCGGTTCTCCGGATAACTTCTGAAGCGAAGAGTTAATATTCGATATCGTCCCCTTCCACAGCGGCTACCACGCACTGCACGGGTGAACCGCGTTTGTTAGATTCAACGCGGTGCCACACTATGCTTATCTCAAGCTGAAGATGCCCGGTCCGCGCGGCGTCATAACAGTCAACGGAAACACAGAACACTCCCTCCGGACAGAGGAGCACACCGCCGCCCTAGCAGCAGAGGTACAAAGCGGCCTTCTCAAGCAGCATCATAGGCTGGCTGCCGAGCCCCTGGACATCATTAAGAGGGTCCGGACTACACTGCAACAGGACAGCGCGGTTCGTCAAGAGCTCGATTAGCAATTCGTCCTTCGTCCCAATCCCGATGAGGTGGTGGCATTCATACCATGCGTCCATAACTACGCACTCAAAATTCCATGGGCATCGACGGAGGCACAAGCTATCCCGGGATCCAAGGTTTGGCTAGACCGATCCCGGACACACATATAACTTTACTTCTCCTTTTCCCTTGTTTCAGGTTTCTCCTATGGGGGCCTCCTTCGACGGCCTGATTAATGATCCCGTCAAAGGACAAACACACCGGATTGACACGGAGCACAGGCGTACATGGGAAGCCCTAGAGGCTAACCGTTTTCAGGACCCATGCGCAGCTCACCTTCGGGTATGGCATGTCAAATAGCTGGTTGCTTATTGCATTATTTTGTACCAATGTGCTTGGACGCATTAACTCAGCTATAATGGAAACAGTTCATGATCCAAGTTCAAGGGCTCCAGATCCTATATCTGTTCTCCCTCTGTTTTCCTTTATATTACTTATTTCCTAGCAACCTTACACTCTGGTACGATTCATATTTGCCAGGGGCTCCCCATCGCCCCACGATATGGCAACAAAGTCCGAACAATCCTTAAAGATAAGTTCGGTACCCCGAATTTAGCATTATATGCATTGGCTTCGAATCATGTCTTTGGTCAATAGTTGGGTTGTCCGGTTCCTGTGCTTGCTACCCTATGTTCCGCTAAATCGGCTAGGGTAGTAAAGGGAGAACTACTGCGATTGTGCCCTGGCCTTGACCAGATGAGCACCTCAGTGGAGAAAGCCAAAAACTGACTGTCATGATACGTGAGAGCCAGTCAGCTGTTCGAGGGTTACAAATCGTTGGAGATTTTTTCCACATTATGCGAAAGATCGGCACTTCCCGGTCACATGCTGACAGCACCCTGGCTTGAACCAGGGGCTGCACCCATGCTTTATTATAAAACTCCTATGGCTAAGTGAGGGCGTTTAAGCCGTATAGTCTGATTGCCTTGTTCGTTGCGCTAAACAACTCCTTCAAGGACCATATAATTGGATCAAGATTGTTTAGATTCCATCTCGAACACCTCTGTACTACCTACATGAGGGCAGAAGCCGACGACTGGCCAACCCTCAGATTACATACAACACGGCCGCACAGGAGGAAACAATTCAAAGCATAACAAATTTACATTACAAAACATGCTTTGTTCTCATAATACAAGGCAAAGGCAACATCAATACATTTATTCAAATACAACGTCCTGCGAACATTGTGCGGCCGCAAGGCGAGACCCCTCCAGGACATCCGCAAAATACCGTTCGGGTGTGCGGTGCTCCTTGCCCTTCGGTGGCCCTCTGGTCACCTCGACGGCGTCCATCTTCGCCCACCACATCTTGCAACGGGCGAAGGCCATGCGTGCACCTTCAATGCAGGCCGAGTGCTTGACGACGTCCAGCCGAGGACAGGCGTTCACCATCCGCCTCACGAGTCTGAAGTAGCTGCTTGGCATAGCTTCGGCTGGCCATAGCCGGATTATCAGATCCTTCATGGCTAGTTCAACCACCCTATGCAACTCCACCAGGTGTTTCAGCTGATCGGTGAAGGACACGGGATGCTTTGGCGCCGCATACTGCGACCAGAATAGCTTCTCCATAGAACCCCCTCCTTCGGCTCGATGGAACTCCGCAGCATCTGATACACTGCATGGTAAATCCGCAAAAGCTCCTTGGGAACTTCGAACCCGTGTTAGTAAAAGGTACTGCTTCTCCGCATACTTGCTTTGCATCTTAAATGCCTTACCCGCCGTAATCTTCTTGGCCTCCTGGATCTCCTGGAGGGCGGCCTGGGCCTCATTCCGTGTAGTCTCGGCGCTCTGATGAGCCTTGGCGAGTTCGGCCCCTTGAACCGACGCATCATGCTCCAAGGCCTCGCATTTTTTCACCGCATCCTGAAGCTCCTACTGGACTTCTTTGACCCGGGCCTTGAGCTTCTTATGGGCAGCTTTCTGCTGGACAAACTTCTCCTCGGCCTCGCACAGGGCCTTCTTCAGGGCCTCGGCCTCTGTCACAGCTCCTGCACATATCACGACATTGCGGTCAATATGCAGCGCCTATCCTTTCTGAACACACAGCAAGTCGCCACTCACCTTGCATCTCCTGGAGCCGAACCTTAACCTCGCCGAGCTCGTTCTCGGTCCGCTCCAGCCTCTGCCCCAGTTCAAAGACTTCGGCAGCATGCGAGGTTGCGGCCAACAGCGACGCCTGCTTATTCATACACATTACGTTAGTCTCCTATAACAAAAGATTGATCCTCTGTCCGGTTCTTCTTGACGAACACCGGACAGTGTCTCGGGAGCTACTGACTACACGGGGTTTTTCTCTTTCTTACCTCAAAACCTGTCAACAGGCTGCTGCAAGCTTCATCCAGTCCACTCTTGGCGGACTGAATCTTCTCGATCACCGCACCATAAGGACACGGTGCTCGTCCATGATGGAGGCGCCTCGAAGCGCCTCCATTAAGTTATCCGGTGCCCCTGGATGGACAGGGGCCACCGGTGGAAGCGGCGCATCCCCCTCCTTTAAAGGGGACTGCTTGACCGACTCCGGAGCCATATGGGTCTCCGGAATCGTATTTGGTTGAGGGCCGAACTGAATGCGGCCCTCTTCGCCAGTCTCCATGGGGATCAGTTCCCCCATGTGTCCGGCAGTGGAGGTCTCGCCTTGTGGCACCTCCAGGATAGCGTCCTGGGCTCCTCCCCGGTTCGGAGCGGTCCTCCGGGATAACACTTCGGTGTCGTCCCTGGCCCCGGGGGAATAAGCAGGCGGTGGCGACATGCTCGCCATCTCCGACGGAGCCAACGAACCTCCAGATGAGGATCGCTGGATAAGGTCGCGAGCCGGACTGCAATAGTACAATTAACTATGTCAAGATAATGGACAGAAAGGGCCGGATGCACGCATGAGCGAGCCATGTCACTTATGATGCGGCCTGGGGCTTAGTGCGGGGGCGTCTTTCCGGACTGCTATCAACGTCCCACGCGGTGTTGACCGCTGGGACGTTGTTTCCCTTCTGGGGTGTTTCCGCCTTCGGATGCGCCGAAGCCGCCCTCTTCTTCTTCCTCTCCTCAGGAGGAGGGTTGTTTTCCTCCTCCTCCTCCTCCTCTTCCTCGTTGTTGTCCCCAGGGACAAAGGAATGAGCTTCGTCGTCTTCGGACGTCACATCCGAAGTACCCTTGTGACGGGGGCCACTCTTGGCCCCCTTGGCCTTCTTCTTGGCCTTCTTCTCCGGCGCCTTATAAGGCGCCAGCACCAGCATCTTCGCTAGACGCGGGATGACTGGTTCTTCAAGCAGCGGAGCCGGACACTGGATCCGCTTTGCCCTCTCCATCCAGCCCTGGAAATGCAATGATAAGCTCAGATATCATCCTTGAAACGATTAAGTTGGGGATTGATAACCCACAAGTATAGGGGATCGCAACAGTTTTCGAGGGTAGAGTATTCAACCCAAATTTATTGATTCAACACAAGGGGAGCCAAAGAATATTCTCAAGTATTAGCAGCTGAGTTGTCAATTCAACCACACCTGGAAACTTAATATCTACAGCAAAGTGTTTAGTAGCAAAGTAATATGATAGTGGTGGTAACGGTAGCAAAAGGTAACAGTAGCAAAAGTAATGTTTTCGCATTTTGTAATGATGATAGCAATAGCAACGGAAAAGTAAATAAGCGAAGAACAATATATGGAAAGCTCGTAGGCAATGGATCGGTGATGGAGAATTATGCCGGATGTGGTTCATCATGTAACAGTCATAACCTAGGGTGACACAGAACAAGCTCCAATTCATCAATGTAATGTAGGCATGTATTCCGAATATAGTCATTCGTGCTTATGGAAAAGAACTTGCATGACATCTTTTGTCCTACCCTCCCATGGCAGTGGGGTCCTAATGGAAACTAAGGGATATTAAGGCCTCCTTTTAATAGAGTACCGGAACAAAGCATTAGCACATAGTGAATACATGAACTCCTCAAACTATGGTCATCACCGGTAAGTATCCCGATTATTGTCACTTCAAGGTTAACGGATCATAACACATAATAGGTGACTATAGACTTGCAAGATGGGATCAAGAACTCTCATATATTGATGAAAACATAATAGGTTCAGATCTGAAATCATGGCACTCGGGCCCTACTGACAAGCATTAAGCATAGCAAAGTCATAGCAACATCAATCTCAGAACATAGTGGATACTAGGGATCAAACCCTAACAAAACTAACTCGATTACATGATAGATCCCATCCAACCATCACCTTCCAGCAAGCCTACGATGGAATTACTCATGCACGGCGGTGAGCATCATGAAATTGGTGATGGAGGATGGTTGATGATGACGATGGCGACGGATTCCCCTCTCTGGAGCCCCGAACGGACTCCAGATCAGCCCTCCCGAGAGGTTTTAGGGCTTGGCGGCGGCTCCGTATCATAAAATGCGATGATTTCTTCTCTCTGATTTTTTCTCCCCGAAACCAAATATATAGAGTTGGACTTGAGGTCGGAGGAGCTCCAGGGGGGCCACGAGGTAGGGGGCGCGCCCCCCACCCTCGTGGACAGGTGGTGGGCCCCTGGCCTTCATCTTTTGCAAGGATTTTTTATTATTTCTGAAAAGTTGTTCCGTGTAGTTTCAGGTCATTCCGAGAACTTTTGTTTCTGCACATAAATAACACCATAGCAATTCTGCTGAAAACAGCATCAGTCTGGGTTAGTTCCATTCAAATCATGCAAGTTAGAGTCCAAAACAAGGGCAAAAGTGTTTGGAAAAGTAGATACGGCGGAGACATATCAACTCCCCCAAGCTTAAACCTTTGCTTGTCCTCAAGCATTTCAATTGACAAACTGAAAGTGATAAAGAAAAACTTTTACAAACTCTGTTTGCTCTTGTTGTTGTAAATATGTAAAGCCAGCATTCAAGTTTTCAGCAAAGATTATGACTAACCACATTCACAATAACGCTTAGGTCTCAAGTTTACTCATATCAATGGCATAATCAACTAGCGAGCAATAATAATAAATCTCGGATGACAACACTTTCTCAAAACAATCATAATATGATATAACAAGATGGTATCTCGCTAGTCCTTTCTGAGACCGCAAAACATAAATGCAGAGCACCTTTAAAGATCAAGGACTGACTAAACATTGTAATTCATGGTAAAAGAGATCCAGTCAAGTCATACTCAATGTAAACTAACAGTAATGAATGCAAATGACAGTAGTGCTCTCCAACTAGTGCTTTTTAATAAGAGGATGATGACTCAACATGAAAGTAAATAGATAGGCCCTTCGCAGAGGGAAGCAGGGATTTGTAGAGGTGCCAGAGCTCGGTTTTGAAATAGAGGTGAATAATATTTTGAGCGGTATACTTTCCTTGTCAACATAACAACCAAGAGATGGCAATATCTTCCATGCTACACACATTATAGGCGGTTCCCAAACAGAATGGTAAAGTTTATACTCCCCCTCCACCAAAAAGCATCAATCCATGACTTGCTCGAAACAACGAGTGCCTCCAACTAACAAGAGTCTCAGGGGGAGTTTTGTTTGCAATTATTTTGATTTAGTTTGCATAAAGCATGGGACTGGGCATCCCGGTGACCAGCCACTTTCTCGTGAGTGAGGAGCGGAGTCCACTCCTCTTGAGAATAACCCGCCTAACATGGAAGATACAGACAGCCCTAGTTGATACATGAGTTATTCGAGCATACAAAACAGGATATTTATTTGAAGGTTTAGAGTTTGGGACATACAAATTTACTTGGAACGGTAGGTAGATACCGTATATAGGTATGTATGGTGGACTCATATGGAATAACTTTGGGGTTTATGGAGTTGGATGCACAAGCAGTATTCCCGCTTAGCACAGGTGAAGGCTAGCAAAAGACTGGGAAGCGACCAGCTAGAGAGCGACAACAGTCATGAACATGCATTAAAATTAATCAACACCAAATGCAAGCATGAGTAGGATATAATCCACCATGAACATAAATATCGTGAAGGCTATGTTGATTTTGTTTCAACTACATGCGTGAACATGCGCCAAATCAAGTCACTTAAATCATTCAGAGGAGGATACCACCCTATCATACCACATCACAACCATTTTGATAGCATGTTGGCACGCAAGGTAAACCATTATAAGCTCCTAGCTAATCAAGCATGGCACAAGAAACTATGATCTCTAATTGTCATTGCAAACATGTTTATTCATAATAGGCTGAATCAGGAACGATGAACTAATCATATTTACATAAACAAAAGAGGTTGAGTTCATACCAGCTTTTCTCATCTCAATAAATTCATCATATATCGTCATAATTGCATTTCACTTGCACGACCGAATGATGTGAATAATAATAATAATAATAATAATAGTGCACATGCATTGGACTAAGCTGGAATCTGCAAGCATTCAATAAACAGGAGAAGACAAGGCAATATGGGCTCTTTTGTTATATCAACAATAATGCATATAAGAGCCACTTCAACATTTTAATCATGGTCTTCTCCTATCGACCCCCAACGAAAAGAAAAGAAATAAAACTATTTACACGGGAAAGCTCCCAACAAGCAAAATAAGAACAGGAAATATTTTTGGGTTTTCTTCTTAATTACTACTACAAGCATGGAAAGTAAACTAATTAAAAGCTACAACTAATTTTTTTTTTGTTTTTCTTAAGGTTTATTAAACACACAAGAAGAAAGCATAAAAAGGAAATTAAACTAGCATGGATGTTACAATGAAAAAGTATGAGCACCAACATCTAGCAATGAGTGTGTGAACATGAATATAATGTCGGTGAGAAATACGTACTCCCCCAACCTTAGGCTTTTGGCCTAAGTTGGTCTATGGCCACGGCTGGCCTGGCGGATATCCATAGTAATAGTTGGGGTCGTGCTGCGATGCAGCGGCTATTGCCTCCTGAGCTGCAGCGTGGCGATGAGCGGCCTCCGCCCTCCTCTCGTACTCATCTGCCTCCTCTCTGGTAATAACATATCTTCCTTTTGCCTAATAATCAAAGAAGGCAGGAGTAGGGAGAGTAATACGAACAGCACGCCGTCTGTCAAAAATTAGTCGATACTGGAGAGGTGATTCACTCCTCTCAACAAACTGGTGGTGAACCATAGCATTAAAATCTAGTAAGCAGGAGGCAATTCAATATCATCCTCATGTATAGTTACACCAAGAAAATCAGCTAAGCGGGTTGCATAAATCCCACCAAAGAAATCTCCATTAAATCTATTCAGATGCAACCTACGTGCAACAATGGCTCCCAAATTATAAGATTTGTCTCCTAACACAGCACTCCTAAGAATACTGAGGTCAGGAACACACATATGACATGCTTCATCTTTACCATTAATGCATCTATCTATGAAGAGAGCAAAATAATGTATAGCAGGAAAATGATTGCTCCCTATGGTAGCTTGTGTTATATCTCTAGATTCCCCCACAGTTATACTAGCAAGAAAATCTCTAAATTCAGATTTGCGAGGTTCCCTGACACTACCCCATTGTGGAAGTTTGCAAGCAGTGGTAAAATCCTCTAAGTCCATAGTGTAAGAATTTTCATAAAGATCAAACAGGACAGTTGGAGAATTACGTGAAGATGAAAATTCAAACCTCCTCACAAAGGAACTAGTGAGATAGTGATACTGGCTGCACTTTTCTTCCTCGAAGCTCACGAGATCAGCATTACACAAATATGCGTTAAATTCTTCCTTAATTCCTGCTCGGTCCATAAAGTTTTCTGAAGGCCATTCACAAGGACGAACTGGAGCGTCTCTTGGTGGTTCTTCATCAGCATCACGCATTGCAAGCCTGGGTCCTTGCTTCCTTGAAGAACCACCTTGGAACATTTTCCTAAGCATATTTCTTCCTCTGAAAAATTTCTGAAATTTTTAGTAACTTCAAAATAAAAGTGAGCCAAACTCAATAAAATTGATAGCAACTACTCCTACAAGTGCCTAGAGCCTATATCATGCATCAAAACTACTTTTGACCATATAAATTTGACATGCAAGCTCAAGAACATGGTCACCTAGGCAGCACAAATTTGCAATGAATAAAGCACTAGAACAAAAACTAATTGGACCAATGGAGGAGTCACATACCAAGGAACAATCTCCCCAAGCAGTTTTGTGAGAGGTGCTTTGAGCAAGGAGATCGAAAATGGCAGCAAAATGAGCTTGGACTCGGGTATGAACTGGATATTCGTGTTTGTGGGAGGAAGGAGTGTGTGGGTGCAGGAATAAGTGGAGGAGGGCCACCATGGGCCCACGAGGCAGGGGGGTGCACCCAGGGGGTAGGGCGCGCCCCTGACCCTCGTGGCCAGGTGCCAGCTCCTCCTGTTGTGTTCTCAGTGCCAAATATTCTCAAATATTCCAGAAAAAATCATATTTAAGTTTCAGGGCATTTGGAGAACTTCTATTTTCGGGGTATTTTTATATTGCACGGATAAATCAGATAACAGACAGGAAAATACTATTTTTATTTTATTTAATATAAATAACAGAAAGTAAGAGTAGGGTACAGAAGGTTGTGCCTTCTAGTTTCATCCATCTCGTGCTCATCAAAAGGAATCCACTAACAAGGTTGATCAAGTCTTGTTAACGAACTCATTCTGAATAACATGGAACCGGAGAAATTTCGAATAACACTATGTTACCTCAACGGGGATATGCACATCCCCAGTAATAAGAATATCATATTTCTTCTTGACAGTAGGAAGAGGAAATTCAAAACCTCCAAATATAATCGATGGAATTTTTCCAATAGAGTTGATACTATGAACTTGAGGTTGTTTCCTCGGAAAGTGTACCGTATGCTCATTACCATTAACATGAAAAGTGACATTGCCTTTAGTGCAATCAATAACAGCCCCTGCAGTATTCAAAAGGGGTCTTCCAAGAATAATAGACATACTATCGTCCTCAAGAATAGCAAGAATAACAAAGTCCGTTAAAATAGTAACATTTGCAACTACAACAGGCACATCCTTACAAATACCGACAGGTATAGCAGTTGATTTATCAGCCATTTGCAAAGATATTTCAGTAGGTGTCAACTTATTTAAATCAAGTCTACGATATAAAGAGAGAGGCATAACACTAACACCGGCTCCAAGATAACATAAAGCAGTTTTAACATAGTTTCTTTTAATGGAGCATGGTATAGTTGGTACACCGGGATCTCCTAGTTTCTTAGGTATTCCACCTTTAAAAGTATAATTAGCAAGCATGGTGGAAATTTCAGCTTCTGGTATCTTTCTTTTATTTGTAACAATATCTTTCATATACTTAGCATAAGGATTCATTTTGAGCATATCAGTTAATCGCATACGCAGAAAGATAGGTCTAATCATTTCAGCAAAGCGCTCAAAATCCTCATCATCCTTTTTCTTGGATGGTTTGGGAGGAAAAGGCATGGGTTTCTGAACCCAAGGCTCTCTTTCTTTACCGTGTTTCCTAGCAATAAAGTCTTTCTTATCATAATGTTGATTCTTTGATTGTGGGTTATCAAGATCAACAGCAGGTTCAATTTCTATATCATTATCATTGCTAGGTTGAGCATCACCATGAATATTATTATTAACATTATCACTAGTTTCAGGTTCATTACCAGACTGTGTTTCAGCATCAGAAATAGAAATATCATTTGGATTCTCAGGTGTTTCAGTAATAGGTTCACTAGAAGCATGCAAAGTCCTATCATTTTTCTTTTTCTTCCTTTTAGAAGGACTAGGTGCATCTATATTATTTCTCTGAGAATCTTGCTCAATTCTCTTAGGGTGGCATTTAGGATACAAAGGTTCCTGAGTCATTCTACCAGTTCTAGTAGCCACTCTAACAGCATTATCATTATTCTTACTATTCAATTCATTGAGAAAATCATTTTGAGCTTTAAGTACTTGTTCTACTTGAGTGGTAACCATAGAAGCATGTTTACTAATAAGTTTAAGTTCACCTTTAACATTAGCCATATAATCACCCAAGTGTTCAAGCATATTTGAATTGTATTTCAACTGTCTACCAAAATAAGCATTAAAATCTTCTTGCTTAACCATAAATTTATCAAACTCATCTAAGCATGGGCTAGCAATTTTAGTAAACGGGATTTCAGCTTTATCATATCTATAGAGAGAATTTACCTTTACTACATGTGTCGGGTTATCAAGACCACGGGTTTATTCAATAGGTGATGGATTAAGATCATATGTTTCTTCAACAGGCGGTAAATTAAGACCATTTATTTCTTCAATAGGAGGTCAATTATTAACATCTTCAGCTTTAATACATTTTTCTTTCATGGATTTCTTTGCCTCTTGCATATCTTCAGGACTGAGAAATAGAATACCTCTCTTCTTCGGAGTTGGTTTAGGAATAGGCTCGGGAGTTGGTTCAGGAACTGGTTCAGGAAGTGTACAATTATTTTCATTTGTCAACATATTATTCAATAGAATTTCAGCTTCATCAGGTGTTCTTTCCCTGAAAACAGAACCAGCACAACTATCCACGTAATCTCTGGAGGCATCGGTTAGTCCACTATAAAAGATATCAAGTATTTCATTTTTCCTAAGAGGATGATCAGGCAAAGCATTAAGTAACTTGAGAAGCCTCCCCCAAGCTTGTGGGAGACTCTCTTCTTCAGTTTACACAAAATTATATATATATATATATCCCTTAAAGCAGCTTGTTTCTTATGAGCAGGGAAATATTTAGCAAAGAAGTAATAAATCATATCCTGGGGACTATGCACACAACTAGGATCAAGAGGATTAAACCATATCTTAGCATCACCCTTTAATGAGAACGGAAATATTTTAAGGATATAAAAGTAACGAGTTCTCTCATCATTAGTGAACAGGGTAGCTATATCATTTAATTTAGTACGATGTGCCACAACGGTTTCAGATTCATAGCCATGAAAAGGATCAGATTCAACCAAAGTAATTATATCAGGATCAACAGAGAATTCATAATCCTTATCAATAACACAGATAGGTGAAGTAGCAAAAGCAGGGTCAGGTTTCATTCTAGCATTTAGAGATTGCTGATTCCATTTAGCTAATAACCTCTTGAGTTTGTATCTATCTTTTCAAGCTAAAATAGCTAAAGAAGCTTCTTTATCAAAAACATAACCCTTAGGAATAACAGGCAAGTCTTCATCATCACTTTCATCAGTATTATCAGATTCAATATTTTCACTCTCTCTAACCCTAGCAAGTTGTTCATCAAGAAATTCACCAAGTGGCACAGTAGTATCAAGCATAGAAGTAGTTTCATCATAAGTATCATGAATAGCAGAAGTGGCATCATCAATAACATGCGACATATCAGAACAAATAGCAGAAGCAGGTTTAGGTGTCGCAAGCTTACTCAAAACAGAAGGTGAATCAAGTGCAGAGCTAGATGGCAGTTCCTTACCTCCCCTCATAGTTGAGGGATAAATCTTGGTTTTTGGATCTCTCAAGTTCTTCATAATGATAAGCAGATATAAATCCCAAGTGACTCAAAGAATAGAGCTATGCTCCCCGACAACGGCGCCAGAAAATAGTCTTGATAACCCACAAGTATAGGGGATCGTAACAGTTTTTGAGGGTAGAGTATTCAACCCAAATTTATTGATTCGACACAAGGGGAGCCAAAGAATATTCTCAAGTATTAGCAGCTGAGTTGTCAATTCAACCACACCTGGAAACTTAATATCTGCAGCAAAGTGTTTAGTAGCAAAGTAATATGATAGTGGTGGTAACGGTAGCAAAAGGTAACAGTAGCAAAAGTAATGTTTTGGTATTTTGTAATGATGATAGCAATAGCAACGGAAAAGTAAATAAGCAAAGAACAATATATGGAAAGCTCATAGGCAATGGATCGGTGATGGAGAATTATGCTGGATGCGGTTCATCATGTAACAGTCATAACCTAGGGTGACACAGAACTAGCTCCAATTGATCAATGTAATGTAGGCATGTATTACGAATATAGTCATACGTGCTTATAGAAAAGAACTTGCATGACATCTTTTGTCCTACCCTCCTGTGGCAGCGGGGTCCTAATGGAAACTAAGGTATATTAAGGCCTCCTTTTAATAGAGTACCGGAACAAAGCATTAGCACATAGTGAATACATGAACTCCTCAAACTATGGTCATCACCGGTAAGTATCCCGATTATTGTCACTTCGGGGTTAACGGATCATAACACATAATAGGTGACTATAGACTTGCAAGATAGGATCAAGAACTCTCATATATTGATGAAAACATAATAGGTTCAGATCTGAAATCATGGCACTCAGGCCCTAGTGACAAGCATTAAGCATAGCAAAGTCATAGCAACATCAATCTCAGAACATAGTGGATACTAGGGATCAAACCCTAACAAAACTAACTCGATTACATGATAGATCCCATCCAACCCATCACCGTCCAGCAAGCCTATGATGGAATTACTCACGCACAGCGGTTAGCATCATGAAATTGGTGATGGAGGATGGTTGATGATGACGATGGCGACGGATTCCCCTCTCCGGAGCCCCGAACGGACTCCAGATCAGCCCTCCCGAGAGGTTTTAGGGCTTGGCGGCGGCTCTGCATCATAAAACGCGATGATTTCTTCTCTTTGATTTTTTTCTCCCCGAAACCAAATATATAGAGTTGGACTTGAGGTCGGAGGAGCTCCAGGGGGCCCATGAGGTAGGGGGCGCGCCCCCACCCTCGTGGACAGGTGGTGGGCCCCTGGCCTTCATATTTTGCAAGGATTTTTTATTATTTTTGAAAAGTTGTTCCGTGAAGTTTCAGGTCATTTCAAGAACTTTTGTTTCTGCACATAAATAACACCATAGCAATTTTGCTGAAAATAGCGTCAGTCCGGGTTAGTTCCATTCAAATCATGCAAGTTAGAGTCCAAAACAAGGGCAAAAGTGTTTGGAAAAGTAGATACGGCGGAGACGTATCAAGGATGCATCGAAAAATAACATACCTCGCTGGCGAGGTGTTCACAATCGTGACCATGGTCTGAATCCGTGGCCGGTGGTTTCCCGTTGCCCTTAAAGAGCAACTTCCATGCGCCTTCGTGAGTAGTCTCGAAGAGCCTCACCAGGGTCTGATGCTTCTTCGGGTTGAACTCCCACAGGGGATGGCTTCGGCGCTGGCACGGAAGGATCCGGCGAACTAGCATCACCTGGATCACATCAACGAGCTTGACTTTCTTGATTACCATGCTTTGAACGCGTGTCTGCAGCGCTATCACCTCCTCGGGGGAACCCCAGTCCAGACTCTTCTCAACCCAGGAGGTGAGTCGCGTGGGAGCGCCGGAGCGGAATTCGGCTGCTGCGGCCCAGGTGGTGCCGCGAGGTTCTGTGATGTAGAACCATTGCTTCTGCCACTCCTTTATCGTGTCCACAAAAGTGCCTTTGGGCCAGGAGACGTTGGACAGCTTGCTCACCATGGCTCCTCCGCACTCCACGTGCTGGCAATCCACCACCTTCGGCTTCACGTTAAAGACTTTGAGCCACAGCCTGAAGTGGGGTTGGATGCGGAGGAAGGCCTCACACACGACGATAAACGCCGAGATGTTGAGGAAGGAATTTGGGGACAGATCATGGAAATCTATCCCGTAATAATACATCAGCCCACGGACAAAGGGTGGAGTGGAAACCCTAGCCCGCGGAGGAAATGGGGGATGAACACTACCCTCTCGGTGGGCTTCGGCGTGGGGACAACTTGTCCCTCAGTCGGCAGGCAGTGAGCTATCTCCTTCGCCAAATATCCGGCCGCTCGAAGCTCATAATGTCCTCCTCCTTGATGGAGGAGACCGTCCACTTGCCCTGGCCTCCAGATCCGGACATGGTTGCTTGAGTGTAAAGGAGATGAGAACCTGGGCGCTGGAGCTCGAGATTGGAAAGGCAGAGACAGAGAGAGGGCGTAAGAGAGGAAGAGGGAATCCTTATCCCCTTATAAAGGCAGCGAATATTGAACGCCTCCTCACTCGCCTTAAGATTCGCCTATTCCGAAGGGCTGTATAAATGGCACGGTTGGGTTACCCATGCCCGCATTGATGAGAATCCCATGATAAGGGGACACGATCTCTGCTTTGACAAGACGTGCCAATGGCGGCCACGTCTCGGGACGTGGGGCGTCGGAACATGAAAGTAGAATTGTGACCGGGAAGACATGATGTCATATTGTAAAAAGCTGTCACCGGATTAGACTCGTGTAAAAAAATATTCTCTCTGCGGTTATGTATAGTGTGTGTGACAAGTCGGGATACTATCATCGCATCCGAAGACTATCTTGAAGTTCGGATAGAAGGGAACCCGCCTTGCAATGTCGAAGACAATCTGCGTGTCGGACTCCTCGTCATTGAAGCCAGGTTCAGGGGCTACTGAGGGAGTCCTGGACTAAGGGGTCCTCGGGCGTCCGGCATGTTATCCATGGGCTGGACTGATGGGTTGTGAAGACATGAAGGCCGAAGACTATACCTGTGTCCGGATTGGACTCTCCTTGGCGTGGAAGGCAAGCTTGGCGACCGACTATGAAAATTCGTTCTTATGTAACCGACTCTATGTAAACCCTAGATACCCCCTCGGTGTCTATATAAACCAGAGGGGTTAGTCCGGAAAGGATATATTCATTGCCATAGTCATACAGGTTAGACTTCTAGGGTTTAGCCATTACGATCTCGTGGTAGATCAACTCTTGTAACACTCATATTCATCAATATCAATCAGGCAGGACGTAGGGTATTACCTCCATAGAGAGGGCCCGAACCTGGGTAAACACCGTGCCCCCCCCCCCCCCCCCCCCCCCCCCGTCTCCTGTTACCATCAATCCTAGACGCACAGTTCGGGACCCCCTACCCGAGATCCGCCAGTTTTGACAATGACAGGGACCCTGACCAAGAATCTGGAGGTGGAGAGGCAGTTGTGGAAGAACGACGCCGCCAGCCACGCCGGGTTTGTGGCGGGCGAGAAGCTCTGGGTCAGCCGCCTCGCCGAGGTCGCCGGCAGGCTCACCATGCAGCTGGCTACCATGGGGATGTCCAATGTGAGGTACGTCCCAGAGCCGAATGTGAGTCCTAATGTCAGGCTGACTCTGTTCTTTGAGGGTGTTCTCGGGGCCCTGGAGCTGCTTCGCTCCAACAGGGTGGCCTCTCTGGCCGAAGAGGCCTGGAAGCTTTGCTGGGGTGCCATGACCAAGGTCCTCACCAAGATGGCGTACTGGAACCCTGACCTCGACTTCAAAGCTTTGATGGATAGCTTGCCGGGGAGGTGGACCCCGCGTCGCTCGAGGAGCGCATCGAGCCCGTCATCAGCCGCATCGACGGAGTTCGGAGGGTACAAGGCCAGCACTGGGACTAGGCACCCCGTTTCTTATCGCCGCTGCAGGTTCATGACCAAGACAATTTTAATCTTTAGTTAGAACCACAGCAACAAATGATGTAATATAACCATGCAGTACTTTTGAAATGATGCATGTTATTTTCCCGTTTGATCTCCCTTTGTATGTCCACCCTACGTTAATCGGGTAGGTTTGCCAGTGCAGAAATCCAGGCGGTGTTTTGAGGACAGATCCTCAATGGCCTGTCGGGTATGCTTGCTACCGGGCAAACCACCTCACTGCTCTTGACGCGGCCGCTCGAGCTGTCGAGTGGACTCGAGATAGAACGAGGGCGTTGCCAATCGCAGAAGGTCACCCTGCCGTTCTCGACGCGGCCGCTCGAACTGTTGAGCGGACTCGAAACAAAACGAGGGCGTTGCCAATAGTGGTAGGGCCCCATTGTGTGCAGGTTTTCCATACACGGGGCAAAATCGTGGGGACGATAACCTTATATATAGGAAGGAATTACTCAAAGTTTTGCATGACTTAGATTTTCTGCCGCTGCGTGGGCGTTCGCCGCGTCCACCGTGGACGCCATTTGTTCGGTCGTCTTCTTGCTTGAAGTGACGACCATGATGAAGCCGTTGCTTCAACCAGAACGGATTTTCACAACTGCGCACCCCCTACCTGGCGCACCAGAGATGTCGGTGCGAAACGACACCTATGGGGTCACTAGGATCCCTTCTACGGTTGGCGGCCGCAGGGTTGTGCAAAGAGTGGGTCTGGCGGTCAGCACACAAATCGTTTACCCAGGTTCGGGCCGCGGAGACGCGTAAAACCCTAGTCCTACTTTGATGTATATTTAGGTGTTCTTGTGTTCTTGAACTAGCTGCGGTGGCTCTCTAGTTCAAAAGATTCGAATCCCCCTCTAGTACGCCTCAAGCCTCCTTTTATAGACAAAAAAGGGGTCCCCACAGTGGCACACCGGAGGTGGAAAGGTGTACAGGGGCTGAGTCTATCCCCTAGCATCGTCGGATAAACGCATTTAATGCGCTGCCAACGTGCCCCTCTTGCTTTATTGGGGACGGCAAAGAAGCTCATCCCAGCTGTCATCGCCTCACCTAGCTCCGACGCGCGTCCAAGCTGACGAGGTGTTGTAGCGCCATGTTGGCTGGCTGCTGGGCCAGCGCGGTGGTGGAGCCTTCACGAAGATCTGGATGCCACCACGCAGGTGCTTGCTGAGTTGGTGTAGAGGCCGCGCGCTGCCATGCAGATGCCTACCCAGCTGGTCGAGCTGGCAACTGTATGGGAGCGGCGGTGGAGTCTTGGCAGATGCAGGCCCGACTGCGGCCCCGCAGGCGTCCTCGGCAAGGGTCTTGCCGAGGGCCCGGCAAGGGTCTCGATGTGGCACCGCGGTCATCCCTGGCAAGGATCTTGCCAGGGGTCTCGTGGATTTCTTTGGCAAGGGTCTCTCCAAGGATCATCGTCTTCTGGTTCTCATCTGATCTTGTGTACCTATGATCTCTACAAAGATCTGCATGCCACCACGGAGGTGCCTCCGAGCCTTGATTCCAATATGGTTGATGGTGTTGGAACCCCTTGGGCTCAAGGGTGGCACGCTCTGCTGGCATCAGGCAAGTTGCCCCGACAAGGATCTTACCGAGGCCGCGGAAGCCACCCCGGCAAGGGTCTTGCCGGGGGAGTCCACCTTGCCCTCTTGCTCTCTTTGCGCCTCTGGTCTTGGCGTTGCTTTGGTCATCTTGCGCTCCGGCATCCCTCCTCTGCCCTGCTTAGTGTGGTCGTGGGCGCGGCTCTGACTGCCCGTGCACAAGTAAAGGGGTGCAAAAGGAGAGCCCCTACTTTTGTACACCGACAACAAGCGAGGTCTAAGCTTGGGGGAGTTGATACGTCCATTTTGCATCATGCTTTTATATTGATATTTAATGCATTATGGGCTATTATTACGAATTATATCACAATACTTATGCCTATTCTCTCTTATTTTACAAGGTTTTCATGAAGAGGGAGAATGCCGGCAGCTGGAATTCTGGGCTGGAAAAGGAGCAAATGTTAGAGACATATTCTGCACAACTCCAAAAATCTTGAAACTTCATGGAGCACATTTTTGGAATAAATAGAACATATTGGGCGAAGAAAGTACCACAGGGGGGCCAGCAGCCAGCCACAAGGGTGGAGGGCGCCCCCCCCCAACCTTGTGGGCCCCCTGGCAGGCCTCCGGTGCCCATCTTTGGCAATATGGTGTCTTTTACCCTAGAAAAAATCAAGAAGAAACTTTCGGGATGAAGCGCCACCGTCTCGAGGCGGAACCTGGGCAGAACCAATCTAGGGCTCCGGCGGAGCTATTCCGCCGGGGAAACATCCCTCAGGGAGGGGGGAAATCATCGCCATCGTCATCACCATCGATCCTCTCATCGAGAGGGTGTCAATCTCCATCAACATCTTCACTAGCACCATCTCCTCTCAAACCCTAGTTAATCTTTTGTATTCGATCTTGGTCCCAAAACCTCATATTGGTACATGTGGGTTGCTAGTAGTGTTGATTACTCCTTGTAGTTGATGCTAGTTGGTTCATCCGGTGGAAGATTATATTTTCAGATCCTTAATGATAATTAATACTCCTCTGATTATGATTATGAATATGCTTTGTGAGTAGTTACGTTTGTACCTGAGGACATGGGAGAAGTCTTGTTATAAGTAATCATGTGAATTTGGTATTCGTTCGATATTTTGATGAGATGTATGTTGTCTCTCCTCTAGTGGTGTTATGTGAACGTCGACTACATGACACTTCACCATTATTTGGGCCTAGGGGGAGGCATTGGGAAGTAATAAGTAGATGATGGGTTGCTAGAGTGACACAAGCTTAAACCGTAGTTTATGCATTGCTTCGTAAGGGGCTGATTTGGATCCATATGTTTCATGTTATGGTTAGGTTTACCTTAATTCTTCTTTCGTGGTTGCGGATGCTTGCGAGAGGGGTTAATCATAAGTGGTAGGCTTGTCCAAGGAAGGGAAGCACCCAAGCACCGGTCCGTCCACATATCAAACTATCAAAGTAACAAACGCGAATCATATGAGCATGGTGAAAACTAGCTTGACAACAATTCCCATGTGTCCTCGGGAGCGCTTTGCTTTATATAAGAGTTTGTCCAGGCTTGCCCTTTGCTACAAAAAGGATTGGGCCACCTTGCTCCACCTTGTTTACTTTTATTACTTGTTACCCGTTACAATTTACCCTATCACAAAACTATCTATTACCGATAATTTCAGTGCTTGAAGAGAATACCTTGCTAAAAACCGCCTGTCATTTCCTTCTGCTCCTCGTTGGGTTCAACACTCTTACTTATCAAAAGGACTATGATAGATCCCCTATACTTGTGGGTCATCAGCAAGCAATAAAAATTGCTCTCTAAATATGTATGATCTTTTAATGTGAAGAAAATAAGCTTTATACGAACTTGTGATATGGAAGAAATAAAAGTGACGGATTGCATAATAAAGTTCTTTATCACAAGCAAAAATATAAAGTGACGTTCTTTTGCATTAAGATTTTGTGCATCCAACCATAAAAGCGCATGACAACCTGTGCTTCCCTCTGCGAAGGGCCTATCTTTTACTTTTACTTTCTACCTCTATATAAGAGTCATGGTGATCTTCACCTTCCCTTTTTACACTTTTTCTTTTTGGCAAGCACTATATGTTGGGGAAGATCCAAATATATATATATATCCACTTGGATGTAGATTATCATAAAGTATTATTGTTGACATTACCATTGAGGTAAAAGGTTGGGAGGCGAAACTATAAGCCCCTATCTTTCTCTGTGTACAATTGAGGCTTTGAACTCATAAGTATCGCGTGAGTGTTAGCAATTATGAAAGACTAAGAGATGGTTGAGTATGTGGACTTGCTATACAAAATCTCTTACTTTGACTCTTTTCGATATTATGATAAATTGCAATTGCTTCAATGAGTGAGATCATAGTTTGTTGGTTTTCAATAAAGTTTCTGATTCATACTCTACCCTGTGAACAAATTGTCACTTTAGCATAAGAAATTATATTTCATTATATCTTGTTGTTCTAAAGATGACCATGATGCCCTCATGTCCGTATTTTATTTTATCGACACTGCTATCTCTAAACATGTGGACATATTTTCTGATTTCGGCTTTCGCTTGAGGACAAGCGAGGCTTGGGGGAGTTGATACGTCCATTTTGCATCATGCTTTTATTATGATATTTATTGCATTATGGGCTGTTATTACACATTATGGTACAATATTTATGCCTTTTCTCTCTTATTTTACAAGGTTTACATGAAGAGGGAGAATGTCGGCAGCTGGAATTCTGGGTCGGAAAGGGTGCAAATCTGAGAGACCTATTCTGCACAACTCCAAAACTCCTGAAAATTTATGGAAAATTATTTTGGAATACATAAAAATATTGGGTGATATAAAATACCAGAGGGGACCCACCAGCAGGCCACAAGCCTGGGGGCGTGCCTTGCCCCCTCGGCGCGCCCCTGGGGCTTATGGGACCCCTGGCAGGCCTCTGGTGCCCATCTTCTGCTATATGATGTCTTTTGACCTAGAAAAAATTAGAAGGAAGCTTTTAGGATGAAGCGCCACCGTCTCGAGGCGGAACCTGGGCAGAAGCAATCTAGGGCTCCGGCGGAGCTGTTCTACCGGGGAAACTTCCCTGCGGGAGGGGGAAATCGAAGCCATCGTCATCACCAATAATCCTCTCAACGAGAGGGGTTCAATCTCCATCAACATCTTCACTAGCACCATGTCCTCTCAAACCCTAGTTTATCTCTTGTATCCGATCTTTGTCTCAAAACCTCAGATTGGTACCTGTGGGTTGCTAATAGTGTTGATTACTCCTTGTAGTTGATGCTAGTTGGTTTATTCGGTGGAAGATCATATGTTTAGATCCTTAATGATATTCAATACCGCTTTGATTATGAACATGAATATGCTTTGTGAGTAGTTACGTTTGTTCCCGAGGACATGGGAGAAGTCTTGTTATAAGTAATCATGTGAATTTGGTATTCGTTCGATATTTTGATAAGATGTATGTTGCCTATCCTCTAGTGGTGTTATGTGAACGTCGACTTCATGGCACTTCACCATGATTTGGGCCTAGGGGAAGGCATTGGGAAGTAATAAGTAGATGATGAGTTGCTAGAGTGACAAAAGCTTAAACCTTAGTTTACGCGTTTCTTCGTAAGGGGCTGATTTGGATCCACATGTTTCATGCTATTGTTAGATTTATCTTAATTCTTCTTTCGTAGTTGCGTATGATTGCGAGATGGGTTAATCATAAGTGGGAGGCTTGTCCAAGTAAGGGCAGCACCCAAGCACCGGTCCACCCTGAAGGAAATATGCCCTAGAGGAAATAATAAAGTTGTTATTTATATTTCCTTATACCATGATAAATGTTTATTATTCATGCTAGAAATGTATTAACCGGAAACTTAGTACATGTGTGAATACATAGACAAACAGAGTGTCACTAGTTTGCCTCTACTTGACTAGCTCGTTGAATCAAAGATGGTTATGTTTCCTAACCATAGACATGAGTTGTCATTTGATTAATGGGATCACATCATTAGAGAATGATGTGATTGACTTGACCCATCCGTTAGCTTAGCACGATGATCGTTTAGTTTGTTGTTATTGCTTTCTTCATGACTTATACATGTTCCTATGACTATGAGATTATGCAAGTCCCAAGTACCGGAGGAACACTTTGTGTGCTACCAAACGTCACAACGTAACTGGGTGATTATAAAGGTGCTCTACAGGTGTCTCCGATGGTGCTTGTTGAGTTGGCGTAGATCGAGATTAAGATTTGTCACTCCGATTGTCGGAGAGGTATCTTTGGGCCCTCTCGGTAATGCACATCACTATAAGCCATGCAAGCAATGCTACTAATGAGTTAGTTGCGGGATGATGCATTACGGAATGAGTAAAGAGACTTGTCGGTAACAAGATTGAACTAGGTATTGAGATACCAACGATGGAATCTCGGGCAAGTAACATACCGATGACAAAGGGAACAACGTATGTTGTTATGCGGTTTGACCGATAAAGATCTTCGTAGAATATGTAGGAACCAATATGAGCATCTAGGTTCCGCTATTGGTTATTGACCGGAGACGAGTCTCGGTCATGTCTACATAGTTCTCGAACCTGTAGGGTCCGCACGCTTAAAGTTCGGTGACGATCGGTAATATGAGTTTATGTGTTTTGATGTACCGAAGGTAGTTCGAAGTCCCGGATATGATCACGAACATGACGAGGAGTCTTGAAATGGTCGAGACATAAATATTGATATATTGGAAGCCTATATTTGGACACTGAAATAGTTCCGGGCGAAATCGGGATTTTACCGGAGTGCTGGGGGGTTACCGGAACCCCCCGGGGGTTAATGGGCCTTGTTGGGCCCTAGTGGAGAGAGAGAGGGGCCGGCCAGGGCAGGGCCATGCGCCCCTCCCCTTGAGTCCAAATAGGACAAGGAAGGGGGCGCCCCCCTTGCCTTTCCCCTCTCCCACTCCTTCCTCCCCCTCCTAGTGGGACTAGGAAAGCGGAGTCCTACTCCCACTAGGAGGAGGACTCCTCCTCCTGGGGCGCCCTGCTAGGGCCGGCCGGCCTCGCTCCTTGCTCCTTTATATATGGGGGCAGGGGGGCACCCCAAGAAACACAAGTTGATCAGTTGATCTTTTAGCCGTGCGCGGTGCCCCCCTCCACCATAATCCACCTCGGTCATGTCATAGGGGTGCTTAGGTGAAGCCCTGCGTTGGTAGCATCATCATCACCGTCATCACGCCATCGTGCTGACGGAACTCTCCCTCGAAGCTCTACTGGATCGGAGTTTGTGGGACGTCACCGAGCTGAAGTGTGCTGAACTCGGAGGTGCCGTACGTTCGGTACTTGGATCGATTGGATCGTGAAGATGTACGACTACATCAACCGCGTTCTCATAACGCTTCTGCTTATGGTCTACGAGGGTACGTATACGATACTCTCCCCTCTCGTTGTTGTGCATCACCATGATCTTGCATGTGCGTAGGTTTTTTTTTTAAATTACTACGTTTCCCAACAGTGGCATCCGAGCCAGGTTTATCCGTAGATGTTATATGCACGAGTAGAACACAAAGGAGTTGTGGGTGTGGGTATATACCTATTGCTTGCCGTCACTAATTGATTCTTGATCCAGCGACATTGTTGGATGAAGCGGCCCAGACCGACATTACGCGTACACTTACGCGAGACTGGTTCTACCGACGTGCTTCGCACACAGGTGGCTGGTGGGTGTCAGTTTCTCCAACTTTAGTTGAATCGGATTCAATGAACAGGGTTCTTTCTGAAGATCAAAAAGCAATCACTATACCGTGTTGTGGTTTTTGATGCGTAGGTAAGAACGGTTCTTGCACAGCCCGTAGCAGCCACGTAAAACTTGCAACAACAAAGTAGAGGACGTCTAACTTGTTTTTGCAGGGCATGTTGTGATGTGATATGGTCAAGACATGATGCTAAAATTTATTGTATGAGATGATCATCTTTTGTAACACAGTTATCGGCAACTGGCAGGAGCCATACAGTTGTCGCTTTATTGTATGAAATGCAATCGCCATGTAATTGCTTTACTTTATCACTAAGCGGTAGCGATAGTCGTGGAGGCAATAGTTGGCGTGACGAGAATGATGCTTCGATGGAGATCAAGGTGTCAAGTCGGTGACGATGGTGATCATGACGGTGCTTTGGAGATGGAGATCAAAGGCACAAGATGATGATGGCCATATCATATCACTTATATTGATTGCATGTGATCTTTATCTTATGCATCTCATTTTGCTTAGATCGACGGTAGCATTATAAGATGATCTCTCACTAAATTTCAAGGTATAAGTGTTCTCCCTGAGTATGCACCGTTGCGGAAGTTCGTCGTGTCGAGACACCACGTGATGATCGGGTGTGATAAGCTCTGCGTTCACATACAACGGGTGCAAGCCAGTTTGGCACACGCAGAATACTCGGGTTAAACTTCACGAGCCTAGCATATGCAGATATGGCCTCGGAACACTCAGACCGAAAGGTCAAGCGTGAATCATATAGTAGATATGATCAACATAGTGATGTTCACCATTGAAAACTACTCCATCTCACGTGATGATCGGACATGGTTTAGTTGATATGGATCACGTGATCACTTAGATGATTAGAGGGATGTCTGTCTAAGTGGGAGTTCTTAAGTAATATGATTAATTGAACTTTAATTTATCATGAACTTAGTACCTGATAGTATTTTGCATGTCTATGTTGTTGTAGATAGATGGCCCGTGCTGTTGTTCCGTTGAATTTTAATGCGTTCCTTGAGAAAGCAAAGTTGAAAGATGATGGTAGCAATTATACGGACTGGGTCCGTAACTTGAGGATTATCCTCATTGCTGCACAGAAGAATTACGTCCTGGAAGCACCGCTAGGTGTACCACCCGCACCAGCAACTACAGACATTGTGAATGCCTGGCGGTCGCGTGTTGATGACTAGTCGATAGTTCAGTGTGCCATGCTTTATGGCTTAGAACCGGGACTTCAACGGTGTTTTGAACGTCATGGAGCATATGAGATGTTCCAGCAGTAGAAGTTAATATTTCAAGCAAATGCCCAAATTGAGAGATATGAAGTCTCCAATAAGTTCTACAACTGCAAGATGAAGGAGAATAGTTCTGTCAGTGAACATATACTCAGAATGTCTGGGTACCACAACCACTTGACTCAACTGGGAGTTAATCTTCCTGATGATAGTGTCATTGACAGAGTTCTTCAATCACTGCCACCAAGCTACAAGAGCTTCGTGATGAACTATAATATGCAAGGGATGTATAAGACAATTCTCGAGCTCTTCGCAATGCTAAAAGTTGCGGAGGTAGAAATCAAGAAGGAGCATCAAGTGTTGATGGTCAACAAGACCACCAGTTTAAAAAAATGGTAAAGGGGAGAAGGGGAACTTCAAGAAGAACAGCAAGCCAGTTGCTGCTCAAGTGAAGAAACCCAAGTCTGGACCTAAGCCTGAGATTGAGTGCTTCTACTGCAAAGGGACTGATCACTGGAAGCGGAACTGCCCCAAGTATTTGGCGGATAAGAAGGGTGGCAAGGTGAACAGAGGTATATGTGATATACATGTTATTGATGTGTACCTTACTAATGATCACAGTAGCACCTGGGTATTTGATACTGGTTCTGTTGCTAATATTTGCAACTCGAAACAGGGGCTACGGATTAAGCGAAGATTGGCTAAGGATGAGGTGACGATGCGTGTGGGAAATGGTTCCAAAGTCGATGTGATCGCGGTTGGCACGCTACCTCTACATCTACCTTCGGGATTAATTTTAGACCTGAATAATTGTTATTTGGTGCCAGCTTTGAGCATGAACATTATATTTGGATCTTGTTTGATGCGAGACGGTTATTCATTTAAATCTGAGAATAATGGTTGTTCTATTTATATGAGTAATATATTTTATGGTCATGCACCCTTGAAGAGTGGTCTATTTTTTATGAATCTCGATAGTAGTGATACACATATTCATAATATTGAAGCTAAAAGATGTAGAGTTGATAATGATAGTGCAACTTATTTGTGGCACTGCCGTTTAGGTCATATTGGTGTAAAGCGCGTG
Organism: Triticum urartu; assembly: GCF_003073215.2. NCBI lineage: Eukaryota > Viridiplantae > Streptophyta > Magnoliopsida > Poales > Poaceae > Triticum > Triticum urartu. The sequence goes on from NC_053027.1 coordinate 475,177,497, forward strand.
AAGAAACTCCATTCCGATGGACTTTTGGAATCACTTGATTATGAATCACTTGGTACTTGCGAACCATGCCTCATGGGCAAGCTGACTAAACCGTCATTCTCCGGAACTATGGAGCGAGCAACAGATTTGTTGGAAATCATACATACTGATGTATGTGGTCCGATGAATATTGAGGCTCGCGGCGGGTATCGTTATTTTCTCACCTTCACAGATGATTTGAGAAGATATGGGTATATCTACTTGATGAAACATAAGTCTGAAACATTTGAAAAGTTAAAAGAATTTCAGAGTGAAGTGGAAAATCATCGTAACAACAAAATAAAGTTTCTACAATCTGATCGTGGAGGAGAATATTTGAGTTATGAGTTTGGTCTTCATTTGAAACAATGCGGAATAGTTTCGCAACTCACGCCACCCGGAACACCACAGCATAATGGTGTGTCCGAACATCGTAATCGTACTTTACTAGATATGGTGCGATCTATGATGTCTCTTACTGATTTACCGCTATCGTTTTGGGGTTATGCTTTAGAGACTGCTGCATTCACGTTAAATAGGGCACCATCTAAATCCGTTGATACGACGCCTTATGAAGTGTGGTTTGGCAAGAAACCAAAGTTGTCGTTTCTTAAAGTTTGGGGCTGCGATGCTTATGTGAAAAAGCTTCAACCTGATAAGCTCGAACCCAAATCAGAGAAATGTGTCTTCATAGGATACCCAAAGGAGACTGTTGGGTACACCTTCTATCATAGATCCAAAGGCAAGACATTCATTGCTAAGAATGGATCCTTTCTAGAGAAGGAGTTTCTCTCGAAAGAAGTGAGTGGGAGGAAAGTAGAACTTGATGAGGTAACTGTACCTGCTCCCTTATTGGAAAGTAGTTCATCATAGAAATATGTTCCTGTGACTCCTACACCAATTAGTGAGGAAGCTAATGATGAAGATCATGTAACTTCAGATCAAGTTGCTTGCTACCTCTTGAGCTTGCGTTGGATTTCCCCGAAGAGGAAGGGATGATGCAGCAGAGTAGCGTAAGTATTTCCCTCAGTTTTTGAGAACCAATGTATCAATCCAGTAGGAGGCCACACTCAAGTCCCTCGTACCTGCACAAAACGATAGCTACTCGCAACCAATGTGATTAGGGGTTGTCAATCGCTTCACGGTCACTTACGAGAGTGAGATCTGATAGATATAATATTTTTGGTATTTTTGGTATAAAGATGCAAAGTAAAAAGTAAAGGCAAAGTAAAAAAAGAAAGCAAGATTAAAGTGATGGAGATTGATATGATGAGAATAGACCCGGGGGCCATAGGTTTCACTAGTGGCTTCTCTCAAGAGCATAAGTATTCTACGGTGGGTGAACAAATTACTGTTGAGCAATTGACAGAATTGAGCATAGTTATGAGAATATCTAGGCATGATCATGTATATAGGCATCACGTCCGTGACAAGTAGACCGAAACGATTCTGCATCTACTACTATTACTCCACTCATCGACCGCTATCCAGCATGCATCTAGAGTATTAAGTTAAAAACAGAGTAACACCTTAAGCAAGATGACATGATGTAGAGAGATAAATTCATGCAATATGAAATAAACCCCATCTTGTTATCCTCGATGGCAACGATACAATACGTGCCTTGCTGCCCCTTCTATCACTGGGAAAGGACACTACAAGATCGAACCCAAAGCTAAGCACTTCTCCCATGGCAAGAACTACCAATCTAGTTGGCCAAACCAAACGGATAATTCGAAGAGACTTGCAAAGATAACCAATCATACATAAAAGAATTCAGAGAAGATTCAAATATTATTCATAGATAGACTTGATCATAAACCCACAATTCATCGGTCTCAACAAACACACCGCAAAAAGAAGAAGATTACATCAAATAGATCTCCACGAGAGAGGGGGAGAACTTTGTATTGAGATCCAAAAAGAGAGAAGAAGCCATCTGGCTACTAACTATGGACCCGGAGGTCTGAGGTAAACTACTCACACTTCATCGGAGAGGCTATGATGATGTAGAAGCCCTCCGTGATGACGGCCCTCTCCGGCGGAGCTCCGGAACAGGCCCCAAGATGGGATCTCATGGATACAGAAAGTTGCGGCAGTGGAATTAGGTTTTTGGCCCCGTATCTGTTCGTTTGGGGGTACGTAGGTATATATAGGAGGAGGAAGTACGTCGGTGGAGCTCCGAGGGGCCCACGAGGCAGGGGCGCGCCCTAGGGGGGCGCCCCCCACCCTCGTGACCGCCTCTCTGATGCCTTGGCGTAGGGTCCAAGTCTCCTGGATCATGTTCGGTGAGAAAATCACGTTCCCGAAGGTTTCATTCCGTTTGGACTCCGTTTGATATTCCGTTTCTTCAAAACACTGAAATAGGCAAAAAACAGCAATTCTGGGCTGGGCCTCCGGTTAATAGGTTAGTCCCAAAAATAATATAAAAGTGGAAAATAAAGCCCAATATAGTCCAAAACAGTAGATAATATAGCATGGAGCAATAAAAAATTATAGATACGTTGGAGACGTATCAGGCATCCCCAAGCTTAATTCCTGCTCGTCCTCGAGTAGGTAAATGATACAAAGAGAATTTTTGATGCGGAGTGCTACTTGGCATAATTTCAATGAAAATCTTCTTAATTGTGATATGAATATTCAGATTCGAAAGATTCAAGACAAACGTTTATATTGACATAAAAATAATAATACTTCAAGCATACTAACGAAGCAATTATGTCTTCTCAAAATAACATGGCCAAAGAAAGTTATCCCTACAAAATCATATAGTCTGGCTATGCTCTATCTTCACCACACAAAGTATTTAAATCATGCACAACCCCGATGACAAGCCAAGCAATTGTTTCATACTCTAACTTTTTCAAAACTTTTTCAATCTTCACGCAATACATGAGCGTGAGCCATGGATATAGCACTATAGGTGGAATAGAATGGTGGTTGTGGAGAATACAAAAAGGAGAAGATAGTCTCACATCAACTAGGCGTATCAACGGGCTATGGAGATGCCCATCAATAGATATCAATGTGAGTGAGTAGGGATTGCCATGCAACGGATGCACTAGAGCTATAAGAATATGAAAGCTCATCAAAAGAAACTAAGTGGGTGTGCATCCAACTTGCTTGCTCACAAAGACCTAGGGCATTTTGAGGAAGCCCATCATTGGAATATACAAGCCAAGTTCTATAATGTAAAATTCCCACTAGTATATGAAAGTGATAACATGAGAGACTCTCTACTATGAAGATCATGGTGCTACTTTGAAGCACAAGTGTGGTAAAAGGATAGTAACATTGTCCCTTCTCTCTTTTTCTCTCATTTTTTTTATTTGGGCCTTTTCTCTTTTTTTATGGCCTCTTTTTTCTTCTTTTTTTTATTTTTTGGGCTTCTTTAGCCTCTTTTATTTTTCGTCCGGAGTCTCATCCCGACTTGTGGGGGAATCATAGTCTCCATCATCCTTTCCTCACTGGGACAATGCTCTAATAGTGATGATCATCACACTTTTATTTTTCTTACAACTCAACAATTACAACTCGATACTTAGAACAAAATATGACTCTATATGAATGCCTCCGGCGGTGTACCGAGATATGCAATATGACAATGATGGAGTGTGTCATAATAAACGGAACGGTAGAAAGTTGCATGGCAATATATCTCGGAATGTCTATGGAAATGCCATAATAGGTAGGTATGGTGGCTGTTTTGAGGAAGGTATATGGTAGGTGTATGATATCGGCGAAAGGTGCACGGTATTAGAGAGGCTAGCAAGGGTGGATGGGTGAGAGTGCGTATAATCCATGGACTCAACATTAGTCATAAAGAACTCATATACTTATTGCAAAAATCTAGAAGTTATCAAAGCAAAGTATTACGCGCATGCTCCTAGGGGGATAGATTGGTAGGAAAAGACCATCGCTCGTCCCCGACCGCCACTCATAAGGAAGACAATCAATAAATAAATCATGCTCCGACTTCATCACATAACGGTTCACCATACGTGCATGCTACGGGAATCACAAACTTTAACACAAGTATTCTTTAAATTCACAACTACTCAACTAGCATGACTTTAATATTATCACCTCCATATCTCAAATCAATTGCCATGTTTCAATCTTTTCTTAGTATTCAACACACTCAAAAGAAAGTTTCACAAATCTTGAATACCAAGCATATTATTATTAAGCAAATTACCATGCTATTAAGAGACTTTCAAAATAATTTAAGTGAAGCATGAGAGATCAATAGTTTCTTTAAAACAAATCCACCACCGTGCTCTAAAAGATCTAAGTGAAGCACATAGAGCAAAAGTATAACGCTAAAAGATATAAGTGAAGCACATAGAGCAAAATTACATAGCTCAAAAGATATAAGTGAAGCACATAGAGCAAAATTATAATGCTCAAAAGATATAAGTGAAGCACATAGAGCAAAATTACATAGCTCAAAAGATATAAGTGAAGCACATAGAGTATTCTATCAAATTTTAATTCATGTATGGCTCTCTCAAAATGTGTGCACAGCAAGGATGATTGTGGCATACTAAAACACAAAGACACAAATAATACAAGACGCTCCAAGCAAAACACATATCATGTTGGTGAATAAAAATATAGCTCCAAGTAAATTACCGATGGAAGTGGATGAAAGAGGGGATGCCTTCCGGGGCATCCCCAAACTTTGACTTTTTGGTGTCCTTGGATTATCTTGGGGGTGCCATGGGCATCCCCAAGCTTAGGCTCTTGCCACTCCTTGTTCCATAATCCATCACAAGAATTCACCCAAAACTTGAAAACTTCACAACACAAAACTTAAAGTAGAAAACTCGTGAGCTCCGTTAGCGAAAGAAAACAAAAGAACACTTCAAGGTACTATAATGAACTCATTCTTTATTTATATTGTTGTTAAACCTACTGTATTACAACTTCTCTATGGATTATAAACTATTTTACTAACCATAGACTCATCAAAATAAGCAAACAACACACGAAAAACAGAATCTGTCAAAAACAGAATAGTCTGTAGTAATCTGTAGCTAGCGCAAGATATGGAACCCCAAAAATTCTAAAATAAATTGCTGGACGTGAGGAATTTATCTATTAATCATCTTAAAAAAGAATTAACTAAATATCACTCTTCAAATAAAAATGACAGAAGTTCTCGTGAGCGCTAAAGTTTCTGTTTTTTACAGCAAGTTCAACAAGACTTTCCCCAAGTCTTCCCAACGGTTCTACTTGGCACAAACACTAATTAAACACAAAAAACACAATCAAAACAGAGGCTAAATAATTTATATATTACTAAACAGGAGCAAAAAGCAAGGAATAAAAATGAAATTGGGTTGCCTCCCAACAAGCGCTATCGTTTAACGCCCCTAGCTAGGCATAAAAGCGAGGATAGATCTAGGTATTGCCATCTTTGGTAGGCAATCCATAAGTGGCTCTCATGATAGTTTCATCTGGCAATTTTATTTTCTTTCTTGGAAAGTGTTCCATGCCCTTTTTTAATGGAAATTGAAATCTAATATTCCCTTCCTTCATATCAATAATCGCACCAACCGTTCTAAGGAAAGGTCTACCAAGAATAATAGGGCAAGAAGGATTGCAATCTATATCAAGAAAATGAAATCTACGGGCACATAATTTCTATTTGCAACAATAAGAACATCATTAATCCTTCCCATAGGTTTCTTAATAGTGGAATCCGCAAGATGCAAGTTTAGAGAGCAATCATCAAAATTACGGGAATTTAGCAAATCACACAAAGTTTTGGGGATAGTGGAGACACTAGCACCCAAATCACACAAAGCATAAAACTCATGATCTTTAATTTTAATTTTAATAGTTGGTTCCCACTCATCATAGAGTTTTCTAGGGATAGAAACTTTCAACTCAAGTTTTTCTTCATAAGATTGCATCAAGGCATCAACAATATGTTCGGTGAAGGCTTTCTTTTGACTATAAGCATGTGGAGAATTTAGCACGGATTGCAACAAGTAAATACAATCAATTAAAGAGCAACTTCATAATTAAATTCCTTGAAATCCAATATAGTGGGTTTAGCAACATCTAGATTTTTATTTCTTTCAATCCCACTTTCATCAATTTCATCATAAAGATCTAAATACTCCGAATTTTTAGAACGCCTTCTAGGTAAAGGAAGATCATATTCAGTTTCATCAAAATTCATATTGCAAAACAAAGATTTAATAGGGGACACATCAATAACTTTTAGATCTTCATCTTGATTTTCATAGGAATTGGAAGAACACGCTTTAATAAAGGCATCTTTGGAACCACGCATCCTAGCGGTTCTTTCCTTGCACTCATCAATGGAAATTCTCATGGCTTTGAGAGACTCATTGATATCATGCTTAGGAGGAATAAATCTAATCTTTAAAGAATCAATCTCAAGAGAAATTCTATCAACGTTCCTAGCCAAATCATCAACTTTAAGCAATTTCTCTTCAAGCAAAGCATTAAAATTCTTTTGTGAATTCATAAACTCTTTAACACTATTCTCAAATTCAGAGGGCATCTTATTATAATTTCCATAAGAGTTGTTGTAGGAATTCCCATAATTATTAGAAGGATTACTAGGATATGGCCTGGGATTAAAATTCCCTCTATAAGTGTTGTTACCAAAATTATTCCTACCAACAAAATTCACATCCATAGATTCATTGTTATTCTCAATCAAAGTAGACAAAGGCATATCATTAGGATCAGAAGAAACACTCTTAGTAGCAAATGATTTCATAAGTTCATCCATCTTTCCACTCAAAACATTGATTTCTTCTATCGCATGCACTTTTTTATTAGAAGATCTTTCAGTATGCCATTGAGAATAATTAACCATAATATTATCTAGGAGTTTAGTAGCATCTCCTAAAGTGATTTCCATAAAAGTGCCTCCCGCGGCCGAATCTAAAAGATTTCTAGAAGCAAAATTCAATCCGGCATAAATTTTTTGTATAATCATCCACAAATTCAAACCATGAGTAGGGCAATTATGTATCATTAATTTCATTCTCTCCCAAGCTTGTGCAACATGTTCATGATCAAGTTGCTTAAAGTTCATAATATCGTTTCTAAGAGAGATGATCTTAGCGGGAGGGAAATAGTTAAAGATAAAAGCATCTTTGCACTTGTTCCAAGAATCAATACTATTTTTAGGCAAAGACGAAAACCAAGCTTTAGCACGATCTCTAAGCGAAAAAGGAAATAGCTTCCATTTAACGACATCATTATCGACATCTTTTTTCTTTTGCATATCACATAAATCAACGAAGCTATTCAAATGAGTAGTGGCATCTTCACTAGGAAGGCCGGCGAATTGATCTTTCATAACAAGATTCAACAAAGCAGTATTGATTTCACAAGATTCAGTATTGGCAAGAGGAGAAATCGGAGTGCTAAGGAAATCATTATTATTGGTATTGGTGAAGTCACACAATTTGGTAGTATCTTGAGCCATCGCGACAAACAAGCAATCCAACACATGAGCAAACAAAAAGGCAAGTGGAAAAGAGAGGGAGGAGAAGGAGAAGGATATTGGGAAAGAGAGGGCGAATAAAACGGCAAGGGTGAAGTGGGGGAGAGGAAAACGAGAGGCAAATGGCAAATAATGTAATGCGAGAGATAGGGATTGTGATGGGTACTTGGTATGTTGACTTTTTGCGTAGACTCCCCGGCAACGGCGCCAAAAATCCTTCTTGCTACCTCTTGAGCTTGCGTTGGATTTCCCCAAAGAGGAAGGGATGATGCAGCAGAGTAGCGTAAGTATTTCCCTCAGTTTTTGAGAACCAAGGTATCAATCCAGTAGGAGGCTACGCGTGAGTCCCTCGCACCTACACAAAACAAATAAATCCTCGCAACCAATGCGATTAGGGGTTGTCAATCCCTTCACGGTCACTTACGAGAGTGAGATCTGATAGATATAATATTTTTGGTATTTTTGGTATAAAGATGCAAAGTAAAAAAGTAAAGACAAAGTAAAAAAGCAAAGCAAGATTAAAGTGATGGAGATTGATATGATGAGAATAGACCCGGGGGCCATAGGTTTCACTAGTGGCTTCTCTCAAGAGCATAAGTATTCTACGGTGGGTGAACAAATTACTGTTGAGCAATTGACAAAATTGAGCATAGTTATGAGAATATCTAGGCATGATCATGTATATAGGCATCACGTCTGTGACAAGTAGACCAAAACGATTCTGCATCTACTACCATTACTCCACTCATCGACCGCTATCCAGCATGCATCTAGAGTATTAAGTTAAAAACAGAGTAACGCCTTAAGCAAGATGACATGATGTAGAGAGATAAATTCATGCAATATGAAATAAACCCCATCTTGTTATCCTCGATGGCAACGATACAATACGTGCCTTGCTGCCCCTTCTGTCACTGGGAAAGGACACCGCAAGACCGAACCCAAAGCTAAGCACTTCTCCCATGGCAAGAACTACCAATCTAGTTAGCCAAACCAAATGGATAATTCGAAGAGACTTGCAAAGATAACCAATCATACATAAAAGGATTCAGAGAAGATTCAAATATTATTCATAGATAGACTTGATCATAAACCCACAATTCATCGGTCTCAACAAACACACCGCAAAAAGAAGAAGATTACATTGAATAGATCTCCACGAGAGAGGGGGAGAACTTTGTATTGAGATCCAAAAAGAGAGAAGAAGCCATCTAGCTACTAACTATGGACCCAAAGGTCTGAGGTAAACTACTCACACTTCATCGGAGAGGCTATGATGATGTAGAAGCCCTCCATGATGACGGCCCTCTCCGGCGGAGCTCCGGAACAGGCCCCAAGATGGGATCTCGTGGATACAGAAAGTTGTGGCGGTGGAATTAGGTTTTTAGCTCCGTATCTATTCGTTTGGGGGTACGTAGGTATATATAGGAGGAAGAAGTACGTCGGTGGAGCTCCGAGGGGCCCATGAGGCAGGGGGCGTGCCCTAGGGGGGGCGCCCCCCCACCCTCGTGACCGCCTCTCTGATGCCTTGGCATAGGGTCCAAGTCTCCTGGATCACGTTTGGTGAGAAAATCACGTTCCCGAAGGTTTCATTCCGTTTGGACTTCGTTTGATATTCCGTTTCTTCGAAACACTGAAATAGGCAAAAAAACAACAATTCTGGGCTGGGCCTCCGGTTAATAGGTTAGTCCCAAAAATAATATAAAAGTGGAAAATAAAGCCCAATATAGTCCAAAACAGTAGATAATATAGCATGGAGCAATCAAAAATTATAGATACATTGGAGACATATCATTACTACCGAACCCCGTATGTCAACCAGAGTAAGATCCGCACCAGAGTGGTACGGTAATCCTGTTCTGGGACCATGACGAACCTACGAACTATGAGGAAGCGATGATGAGCCCAGATTCCGCAAATTGGCTTGAAGCCATGAAATCTGAGATGGGATCCATGTATGAGAACAAAGTGTGGACTTTGGTTGACTTGACCGATGATTGGCAAGCCATCGAGAATAAATGGATCTTCAAGAAGAAGACTGACGCTGACGGTAATGTTACTGTCTACAAAGCTCGACTTGTTGCGAAAGGTTTTTGACAAGTTCAAGGAGTTGACTACGATGAGACCTTCTCACCCGTAGCAATGCTTAAGTCTGTCCGAATCATGTTAGCAATTGCCGCATTTTATGATTATGAAATTTGGCAAATGGATGTAAAGACTGCATTCCTGAATGGATTTCTGGAAGAAGAGTTGTGTATGATGCAACCAGAAGGTTTTATCGACCCAAAGGGTACTAACAAAGTGCGCAAACTCCAGTGATCCATCTATGGACTGGTGCAAGCATCTCGGAGTTGGAATAAACGTTTTGATAGTGTGATCAAAGCATATGATTTTATACAGACTTTTGGAGAAGCCTGTATTTACAAGAAAGTGAGTGGGAGCTCTGTAGCATTTCTAATATTATATGTGGATGACATATTGTTGATTGGAAATGATATAGAATTTCTGGATAGCATAAAAGGATACTTGAATAAGAGTTTTTCAATGAAATACCTCGGTGAAGCTGCTTATATATTGGGCATCAAGAACTATAGAGATAGATCAAGACACTTAATTGGACTTTCACAAAGCACATACCTTGATAAAGTTTTGAAGAAGTTCAAAATGGATCAAGCAAAGAAAGGGTTCTTGCCTGTGTTACAAGGTGTGAAGTTGAGTCAGACTCAATGCCCGACCACTGCAGAAGATAGAGAGAAAATGAAAGGTGTTCCCTATGCTTCAGCCATAGGCTCTATCATGTATGCAATGTTGTGTACCAGACCTGATGTGTGCCTTGCTATTAGTTTAGCAGGGAGGTACCAAAGTAATCCAGGAGTGGATCACTGGACAGCGGTCAAGAACATCTTGAAATACCTGAAAAGGACAAAGGATATGTTTCTCGTTTTTGGAGGTGACAAAGAGCTCGTCGTAAATGGTTATGTCGATGCAAGCTTTGACACTGATCCAGATGACTCTAAGTCACAAACCGGATATGTGTTTTTATTGAACGGTTGAGCTGTCAGTTGGTGCAGTTCTAAGCAAAGTGTCGTGGTGGGATCTACGTGTGAAGCGGAGTACATAGTTGCTTCGGAAGCAGCAAATGAAGGAGTCTGGATGAAGGAGTTCATATCCGATCTAGGTGTCATACCTAGTGCATCGGGTCCAATGAAAATCTTTTGTGACAATATTGGTGCAATTGCCTTGGCAAAGGAATCCAGATTTCACAAAAGAACCAAGCACATCAAGAGATGCTTCAATTCCATCCGCGATCAAGTCAAGGAGGGAGACATAGAGATTTGCAAGATACATGCGGATCTGAATGTTGCAGACCCGTTGACTAAGCCTCTCTCACGAGCAAAACATGATCAGCACCAAGACTCCATGGGTGTTAGAATCATTACTGTGTAATCTAGATTATTGACTCTAGTGCAAGTGGGAGACTGAAGGAAATATGCCCTAGAGGCAATAATAAAGTTGTTATTTATATTTCCTTATACCATGATAAATGTTTATTATTCATGCTAGAATTGTATTAACTCGAAACGTAGTACATGTGTGAATACACAGACAAACAGAGTGTCACTAGTTTGCCTCTACTTAACTAGCTCGTTGAATCAATGATGGTTATGTTTCCTAACCATAGACATGAGTTGTCATTTGATTAACGGGATCACATCATTAGAGAATGATGTGATTGACTTGACCCATCCGTTAGCTTAGCACGATGATCGTTTAGTTTGTTGTTATTGATTTCTTCATGACTTATACATGTTCCTATGACTATGAGATTATGCAACTCCCGAGTACCGGAGGAACACTTTGTGTGCTACCAAACGTCACAACGTAACTGGGTGATTATAAAGGTGCTCTATAGGTGTCTCCGATGGTGCTTGTTGAGTTGGCATAGATCGTGTAACGCCCCAAGACCGGAGCTTCAGATGCCTTCCATGTTTCCGGGTTTCGTCGTGTGTTTTGTTTGGTTCATTGCATCATGTGCATTGCATCATGTCATCATCTTATAAATCTTTTGCAACTCAACTAAATAAATTGCATGGATCTTCGGTCCATTTAAATCGAGGGAATTCACATGGTGATTCTCTTTATAACATATCCTCCCAATATTAGGGAGCTAAATAAAAATATTCCACTCGTTTGGAATTACCGCAAACACACTTGCAAAATATTCCATGCTTTTCTTACTATATTCCTCGTCTCCAAACTTTGCCCTAAATTCTTTCTTCACTTTCCGGAGGTCTACCAAAAATCTCAACATTTTGGGACCTTTCTAACGCCCACTTCTTATTCGAACTCATTTGAATTTAATTCAAACGAGTTCGAATCCAAACTTTGTACACATGCCCATTTATACTTTTATTGGATCAAGATCTTTATTGCGAGTCCAGTAAAATTATCCCCATGCTCAAAATCCTTCCCTAACCCTCTCTTTCTTTTCCTCTCTCTAATTTCTTTTCTGTTAAAGGATTAAGTTTTAAAGAGGGAGAGGGAGAAGAGAACCCAGGCCCATCTTTTCCCCGCAGTCCAACCATCCCCTAAGGCCCACCTAACTATACCTCGCGGCCTGACCTAGATGGCCCGGAGCCCAGCTCCTGCACCGCACTTCTCTCCCTCTCGATCCCTCCCTCGCGCCGCCAGGAGAGGAGGCCACGCGCTCGACCCCTTCTCTGCCCGATCCCACTTCTCTCCCTCCCGTTCTCTCCTTCCCGATCCTCATCTCCTTTCCCTCGCGCCGCCACTCACTCCTCACGCCACAAGAGCCCCGTGCTCGATCCCTTCTCCTCCCTCGCGCGTCACCACATGCAGGAGAGGGCACGCCGACCATCTTCTTCCCCCATCTCCATCGATCCCCACTCAGAGGAGCCCCTCTGCCTTGCCGTTGCTCCTCCACGCGCCGACGAACAGGACCACGTCGCGGCCATGGCATCACCGTCCTCCCAGCGCCCCCTCTCTGTCAGACCAATGCTCGTCCATGCCGGATCCTGCAGCCCCGCGCAGTCCTCTCCTCCGCTCCTTCTTCATCCTCCCGGGCGAGCTGCTGCGACGCTGCACCCCCACAAGTCTAGCTGCGCATCCCCTCTGCGCCAACACCACGGCCTCGCCGGCCGGCCACCGGAGTTGTCGACCCGACCTGCCCTGCCGCGCTCTACCCCTTCCCTGCGTCCCCGTCTCGCCGGAGTGCACCACCACCATCATAGTCCTGCGCCACCTCGTGAGGGACGGCCTCTTGGCTGCCCGCGGGAACCTTGCTCTGCTCCGGCCCCGACCTCCGCCCGTGACAGTTGCTGCTACCGCGACTCGAGCTGTTGCTCCCTGCTTCTCCACTACCGTCGCCTCTTTGCCATGGCCATCGCCGAGTTCCCCCCCAGGACCCCCTGCAGTCATGTACAGGAAAAAAACAAGTCTGAAGACTGACCGTGGATGTGTGCCTGGTGCTACTTGGATTCATCAAGACCGCGTACCTGGATCGTCAACTACCGTCTCCGGGATTTACCAAGTACCACGACGTACGGTGCCCGAACATCCACCACAACAGCGCCAAGTTCCACTACCATCGACCCTCGAAGACCCCGTGGACGTCCAGTTCCATGTCGCAACCCCGAACATCTATGGACGCGTACGACTTCCGTGGCCGAAGACCCGTGTAAAACTACCGTCGCCGTGTACGACTACCTCCACTACGAACGTCCTGAGAACGTCTACTTCCTCTGCTTTGCACCGAACGAGAACCGTCCCTTTTGCATGCTTCGAAGGTATAACCCCGAGACGATCGTCCGAGAACGTTTGCATGTGTTGTATGAGATGCACCCGGTCTGCACCGTGTCCGAGTTGTCACTTGCTCGGTCCTCCTCTTTTGCCGCTAACCTGTGGGAACCCGGTTACCGGGAGCACCCCACCGTTCATCGCATGACACGCTCCCGTCACTTTCTTTTGCACCGACGTCTCAATGAGTTGACGGAACCGGAACATTGCCGTGGCACCGTTTCGTTATCGTCGCCGTGGCACCCCTTTCATTTCCGCCACGATGAAAAATGTTTCATAATGCTCTTGTCAACTTTTAATAAAAATTGCATAAACTTGTTCATGTCATCCGCATCATGATAACAACAATTAAAATGTTTAGATTGTTGTTGCACCAAATTACTAATGCATATGGGGATTTACCGGATTTGCTGTTTGTTATATCCGGCCCCATTTAAATGGTTTAAATGGTATAGTTTTGTTATGCTTCACCTCTTGCCATGTTAACCAACATTTAAATTTGTTGAGTACCTAACCGGGAGAGAACTAAATAATTAATGTGGTGTTCCGTCCCGTCTATGTTACCGCTTTGCTCAGCCCCTCTTATAGCGTTGTTAGTTTCAGGTGAAGATTGGAGCTTGTTCCATGTTTGGAACATGGATATTTTGTTGGGATATCACAATATCTCTTATTTAATTAATGCATCTATATACTTGGTAAAGGGTGGAAGGCTCGGCCTTATGCCTGGTGTTTTGTTCCACTCTTGCCGCCCTAGTTTCCGTCATATCGGTGTTATGTTCCCGGATTTTGCGTTCCTTACGCGGTTGGGTTATAATGGGAACCCCTTGACAGTTCGCTTTGAATAAAACTCCTCCAGCAAGGCCCAACCTTGGTTTTACCATTCGCCACCTAGCCTCTTTTTCCCTTGGGTTAGGCCAGCCCAAGGGTCATCTTTATTTTAACCCCCCCCCCGGGCCAGTGCTTGTCTAAGTGTTGGTCCGAACTGAGTAGACTGCGGGGCCACCTCGGGGAAACTTGAGGGCTGGTTTTACTCGTAGGATGTCTCATCCGGTGTTGCCCTGAGAACGAGATATGTGCAGCTCCCATCAGGATGTCGGCGCATCGGGCGGCTTTGCTGGACTTGTTTTACCATTGTCGAGGATGTCTTGTAGAACCGGGATACCGAGGCTGATCGGAATGTCTCGGGAGGAGGTCTATTCCTTCTTGACCGTGAGAGCTTGTCATGGGCTAAGTTGGGACACCCCTGCAGGGTTTTGAACTTTCGAAAGCCGTGCCTGCGGTTATGGGCAAATGGAAATTTGTTAATATCCGGTTGTAGAAAACCTGAAGTTGACCTTAATTAAAATGCATCAACCGCGTGTGTAACCGTGATGGTCTCTTTCCGGCTGAGTCCGGGAAGTGAACACGGTGTTGGAGTTATGCTTGACGTAGGTTGTTTTAGGATCACTTCTTGATCATATTTTATCGACCATGCTTTGCCTTCTCTTCTCGCTCTCATTTGCGTATGTTAGCCACCATATATGCTAGTCGCTTGCTGCAGCTCCACCTCATACCTTTTACCCTACCTGTTAGCTTAAATAGTCTTGATCGCGAGGGTGCGAGATTGCTGAGTCCCCGTGACTCACAGATACTTCCAAAACCAGTTTGCAGGTGCCAATGAGACCGTGCAGATGACGCAACCAAGCTCAGGAGGAGCTCGATGAAGATCTTGTCCTTTGTGTTGTTTTCGTTCTAGTTGATCAGTAGTGGAGCCCAGTTGGGGTCGATCGGGGACCTTTGTCGCATTTGGGGTTCTTCTTTTATTTTGGTTCCGTAGTCGGACCTTGATTGTATTTGGATGATGTAATGCTTTGTTCATGTAATTGTGTGAAGTGGCGATTGTAAGCCAACTATGTATCTTTTTCCCTTATGTATTACATGGGTTGTGTGAAGATTACCTCACTTGCGACATTGCTTTCAATGCGGTTATGCCTCTAAGTCGTGCTTCGACACGTGGGAGATATAGCCGCATCGAGGGCGTTACAGATCGAGATTAGGATTTGTCACTCCGATTGTCAGAGAGGTATCTCTGGGCCCTCTCGGTAATGCACATCACTATAAGCCTTGCAAGCAATGCAACTAATGAGTTAGTTGCGGGATGATGCATTACGGAACGAGTAAAGAGACTTGTCGGTAACAGGATTGAACTAGGTATTGAGATACCGACGATCGAATCTCGGGCCAGTAACATACCGATGACAGAGGGAACAACGTATGTTGTTATGCGGTTTGACCGATAAAGATCTCCGTAGAATATGTAGGAACCAATATGAGCATCCAGGTTCCGCTATTGGTTATTGACCGGAGACGAGTCTCAGTCATGTCTACATAGTTCTCGAACCCGTAGGGTCCGCACGCTTAAAGTTCGGTGACGATCGGTAATATGAGTTTATGTGTTTTGATGTACCGAGACATAAAGATTGATATATTGGAAGCCTATATTTGGACATCAAAATAGTTCCGAGTGAAATCGGGATTTTACCGGAGTGCCGGGGGGGGGGGTACTGGAACCCCCGGGGGTTAATGGGCCTTGTTGGGCCCTAGTGGAGAGAGAGAGGGGGCGTTCAGGGCAGGGCCGTGTGCCCCTCCCCTTGAGTCCGAATAGGACAAGGAAGGAGGTGGCGCCCCCTTGCCTTTCCCCTCTCCCACTCCTTCCTTTCCCCTCCTAGTGGGACTAGGAAAGGGGAGTCCTACTCCCACTAGGAGGAGGACTCCTCCTGGCGCGCCCTGCTAGGGCCCGCCGGCTTCCCCCCTTACTCCTTTATATACGGGGGCAGGGGGCACCCAAGAGACACAAGTTGATCAATTGATCTTTTAGCCGTGTGCGGTGCCCCCTCCACCATAATCCACCTCGGTCATATCGTAGCGGTGCTTAGGCGAAGCGCTGCGTCGGTAGCATCATCATCACCGTCATCACGCCGTCGTGCTGACGAAACTCTCCCTCGAAGCTCTGCTAGTTCGGAGTTCGTGGGACGTCACCTAGCTGAACGTGTGAGGTGTCGTACGTTCGGTACTTGGATCGGTCGGATCGTGAAGACGTACGGCTACATCAACCGCGTTCTCATAACGCTTCTGCTTACGGTCTACGAGGGTACGTAGACGGTACTCTCCCCTCTCGTTGTTATGCATCACCATGATCTTGCGTGTGCGTAGGATTTTTTTTTTTGAAATTACTACGTTTCCCAACACACCCACATATCAAATTATCAAAGTAACGAACGTGAATCGTATGAGCATGATGAAAACTAACTTGACAGCAATTCTCATGTGTCCTCGGCAACGCTTTGCTTTATATAAGAGTTTGTCCAGGCTTGTCCTTTGCTACAAAAAGGATTGGGCCACCTTGCTGCACCTTAGTTACACTTGTTACTTGTTACCCCTTACGAATTATTTTATCACAAAACTATATGTTACCGATAATTTCAGTACTTGAAGAGAATACCTTGCTGAAAACCGCTTGTCATTTCCTTCTGCTCCTCGTTGGGTTTGACACTCTTAGTTATGGAAAGGACTACGATAGATCCCCTATACTTATGGGTCACCACTCATCCACTTGCTAATCTTTTTAAAAGATCCAACTAAGATGAACCAATTGCTAGTGAGTTGAGTGCACTAGAATATCTTTATGAAGTTTTTCTTGAAATTCATGAATCTGAAAGTTGTGTCGAAGTGCTAAAAGAAGAAATTTATGAAGTGATTCACAATAGCTCCTTGAATGGAAAGCATGATTGCAATGATGTTACTATAAATTTTATTAATGTCAATTGTGCTAATAATATGCAAAACCTTTAGCTTGGGGATGCTAATTTTGCTATCTCCACTACTTATTGCGATGATCATGATTGGGGTGATAATGCTTCTTATGATCTTGAATTTTTTAAGCCTTATGATGAATATGTTTGCAATAATATTGAAAGTGAGTTTGGAAAAGTGTCAACTCTAGGTAATAATGATCCCACTACTTTGGATAATGATCAATCTTATGAAAATTTTGATAAAAGTGGGCTTGGAGATGCCATGACTTTATTTGATGATAATCCCACTATTTTGGAAGAACTGACTGAAGGATTTACAAGGGGAATATCAGGGTCATGTAATTGAAGCAGATGCATCATAGGATCTTTGGATTTAGAACGTTTTCTTTGGCATGCTCGGGTCTCACAATGACATCAATGTGCTGCAATGATCGCCGTTGTTTGTGAGGTTGACTGGAGGAAAAGCTCCTCCTTGTCACTATACCGTGGCAGACCTGTTTTGCAGTTGTTCGTGGACCTGCACAATAATGGGATCCGGAGACCTTATGGAAGGTGATGACATGTTGTGTGATCATGCACAACATGATCATCGAGAATGAGGGTGACAATGCTGTCACATCTCTGAAATTTGAGAACATGGGTGATCCTATCCAACTTCCAGACCAGAATCCGGTCACATTTAAAGAGTTTATTCAAATGCATCAACAAATTCGGCATCGACCAACTCACGAGCAGCCGAAGGAAGATCTGATTGAGCATCAGTGGGCGGTGAAAGGGCAACAATGTTGGGATGTAATATTTGAATTTTTTAATTTGACCTAGTGATGTATGTGGCCATTTTAACGTATGTACCCTTTGTGTGCGGCCATTTGATCGTGCGAATTTAAAAAAAATAAGGAAAGCAGGATGTATGCAGCTACGGTTGGATGCCGTCCCTGTGTCCGCGGACTGCTCCCCTCCGTCCACGGACGGATGCGGGAGGATTTTTGTGGGCCGCCGTTGGAGATGGCCTAACGAATTATAAGCGATCGAGAGATGATTTTTTTTAAACCGGGCCAATCCCCTCTCCATTGCCGAACGAGGGGGAAGGAGCGAGTTCAACGCATGCACTGTCAGGAAACCCACCGCATTCGCTCACCATCGAAACAGATGCTATGTGATGATGTTAGAGATGCTTTGACATGTTGCATTGCATTGTATTGCTTATATCCAGCCAGAAGATGAAAGGGTCGAATCTGAAGGACAAATAAGAACGTGCCCAAAAACTGCACGAAATCCCCCAAAACTTTACAAAGAAGCACTCAAACTATGCACACTATTACACCTAGCCAAGCCAGACCAGCACCCGTTTGTTTCACTGTTACTTCCGCGTCCCCCTCGTCCCCGTCCCTCCGAACGCACGGAACAGCCAGCCATCACAGATCCGAGCTCGCGTCCGCCTACCTCGACGACCGCCGCCGCGCGCGGCTCCGGGATCGGAGACCTTTCGCCCGGCAGCCTCGCGGCGACCGCGGGGTGGGGCGGACGCGGTCATGGAGGACTACCCGGAGGAGCTGCGGACGCCGCCGGTGTCGCTGGTGTCCATCGTGGGGTGCCCGGAGATGCACTCCACGATCTCGGCGGCGCTCAGCTCTCAGCAGCCGCCCATGAACACGCTGGCCCTCCCGGACTTCGCCAAGGCCAACATCCTCTCCCGCACCGCCAAGAGCCGCGACCCGCTCGCGCCGCCGCAGGCCGCCACGGGGATCCTCAAGAAGGACTGGCTCCTCAAGCACCGGACGCGGGTGCCCGCCGCCGTCGCCGCCATGTTCCGGGCCGATCAGGTCACCGGCGACCCCGCCCAGTGGCTCCAGGCCTGCTCCGATCTCGAGAACCTCAAGTACCTCCTCTTCATCCTTTAGCATTGATCCCAAATCGACACGTGCAGTTTCACATTTATAATTATCAATGTTATAATGCGAATGAGCAATCTTTTCATCTGTCGGGATTAGGAACTTGTTGGACCCTTTGGAACAGTAGCAAGTGTAGTCCATCTTGAAATTACAAATGTCAAATGATTTACTTTTCTTTGCGCAGGTCTATAATCCAGGGAAGACATAGTAAATTGGTGGTGATCCTTGTACAGACTCAAGCTGGTGGTAAGTAACGTCTTGTCCACCCCTAGTGGTCTCTTTTATCTATCGACCATTAGTCAGAACACTGCAGGGCTTGTGCCCTATATACCATGATAATGGAGGACATGTGCCTACTCACAAAGAGGATCCTATACTTGCTTGATATTAGTGGGTCAAACCTCCCATCAGTGACATGCCAATTAGGAAAACGATTTTAAGCAAACACACAATTATATCCTGCAGATGAGCTGGGTGAGGAAGTTATGGTTGCCCTGAGAAAACGTGCGGAGATTGATTCTAAGCACCTGATTGTGTTGGTTGAGAGTGATGAAGCAGAACGGAATGCATCTCTCCTCAAGTTAGTTTCTCAGACATGTTATTTCTCCTCAAGTTGAGAGTGAAAAAGCTTGCACCAGTTTTTATTTATGATAATTTCCTTGAAAGTACATCTCATAATTCATCTGCTGTTCCAACCTTGTTGACAGATTGAGGACTATTTTTGCGGAGCTGTGTTCCACATACTATAAGGAGGAAGGGCGAAGGATAAAAGCCCGCATTGAGAAGAGGAACTTCTCTTCTGTGGAGCTGAGTGTCCGCTACTGCTTCAAGGTAAGGATCCCTGTCTCATCCATTCTAGTGCTATTAATAAGTGTTCCTAAGTACCATTGTAGGCATAGTATTAAAAACCGGACCAGACCGGTCCGACCGAAAAAACCCGGAACAGGCAGCCCTGGCGGTTTTTTGAGCTTCATGGACCGTCCTGCAATCAAACCGCAGAAAATCGGCTGAACCAGACGGTTTTTCTATAAACCGGGGAATAAAACCAGGCAGTTGGACCGGTTGATGGGCGTGAGTGCTAAAATTTTATTGCGTTGCATGGGATTCGAACGCAGGTGCCCTCAAAAGCGAAGCCGAAGTACTAATCTCAGCCCAGTAACCAACCGAGACAGGCTAGCTAGGTGTCAAATTGAAAGAAGTTACATTATTTAACGTTCCTCCCCTATTATATTAGTACGTTCAAATTGTTTTTTTACCTATTGAACCGACAATTGAACTGGTGAACCGGCGGTCTGACCGGCGAAAACCTGAAACGCCAGACTCATGGTTTGATCATCAGTCTGGTTCTTACTTAGATTATGATTGTAGAAGTACTGTAAAGAAAGCCTTTCACTTACACCGACTTGATTGTTAACCAGAACATGTGAATGAATTTTCTACCTTTTTATTTGCATTATTCTGATGTTTCTGATTTCTTACACCAGGTTGCTGTTTATGCGGAGTTTAGACGGGATTGGCCAGAAGCATTGAAGTTCTACGAGGAAGGAGTTCGTGTTTTGCGTGAGGTGTGACCGGCAGTCCTATGCCTTAACTGATATAGCCTTGTCAACAGTCATAATTAAGTAAATCAATGGTTGGCATGCCAAATTATTTTAGAAGTAATTAAGGAAAGGAATTAAGAAAAGCACCATTGTGTAAATGTTATTCTCTTTTTTTTAGGGAAGTGTAATGCTATTCTTGATCACTTCATACTAAAAAGAAAGCTGTGCAAGCATCTGATATCCTTATATAGCATTCTGCATTCACTAAAAGTAGTCCAAACAACACTTCGTTCCATCCTCCCTATTTATGTTTATACATTGCCTTCTAAATTTGTTACAGTTTGATTGATCTGCCACCGTTGCTTATAAAGTTTCTATTAATTTTGACACTTTCCATTGGCAATGCGCTCATATTTAGATGATTGGGACTTCAACAAGGTTGCCTCCAACCCAACGCCTAGTTGAGATAAAAGCAGTCGCCGATCAATTTCACTTTAAGATATCAACATTGCTACTTCATGCTGGGAAGGTCGTAGAAGCAATCACATGGTTCCGTAAACATATCCGAAGCTTTGAGCGTGTTGTTGGATCACCAGAAGTCGTTTTTCTTCATTGGGAATGGTTTAGCAGGCAGTTCCTTGTCTTTGGTGAGCTAATAGAGACAACATCAACAACTGTTCCAGATACAATATCCCCTCGGTTTGGTACTGCTGACAATGCATTGACTGAGTGGGAATTTCAGCCAGCTTACTACTACCAGGTTCAATTTAAATCTTCTGTACACAGCACTGTAATTGAGAGCCACATTTCTTTTACTGGATCACACTTAATCTATCATACATTTCCTTCTGGCAGTTAGCGGCAAATTACCTCCGAGAGAAGAGGTGTGCTTTAGAGTGTCCTCCGTCAAGGGCAAATCTTACCGGTGATAGCGAAATACCTGACTCAGTAATGTCTTCTGTATATGTTGGCCAGTATGTCCGCCTGTTTGAGGAAGGAGATACCATTTCTGTGCTTCCGTAAGTTTTCTTGATGCCTGTTTTTAATTGATAATACAACTTTAAGATTAATACTTATACTTCACACTGTGATTGCAGCCTTTCTGATACAGAATATACCAGTTATGCTTTGTCAGAAGCTGAAAGGTTTCAAGATTCGTACGAGATAATTGCATTGTTCAGAAAAGCTTATGAATCATTTCTGAGTCTAGGGGCTACGAGAATGGCTTCTTCCTGTAGTGCTGGAATGGCTATAGAATATTATGCAGCTGGGGAATTTGGTAACGCAAAAAAACTTTTTGATGGCGTCGCTGGTCTATACCGTCAGGAGGGCTGGACTACTTTGCTTTGGGAAAACCTGGGTTACTTGAGAGAATGCTCAAAGAAACTTAATTCTCTGGTGAATTTTATCAGCTATTCACTAGAGATGGCTGCACTACCGTTATTCTCTGGCAGTGTACAGGGCAACTCTGAAAATGAAAGTAATGGACCAGCAGGTTGGCCTACCATTTCCAGGAGAGAGGAAATACAGCAAGAAGTTGTCAATATTCTTGAAGGAAAACATACATCCCAAGTTATGGATGATGAATTTAATCTTCAATTGACGGAAAAATCTACTCAACTAGTTATTGATCAAATAAGTCCTCTAAGAATAGTGCTTGTTGCATCTGTTGCTTTTCATGACCAATCTGTAAAACCTGGCTCACCTCTGCTTGTCAGCGTGTCATTGTTGTCTCATCTTCCTTCTCCAGTTGCAATTGATCAATTGGAGGTTCAGTTCAACCAATCTGACTGTAACTTTGTCATTGTTAGTGCACAGGAAAATTCTTCTACGTTGAATTCAGATGTTCATGGCCAAGTTGTCCATTCTACTTCTCTTACATTGTTCAGCAATAAATGGATGCGGTTGACGCATGAAATTAAATCAGGTACTCTCTTAGCAGTTATGCGCTATTTGTTTCATTAAATTTTCATCCATGCTAGGCAGCATTTGATGTTAATTGCCAGAGACCAGAGTACTATCCTATATATAATGTACAAACACAGATGGCGAGATTGGATGCACCGATGCACCACATGAGTTGGAGAAGAAAATCCTAGAAGTTGTCCCATTAATTATGATAGAAGGGGGAACATCTCATGTTGAATTGGAGACAAGGAAAATAATCTAATCCATTTGTTATATGGTACAGTCCAATTATAATAGCTGTGATATTCCTTTGAAAGACTCCATGCTCCAGAGCACACATTGGTTAAGGGATGACTAATTCGCGGTCAAGCACCCTACATGGTCAAGTCTGACAGCTGAGCTATCGTCTTCTCCATCTCCAGTGGTTCTTCCACTGCCGGATCCTCCCGCCTTGTCGTCGAGGAACCACCTCCATCACAGTTTTTCCTCGTTGAGCCGCTGGCCAGCCCGTTGCCCATGCAGTTGTCCCCTGCCGTTTGTGGCCAGCGGCGCTGCCCCTGCCTCATATGTACCAACCGTCAGTCTGCCGCTGCCCAGGCCATCCCTGTAGCCTGGTGCTGGCATTGTCCCATCCCACCACTAAGCTTCGCCCTCGCCTCCGCCAGTGCTGCCGCCTCCTATCTCGTTCCAGCCTTCACCATCATCGGGCAACCGCGGCAACGCCTCCTCTGCCTCGGTCTGCGACGCCACAGCTTGGGCACCGACATCATGGCCTCTTGTGGCAGCACGCTGCCTGGTGGAGAGCAGAGCGGAGGAGAGAGGTGTGGCGGTGCAGTTGTATCGTGGGGATTGGAAGAGATAAGGAGAGAGAAGCACGTGAGGATAGGGGTAGATAAAGGTGTGTGGCAGTTGCAAGTTCCATTGGGTGCGACCGAGGATGTACAATGCATACCTTCACATAACTTGGCAAATAAACAACTGGAACAGTAAATATTAATCAGAAAAAATTGAAAATTGTTGAGGAAACAAACTCTAACCATTAACTTGGGATTTATTAACCATGCGATTGTGTGGGCTAGTTGGCTTGTTGTGACAGAAAAAAGGGCTTTTCATGATTAGATGATACAAAGAGCACAGCCAATTTTCTGCCATATCCGAAAGTTGATACTGTAGCTGTAGCTTATTTATATTTTGACCTGTTCATTTTTCATAATTTATAGCCTGCCTATTTGCTTCTTGGTGTGGGAATATCAAGCTTTCTTCTCCATCTGTTGGTGCTGATATTCTTTTTTCCTACCACGAGTTGTAAAATTGAAGTAATACTATGAGTACTTTCTGCAGGACAAAGTGGAAAGTTGGAATGTTTATCGGTGAAGGCAACAATAAATAAGCACCTTGTGGTTTGCTGCCAGGCTGAAAGTCCTGCTTCAATGGAAGACTTTCCGCTGTGGAAATTTGAGGATCAAGTGGAGACATTGCCTACAAAGGATGCTGCACTTGCCTTTTCCGGGCAGAAATTGATTCAAGTCGAAGAGCCAGACACTCAAGTTGACCTTGTCTTAGATTCTACTGGCCCTGCGCTGGTTGGAGAGTTGTTTGTTGTCCCAGTAACCATATTATCAAAAGGGCACGCAGTTCATTCTGGTGAGCTGAAAATTAATCTCGTCGATGCCAAAGGCGGTGGTCTTCTGATGAGTCCAGGGGAAGCAGACGAATCTGAAAGCCATCACGTTGAACTTCTTGGTGTTTCAACCGCAAGTGGGGATGAAGTGTCGAAGGAAGAAGTTGATAACATTAAAAAGATTCAATATTCATTTGGGGTCGTATCAGTTCCCACGCTAGTTGCGGGTGATTCCTGGTCCTGCAAATTGGAAATTAAATGGCATGGAGCAAAGTCACTCATGCTCTATGTTTCACTTGGCTATTCTCTAGACTCGAGTGAAGATGCATCACTACACAGACTTAACGTGCACAGAAGCTTGCAAGTTGAAGGAAAGATCCCCATGATAGTTGGTCACCAGTTTTTGAGACCATTTAGGCGAGAACCCTTGTTGCTATCTAGGATCAGATCCTCAAGCGGCGACAATAAAAAAGATTCACTTGCTATGAACGAGTCCAATATGCTTATTGTGAGTGCTAGAAATTGCACCGAGGTCCCTTTGCGTTTGCACTCGATAGCCATTGAATCTGATGGTGATGGGAAGCAGCTGTGCCCAGTGGAACAAATCAGCGGACTATCTGATGAATACGCAGTTGTTGCTCCTAGCGCAGAATACAAGGCAATATTTTCAGTCAATCCAAGGGCCAGCAATCCGGACTTTTATTTAGGTGATCTTTGCCTGAACTGGTCAAGAGATTTAGTCCTTGGAGAGAATCAAGATAGGCGTGTTATGATGAAGCAAAGATTACCCGAGGTTCATATCGAGGAGCCGCCGCTTGTTGTGAGCATTGAGTGCCCTCCCTACGCTATCCTCGGGACGCCGTTCACTTTCTATGTGAAGATCCACAATTCAACATCCTTACTCCAGGAAATCAAGTACTCTCTTGTTGATTCCCAGAACTTTGTTTTCTCTGGGGCACACAATCATGCCGCATTCATTCTGCCGAAAACCGAGCATACCGTTAGTCACAAGCTCGTGCCGCTTGGTTCCGGCTCCCAGCAGCTGCCGAGGATAACGGTAACTTCGGTGAGGTACTCTGCTGCATTGACTCCTCCAACCTCGGCCACATCCGTCTTTGTCTATCCCAGCGAGCCCAAATTCAACCTGGAAAAGAGCCACCCCATATCCGATGAATGCGTGAGCTAGATTCTCACAAACCCGGCAATCCACTCCTTATGCCCCCTTGGCTGTTCAAGCAGAGGAACGCCGCTGGAAAGAGAAAGCTATTGGTGATTCAGTCTCACCTCCTTGCTGAACAGGCTTGAAGCGAAAATGCTGTTGTCAGAGTGGTGATCGGCACGGCGCCGAAGTTTTGGCCTTGTTTTGAATATTGGTTTCTGTAGACCTTTTGGATAGACCAGATATGCCTGTAACTTGTGATTATACTCCATTGTTTTTTGGCTCAAGGATAGTTGCACACAGTAGACATGGCGCGTTGGTGCTGTATGTAAATTAGGCCCCACCAGGCAAGTGGGGAATAAGTGAGCCCCATATCTCTCAGTAGCAGAAGTTTTTTGTTATCTTCAGGTTCATTGTTTCTGTAGAACTTGTGTTTAACCATACGGACATCTCTGCTGCTACAAACTTTCATACCCAGTGTTGTCCTTAGTTTCTCTTTTCAGCGTAAAAAAAAGAAGCTTTTTACTCCTATTTTTGTCGCAATTTCCAGTAAAAGAAATGGTGTGATCTCCAGTAATTTTTACTGCCTTTCGACCTCACTTGCAATGCAAAGATTCCTGTGAAATTTGTGCCGGTTTCCAGCAAACCTATTGTTACTAATCAACACCTGAAATGTGAAGTGCTCAGTGCTCTGGGCGAGAAAGAGACGTCGCAACGGCGCCGCGGGGTGGCTGCGTGGTTCACGACGGTCGCCGTCCGGGCGGCGGCGCGCTCCACGCCGGCTCCAGCCATGCCGCCCCAGCCCAAACAATCTCTCTCGCCCATAAAAATCCAGGCGATTTCGTCCATGGAAATCCAAACTCGCCATCATTTTCCCTGCTTCGCTCGCCTAGCATTAAACCCAACCAATCCCATCCCATGCTACCAAGTGCCACGGCGACAAACACGTACTCGTATTGGCCTGGCAGTGGCGCCGCGGCTGGGGGTCTAGGGTTTAGCCGGGCGGCAATAATTGGGAGGCCGAGAGGAGAATCGAATCGATACTCCCGGCCCCGGACGACCTGCTTGGCTGCGCGCGTCTCGATACCACCTACCTCGTCGCCGTCAGAGCCTCTTCCCACGCGCCGCTCCCCTGTCCCCGCGCCCGCCGCAGCCGCTGCCGCCCCCTGCCGGGACGAGATGGAGGTCGCCGCCGCCGCCGCCGCCGTCGCCGTCCCGAGGCACAAGGTGAAGAAGCAGATTAACCTCTTCTACTGCGCCGAGTGCGAGGAGCTCGCCCTCAAGGTCGCCGCCGCCTCCGACGCCATCCAGCTCCAGTCCATCAACTGGAGGTACGCCACGCGCGCCGCCCCCTCCCCCTACCTCCCCTCCTCCTCGATTCTGTTCAACCTCTCTCATCTAACCCCTCCCGACTCCATGGCGCCGCCAGGAACTTCCCGGACGGGTTCCCGAACCTCTTCATCAACAACGCGCACGACATCCGGGGGCAGCACGTGGCCTTCCTCGCCTCCTTCAGCTCGCCGGCGATCATCTTCGAGCAGATCTCCGTCATCTTCGCGCTGCCCAAGCTCTTCATCGCCTCCTTCACGCTCGTGCTGCCCTTCTTCCCCACGGGCACCTTCGAGCGCGTCGAGGAGGAGGGCGACGTCGCCACCGCATTCACGCTTGCGCGCATCCTCTCCATGATCCCCAAGTCGCGCGGCGGGCCCACCAGCGTCGTCATCTACGACATCCACGCGCTCCAGGAGAGGTTCTACTTCGGGGACGACGTCCTGCCCTGCTTCGAGACCGGCATACCACTCCTGCTGCAGCGCCTCAGCCAGCTCCCCGACGCCGACAATGTGCGACCCCAGCCATTTCCTGCTAATTTCCAACTGTGCTGTGAATCCTTGTTGTTGCTGCTGCTGCTTGTCTGACTCCTCGTGTGCTGCAGGTCACCATTGCCTTCCCAGATGATGGGGCGTGGAAGCGCTTCCACAAGTCGTTGGCCAACTTCCCGGTGGTCAGTCTGCTCTTCTGTGCGAATGCTTGGATGTGTCTAATTTTCATGTTCCTTTCTGTTTGTGATAAACAGAGAGATTACGCGGTATTAAGTTTTCAGACCTCAGATCCTCTGACTTAGGAAGAGAAGTCAGGGGAAGCTACAGTAGCCTGACTTCCCTTCTCTAGATTTTCATAAGCTGCAATTTAACACAACGATTATGTACAGTGATTGTCCACAGTAATCTGTGCATCTACAGTGATTCCTGGGCAGTGTCGGATCTCTAACTTGCCTTCCATATTTTACACAAAGAGGCCACTGTAGCTCCCTGACTTTCCTCTTGCATGTCAGAGGATCCCTCTCCCTTTTGATGATGGAGCTGTTTGACTATATAGGTTGTCTGTGCGAAGGTCCGTGAAGGCGACAAGAGGATAGTCCGGATTAAAGAAGGGAACCCTGAAGGGCGACATGTCGTTATTGTTGATGATTTAGTGCAATCTGGTGGAACTCTTAGAGAGTGCCAGGTAACTATCTCTCATTCTGTTGCAATTGCTGATGGGTACAGTCTTGTGGCATCATTTCTAGTTGTCCAACCGAAATACGTAATGCCCTGTACAATGCAAATTTTACCTGAATCCACATTTCATAGTACTACCAGCAGGCTAAGTCATGTAAAGCTAATAAGTTCAATTCCATTCCTTCGGCAAACCTGGTTATAGCAAGAGTCAGTGGCATGTGAATTTTCACGCTGTGGTCGATTTGGTGTGACATATTTACTTCATGTCATTGTACAGCGAAATAGAAGTAACATATTTCAAGTGCCAATTAAGTATGATGCAGTCTGTGGACTTTTAGCTGCATATACTGTTACGTTCCCCTTTTTTCCATGAGTATTTATGTTCTGTTCAACTGTGTTCTGCAGAAAGTTCTGGCTGCTCATGGTGCTACAAAAGTTAGCGCCTATGTAACTCATGCTGTGTTCCCCAATCAGTCATATGAACGCTTCATGACTGCTAATTCTGGTAATTGGCGATTCTCCCTTTCCCCTGTTTTTCAGCTATTCAAACTTTGGTTTGCTCATTGTTTTAATTTTATGGCAGCTGGGCCAGGTGACCAGTTTGCTTACTTCTGGATCACGGATTCGTGCCCTCAGACGGTGAAAGCCATCAGCCAACAATCTCCATTTGAGGTGTTGAGCCTTGCTAGCTCGATCGCTGATGCCCTTCAGATATGAACATGGACTGTGAAATGGGCTGCTCCTGAATGTAGAGCTTACATTTCCAGCTCCAGCGAAACAAATAATGTGGAGCTAGTTCGAGTTATCTAATCGTGTCTTGTCTGAAGCTTTCATAAGCAGCCCATGGTTTGATAATAAAACAAGGCATCGGATGTTCACCCGTTTGGTTCTCTGTATTCGCTTCCAATGCTGTAGACTGGTCTAGCGTTTTAATTTCCTGACATGACATGACATGTACGAAGGCTGAAACCTGAGTGTTTGCATTTGATTGAAATTATCTTGAAATTCCAGGTCAGGTTTCAACCTCCTGCTTACTGAATTGCCATCAGATTGCCCTAATAGGGATACATCAGCTGAAACCTGTAGTCTTATTATTTGCTTCCCTTTTCTTCTTGTTGAAAGATAAACCCTTGGGGTGTTATGGTTAGCCGTAATGCGCGGAGTGAGAGCAATGTTTCCAAGGAATCGAAGCAAACACTGTCATTCCTACAGATAAATTATTTAACTCTTCACGATTGGTACTCCTAAACAGATGGCGACTGCAACGTGCGACTAACTAGCAGTAGTAACACACAATGGTCTTCAGGATTGGTACTTCTAAACAGCAGCCAAGCTTGCGTACTGGACACATTGAACTTAGCTGGAGTGCACCACTAGAGCGCACAGATGTCAATTAACTTGCATTATTAGCTTGCAGCTGCATTTTTTGCTGTTGACAGTTGACAGTGCAGGGGAATAACATATGCTGACATGTGAATGCCAAATTGCATGTTTCTGACGGTACGAAAATTTAGCCTGAAAAACTGGGTCTGCATATACACTTCAGATAAAGTCACATGGTACATCCAGGAATTTGAACCTATCTTGCAAAAGATAATTTGAACTTAGTTATCATGTCGAAAAGGCGAAATTCACTCAAATAGGGCGTACAAGCTTAAAGAGAATCTCAAATACAGAGTAGTTGCCCTAGTACCCTTAATGATAAGTGATCCGAGATAAAATAAACGGGAGTGCTAAATCTTAGTCTTAGTCGATGCTTTATTCATGAGATCTTACGTGGAGATCTGTGCAAAATTTTATTTCTTCTTTTTGGAATGTTGTGTCATTTGAATGAGACTTGGTTAAGTCTCAGTCAACTAAGGTCTAGCCACACCCTAAAATAAAAAACTGGTGCCCCTTTTGTCAAGAATGGGCACATTTAGGTCCAAGCCCTTCAAAATTTCACCTGATATTTTGCTATATATTCTGCAAGCCAATGGACATGCGCACCAAACTCGAACATGAAAAAAAAACACATAGCAAGTAGTTTGATACCATCACATTATAGAATGGCATGAGGTACGCCCGTTTGGTGAAGACTTAAGCAGATGAGCAAAAGATACTTGTCCATCCTTGTGAATAACCATTCTGCAGCTAGCTGCTTGGTCCGGCCGAACAAGTTACCTCCAGCCGGTCGGTGCGCAAGGCTGCAAGCATCGGCTACTCACTATTCTAAATTTCCAATGCATATGCTACCTAAACCAAAGATTTAAACATGAGCAAGGAAGAGCATACCTGCAAGGCTACAACTGCATCTTCCTCCTCATAAATCTTCAGCCACAAGGGCCATATCAGGTGAGGTGGGATGAATCGCTTGCTTGCAAGAAACATGCATGGCTAGCTAGCGATCGATCAGTATATATAAAGGTGTCCATTTGTTTCCGGCAGTTCCATGACAAGAAGAAGTGCTGATTAATCCGTCGCCATGGATTCAGAGCTATCAACAGTGTTCTTCCTGCTGATAGTTTTCGCAGCGTGTTGTTGCTCTTCCTCGAGCGCCACCCACCATGACCCCTCGGTCGTCGGGTACTCGCAGGAGGACGTCGCGCTGCCGAGCAGGATCCTCGACCTCTTCAGCTCGTGGTCGGTGAAGCACAGCAGGGTGTACGTGACCCCGAAGGAGAAGGTGCGGAGGTACGAGGTGTTCCGGCAGAACCTGAAGCACATCGTGGAGACCAACAGGAGGAACGGGAGCTACTGGCTGGGCCTGAACCAGTTCGCCGACGTCGCCCACGAGGAGTTCAAGGCCGGCTACCTAGGGCTGAGCGCCGGCGGGCGGCCGCGCGCTCCGACGACGGCGTTCCGGTACGAGGCCGCCGTGGACCTGACCCGGGAGGTGGACTGGAGGAAGAAGGGGGCGGTCACGCCGGTCAAGAACCAGGGGAAATGCGGTAAGGAGACAAGGCGATCTCTGAACATTGCATTGCACGTCCATGACCCATATCAGGATTTCAGTTAGCGCATTGCGCGCCATGTGTGTGAAATTGTGTTGCAGGAAGCTGCTGGGCCTTCTCGACGGTGGCGGCGGTGGAAGGGATAAACCAGATCGTGACGGGCAAGCTGGAGTCGCTGTCGGAGCAGGAGCTGATGGACTGCGACAGCACCTTCGACCACGGCTGCGGAGGGGGCCTCATGGACTTCGCCTACGCCTACATTGTGGGGAACCAGGGGATCCACACCGACGCCGACTACCCCTACCTCATGGAGGAGGGCGACTGCAAGGAGAATCAGGTTGGCACTTGGCACAGGGAACAACAACAAGCTAACGAACTCTTCAGATGAATTTCAGCTGCAAAGGAATTTTGTTACTCTAATCTGATGGACATTGATTACTTTGATCTGATCTCGTACTTAGCCCCACTCCAAGGTCGTCACCATAAGCGGCTACGAGGACGTGCCGGAGAACAGCGAGCTGAGCCTGCTCAAGGCGCTGGCGCACCAGCCCGTCAGCGTGGGCATCGCCGCAGGGAGCAGAGACTTCCAGTTCTACAAAGGGGTAAACAAAATGATCAAGTGTTACCTTATCTACCATGATAATAGAGCAGATGATACAAAATGATCGTGTTATTTACCCTGGTAATTATCTTATCTGTTTTTGTGTGCGTGTGGCTTGGCTGCAGGGGGTGTTTGAAGGAACCTGTGGCACTCAGCTGGACCACGCGCTGACGGCCGTCGGATACGGCTCATCCAACGGCCAGGACTACATCATCATGAAGAACTCGTGGGGCGGGGGCTGGGGCGAGCAAGGCTACTTCAGGATCAAGAGGGGCACCGGGAGGCCCGAGGGCGTCTGCGACATCTACAGGATCGCCTCGTACCCTACCAAGAACAACGGCACGGGCTGGGGGTGGGGGGCCTGATTTTGTCGGCGGCATAAGGTGTCTCTGAAACTCATTCGTTCATAGTTCGTTCCAAGTGCTAGCACGTGGATGCAGCATCCCCTTTTTATTTCTCTCGAACACGAAGCATCAGCAGTCAAACAAGTTAGGCGGTCTGTAAAATATTTGGCTCCGGTGAGAAAATCTGGTTGTTCGTCGGCAGTTCAGTTCAGTTGTTGTATTGCTCTTCTATTTTCGGCAAACACAGTGGGGAAAGGGGACGGGGCAATGTCGATTGAGCCTGTCGGATCCAGACATACTCCTACATGTGTGACAGAGACCAACCTCTCGCAACTGGCAAGTCCCGGGCCGTCCAGCGCAGGAGGGGGCGAGTAGAACAAGAATGTAAAGAGAATAAAAAGGCAATTCGTCTTAACTAATCACCAAAGGTCCTATGGTCTAGTGGTTAGGACATTGGACTCTGAATCCAGTAACCCGAGTTCAAGTCTCGGTAGGACCTTGTTTTTTTTGTTTTTTAC
Organism: Triticum urartu; assembly: GCF_003073215.2. Taxonomy (NCBI): domain Eukaryota; kingdom Viridiplantae; phylum Streptophyta; class Magnoliopsida; order Poales; family Poaceae; genus Triticum; species Triticum urartu. Next base: position 475,209,639 of record NC_053027.1, read on the forward strand.
ATACGACTACTTGCATGGTAATTGCTGAGGTATTGAGCCGAGCAGCCCAAGACATAGGTACTGCAAAAAAATATGTTATTTTTTGTCATGAATTGAAGAGAATTACAAAAATACGAGCACATCGATCATCTTCGGGTCATCCTGGACTGGAGCCTAGACATAGCTCGCATGCTACAACGTTTCTTAGAGTGATGCAGAAGGAGATATGAAAGGAGCAGCTTGCATTTGTAACTCATTTTTGTGGCATCTATACAATTTGACGGACATACTACGATTTTCCAATCACTGCCAAGTTATCAAGGGAACGAGTCTAGTCTTTATCACATGCATTATTTCTTTTCTTCTGTTTGGTATTAGGCTTAGATTATTGGCACCGCTTTATCAAGTGGATAGAAATAGTGACAGATGTTGTTAACACGGTGGCTTCAGACTACTTGATGTACTACTTTGTAAGATCTTTATGAATAATTAATAAAATAGATGCATGCATATCCCACATGCAAAGGCCGGGGATCATCCTCCTTCTCGAAAAAAAATGATTCATTTTCTTTCTTTGAGAAAAATGTTCGATCTATTCACAATCAATCATGGCAGTACGAAAACACTAGATGTAATAAAAATTAAAACAGATCCATGGACCACTTAGCAGCGATTACAAGCATTGGAGCGAGCTAAAGGCATGTCGCCGTTATCGCCCCTATCTAACCGGAGCTGGGCAGATTGTTGTTGTAGACAGCCGGAAAGTCCTCATGCTAAAACCTTAAAGGACCGGCGCACCATATCAACAACCATCGCCGATGAAGAGTGTCATAGATCAGAAGGATCAAACCTATAACCACACGAGCGAAGACGAACAAAAACCGGGTTCAAATAGATCCTCCGAAGACCAGTAACGACTGATGTCTATTCTCATGTACCACTCATCCCCTTTGGCAACAAGTTGTATGTCACTATTGGTTTCGTGAACTTTATTATGACCTTTTCCAATGCTATAAATATACCAGGTGAAGCTCCATAGGACACCCCTTGTCGTTCTGTGAACCTAATTCTTAGACCCTCGGTATCGCCCCTCTTCCCTTTCTCGACATCATCTCTTCTTGGCGTTGTGGATGATCTTAACGGTGGATTATCGTACATGCCTCTTGAGGTCACAACATTTCCATCCTCTCCCATATTTTAACTCTTCAAGCCACCTTCCTAAACTGAACTTCTCCATTTTTGTTGGTGACCTACATTTTCAAGCACCTAGTCATTCCCCTAAAAATTACTACCCAAACAAACAATTCACAAACTTTGCCCATTCAAACATGATTTTCATCAGTGGTGCATAATTATACATCACCCACAAATTGAACTAAGCAATGCTTAATTAAAATAAACTACAACTTAATTACTTTAAATTATGACTTAATGGTTTTGGTAGAGCACATCATCTAGAAGTGCCCTAAGTATTGCACATCTAAGCCTTATGTCACTGATTTTACGCGGAGATTTGTGTGTGTATTTTTTTATGTTTGATTGAGTCACTTGTATGTGCAATAGGTAGGGCACATCTAGATGTGCTCTAGACATACCCATAACATAATTAACCTAAGACGATCTACTTCTTGTCATCAGAGGAGATGACGATGGGCTAGGCCCCTTGTTGGGTCCCAACGCCTTGGCATCATGGGTGCCCTTCGGCGCACCCTTGTTAACGTAGGAGGAGGAGTCAACATCGAGGTAGGCATAGAACTCTGCCCACTCTTGTTGCTTGGTCTTGTATGCAGTTCGGATGTCAGCAGCGTGCGACTTCGATGAAGCCCTTGGTGGCAAGGTGCTCCTTAAGGGTCTAGGCACCGACATAGATAACGACAACCACATCCTTGTCTGCGCATTCCCGCGATGAGTTGCACCTCAACGACGATGTGCGCCTTGAGCTCCGTCTCCGCTCCATCTCTAGTGCACGGTCGTCCTCTTCCCACGTCTTGGGCTCAGAGGTAGCAGGATGTCGTCATATTAGTGCCTCTGTCTCATTGCCATCCAACCCATAGTCGGAGGAGGGTGTCGACAACGGGAGGAACACAATGGGGCGCAACACGGACACGACATATGATGGCAAGGATGTGCTAACGGTATAGTACTCCATGCGTCACCACGGGACCATCGATTGTGGATGGCCTTTGCAACGAAGAACTCTGCAACGCACCATGGCAACGAGATTGGTGGATGGCGGGGTGGGATTTAGGATAACGACGGAAGATAAAACTCATGATTTGGGGTTAGATAGGGTTTTGAAGGGGATGGGGATTTTGAGGCCCATTTGAGGACTATCGAGAACATGTACATGGTATCATTTCTATCAGAGTGCTATGAAATCGGTAATTCATAAATGACCGGCTCATTTTTCATCGACATTATGCTCCCTCGATGTCAATTAATGTCATAATCGAAATCAAAATCTATAAATACACTATGCTCCCAATTAAGGCATTCAATTTAGAATTGGGTAACCCGATTTTGGCTGGGCTAACAATTTTATTTTTCTCTAGGAGTTCTCTCATTCAATTCTTTTACTCCACTATACCCCACTCGATTGAGGTATTTAATTTTTGATTTAGTTCATGATTTTGACCATGTCAAGGATTTTTCAAATCAATTGACATCCAAAAAAATCGACATCCATAATACAAACTAAATAAAATATAAAATGCATTTAATGATGAATCTAATGATACAAATTTAATATTATGGATATTAATATATTTCTCTATAAATTTGGTCAACCTTAAATATGTTTGACTTTTCAAAAAACTAATACACCTTATATTTTAAGCCAGAGAGAGTGAGAAAAATTATGAAAACCCAATAACAACAACGGTGCAGCAAAGCACGCCTAACGAGTCAATAGTCAAAGTGAATAGCAGAAGGCCGAGAACCATCTCATTCTAGACTAACAGTAAATATGAAAAATCTAACAAATCAGAAGAATCTCAACCTCATGTTTATTCTGGGTCCACTCACTGCTAAATCGACATAGACTTTTCTATGTACAAGTTGATATTGAAAAGTACAATTTCTTTAGTGAAAAAAGGACAATTTTTATAATGAAAAGTACAACCTGTAATATCGCGTATGTACACACAAAACCATGCTAAAAAAAAATACTCCAATCCTCCCAAGGGCATTTGAGTGTAGTAATTAGCTGTTGATCTGCAAAATTTACAAACCTGCCTGCCTGTGCCTTGGCCAGGCAGCTCTGCCCACAGGGAGGCAACCAAGAATTTAAAGCGGCAACAAGATCGTCGGCGGCGCCGGATCCTGCTCCGCCTTGTTATCTCCGCCCCGCAACCCCCACGCCCGAACCTGCAGCCGAGCCGAGATGCATCTGAGCGAGAACGAGGGGATCGAGGGCGTGCGGTTCGCGGTGACCGGCGGGCAGGGCTTCGTCGGCGCCGCCCTCTGCTTGGAGCTGATCCGCCGCGGCGCCCTGGAGGTCCGCTCCCTCGACCTGCGCGCCTCCTCCTCCTGGTCCCAGCAGCTCCTCGACGCCGGCGTCCGCTTCTTCCAAGGTTGCCCTCTCCCTCGCTCGCTCAAATTACTGTGGTTTTTGCTTCAGTGTAAATGTCCCCGTCTAATGGAGTTCATGTACCAGACAGGTTGCTCTTAGACGCACATCTTTGACACAATTGCTTTCCAGACTATGATACATTATGCTGCTACTCTTTCTTACTAGGATATAGTTCTACCACTGAATCAAGCTGCAAATTTAGTGTCTGTTCCACGGAGATTTTACCGTCAGTACTCTTCGGTGTGTTTGTTCGGCTTCAAGTAGAGAGCGCTCTTGCATGGTTACTTCTTAAAATAGCAACACTTACAGTATCAATTAGACCATCGTGCCTTGAATTGCCTAACTGTACTGCTCTGAATTCATCTGCAAATGTGTCGGAGATTTTACATCAGTACTCCTTGGTGTGTTTGTTTTGCTTCAAGTAGAGAGGGTTCTTGCATGCTTACTTCTTGAAATAGTAACTCTAACAGTATCTATTATACCATCATGGCTTGAATTGTCTATCAACGCCAGATGTACGCTGAATTATAAAGTATCTGCTGGATTACTTTGTGTTGCAGGGGATGTTCGGAAGAAGGAGGATGTGGAGAAGGTCTTCCGCAACGTGGACTGTGTCTTCCACCTTGCTTCATATGGCATGTCAGGGAAAGAAATGGTACAGGCAGGACGAACAGATGAGATCAATATAAACGGGACGTGCAATGTACTGGATGCTTGCCATGAGCATGGTGTCAGAAGGCTTGTGTATGTAAGCACATACAATGTGGTGTTTGGGGGAAAGCCAATTGTCAATGGCAGTGAGACGTTGCCTTATTTTCCCATCGAAGACCACGTTGATGCTTATGGGCGTAGCAAATCGATAGCTGAACAGTTGGTGCTGAAGAGCAATGGTCGGCAAGCTAAGTAAGTATAACTTCTTTTTTCGTCATGATTCGTATTTGTCTGCCTCTGCAACGATGCCATGTATATGATATCATGATTCTAGTGATGATGGGTTTATTCTCTAGTACAACCATATTTGTTCAAAACAAATATTTGGTTTGTTTTGAACTCAGATTGGCATTTTTGGTAGGTAGTACTTGACACCATGCAGGCTGTCTTAGTGTCATACTGATCTGATGTTTGCCTACAGGAGTAATAAAGGTACCCGTCTTTATACATGTGCAATACGCCCGGCTGCTATCTATGGTCCAGGTGAAGAGCGTCATCTTCCAAGAATCCTGTCTCTTGGAAAATTGGGATTAGCATCTTTCAGGATTGGGGCTCCAAATGTGAAGACAGATTGGGTCTATGCTGATAATCTTGTTCTTGCACTGATATTGGCAAGTATGGGCCTTTTAGATGACATTCCTGGCAGGAAGGGAACTCCTGTAGCAGCTGGTCAAGCATACTTCATATGTGATGGTAATCCTTGTTAGCCCGCATGTTTTCTGCTCCTGTCCTGGCATTATTATTTATTGACTTTATACATTGTTACTGACTTATAAACTCATACTCATGGTACTATGTTCTGAATATTTAAGACGTGCCTGCATGGTCTCTGCTCCTGTCCTAGTATTATTAGCATTATATACAGTTTCTGAGTTATAACTTTATAGTCATGGTACTATGTTCTGAATTTTAATACTCCCTTCGAACTAAACCAGCGACAAGTAATATGGATCGGAGGGAGTACTATCTTCTGCATATCAGTGCAACCTTTGTGGTTTCAACTTTCAACTAATCGTACATGTAACATGTTTAGTTGGTTACTCTAATAGAACTACTTAAAGAATATCAGTGATTTCATCCCTTGATCTTCGCAATAGTGCCACTGTTAAGGTGATAGGATCAAGTACTCTACCAGGTCTAGGGCGTAGGTGGTAAGGGAAGGATGGAGGGAGACGTGGCGAGGATCGGGCGCGCCGGCGGCAGGGCGCCGGCGCGGCTAGGAGAAGGGCGGTGGCTAGGGCTGTTGGCGGCTAGGGTTCCGGCTCCTCAGGGAGCCGGGCAATAGGAGATAATATTCTTCTTATTGCTTGCCTTCAAAAAGAGCCTTACAACCTATATTTATATCCTAGATAACTTGTAGAAGAATCAACCTAAGATAACTTGCCTAAGATAACTTGCCTAATCTGAAAATAAAAACTAAGATAACTTGCGAGCCTAAGCCGGCCGGCCATAACACTTCTCCCCGCCTGCACAAACAGCTCGTCCTCGAGCTGTAAGGTGGGGAAGCGCTTGCTTGAACTCTTTGAGGTAATCAACCAGCGTCAAACACCTTCTCGACATCTGGGGCGGCCAGGTCAGCGGCGACGGCGTCCTCCGGAATGTAGTCTGCCACCTCCAGGTAGAAGAGTCGCGGGCAGGCGTGGCCGGGCTTGTAGGGTTCGTCGCAGTTGAAGCACAACCCTTGGCGGCGACGCTTGAGTATCTCAGCTGGGGTGAGCCGGCGGAACGGGCGCCCCGCGGTCGCGGCGTGGGGTGCCGCAGAAGCCTGCACAGGCCGACCCTGCGCGGAATCCGGTCCGGGTAGCGACCCAGCAGTCTGGGACGGTGATTCCTGCTGGATGGCCACCGCGCGGCGCTCGAACGCGCGGGCGTAATACATGGCCGACTGGAGATCCTGGGGTCCCCGAAGCTCCACGTCCACGCGGATATGGTCCGGTAGACCGCCCACCAATAACTCGGCGCGCTGAGTGGCGGAGACGCCCGGCGCGTGGCACGCCAGGGCCTGGAAGCGGTCGGCGTAGTCCTGCACCGTGGATGTGAAAGGTAAGCGGCCGAGGGCCGCCAGTCGGCTCCCGCGGATAGGAGGCCCGAACCGGAGGAGACAGAGCTCCCGGAAGCGCTCCCATGGTGGCATGCCGCCCTCGTCCTGCTCGAGGGCGTAGTACCAGGTCTGCGCTGCGCCTCGAAGATGATAGGACGAGCCAGGTGCGATCCGAAGCGAGCGTCCGCTGCCCTCGAAAGAACTGCTCGCACTGGTTGAGCCAGTTGAGGGGGTCCTCCGTGCCCTCGTAGGTGGCGAAGTCCAGTTTGGCGAAGCGAGGGGGTGTCGGCCCGCCGTGCCCGGGGGCGGCCGTAGTCGCCGCCAGTGCGTATGCTGGGTCGGGAAGCGCCGGGGCGTAGTTCGCCGAGCTGGAGGGGTGATCAAACCGCAGGGAGGGCGTCGGGTGTTCCGGCGCCGTGGAGTAGACCGGCCCCGAAGACGAGCCGGTCGCCCAAGCGGGGATCGGCGATGGTGACGGTGGAAACTGCACCTGGTGCAGGGGCCGACCCGTAGCCCTAGGCGCGAGTGGTGGTACTGTCGATGGCGGCGGCGCCTGGTGGAGCTGCACCGGCGCCTGCGGCGTGGGGGCCGGCGGTGACGCCAGAAGAAGCTGCTGGGTCTGGCCCTGCTCCGAGGCGCCGGTGCCCAGGTTAGGGCTGGGCAGGGCCGGTGGAGGACCCTGCTCCGAGGCCGCTGGAAGGTAGGGCGCGACGGAGGACGGCGCGGCCGGCGCGGTCCAAGTGGGCCACTGCGGCCCCGTGGTGGCGAGAAGTGGCGGGGCTGACGGCGCGATCTGCGGCGGCCACTGCGCCCAAGGCGGCGGTGCGGCCGCTGGGGCGGGGAGCGCCGGGTAGCCTCCGGTGATGGCCCCCGGTGCCGAGTACCATGGAAGCGCCTGCTGACCTGCGGCCATGGCTGGATGGAGTCCAGTGATGGCCCCCGGTGCCGAGTACCACGGAAGCGCCTGCTGACCCGCGGCCATGGCTGGATGGAGTGGTGGGGGCGGCCCGTACGGACCTGCCAGGTAGAGGCGGATCCCTTGAACCGCGGTGACGAGGTCGTTGAGGACGCCCGCCATGGCCTCCGGCGTGAACTGTTGCGGCTGCGGGGGAGGTGATGGCGGCGGCGAGTGTTGGACGGGGGCCTGTGGCTGCCCTTGGCCCGGCGTGGTGCCGGGTGCCGTTAGGACCGGCGCTGAGAGACGCAGTGGTGCCCGCCGAGAGCGAGGCCGTGACGCCCGGCGCAGAGGCGGCGGTGGTGGAGGAGTTGGCGGGCAGCGGTGGTGGTGGCGGTGGAATTGGCGGAGACATGGTCGAAACCCGGTTACCTGATACCAAATTGATAGGATCAAGTACTCTACCAGGTCTAGGGCGTAGGTGGTAAGGGAAGGATGGAGGGAGACGTGGCGAGGATCGGGCGCGCCGGCGGCAGGGCGCCGTCGCGGCTAGGAGAAGGGCGGTGGCTAGGGCTGTTGGCGGCTAGGGTTCCGGCTCCTCAGGGAGCCGGGCAATAGGAGATAATATTCTTCTTATTGCTTGCCTTCAAAAAGAGCCTTACAACCTATATTTATATCCTAGATAACTTGTAGAAGAATCAACCTAAGATAACTTGCCTAAGATAACTTGCCTAATCTGAAAATAAAAACTAAGATAACTTGCGGGCCTAAGCCGGCCGGCCATAACATAAGGATGTATATTATTCTACTTGTTGCACTGCCACATAACTTGTTCGGTGGCTGTTTTGTTACCAGAATCTGGGAACGTTGTGTAGTGATGTGCGTGTTTTAGCTGTGAACCTTGTAGTATCTGGTTTCTTTTAATTAAAAATCGGGGGCAAACCTTTCCTCAAGAAGGGGGGAAAAAGCACGTAACTCATCTGCTAAAAGCGCTTCAGAAATTTTCAGATGGCACTACATTGCATAGGCCTGAAAGTACTACTCCCTCCGTCCCAAAATAAGTGACTCAACTTTGTATTAACTTTAGTACAAAGTTAGTATAAAGTTGAGTCACTTATTTTGGGACGGAGGAAGTATTTTGCTACTTTTCCTTCCGAGTTCAAAGCTTAACTATTACAGTACAAACTTAATTGTAGCATGTACCTGATGTTTTACTGTTATTTTAGCTTTGTTTACGTTCAATATACCCACAACCTTAAATAAAGAATTGGTATTTTGACTAGAAGTAACTGATTGTACTTCAAGATAAATATGGCATTGCCTTATTGGTTTTTCTTTTCTTTTCAGGAGCGCCTATTAATAGTTTCGATTTTATCATCAGTCCCTTATTTCGAAGTTTGGGCTATGCTGTTCCTCGAGTTACACTAGATACCTCTGTTGCCCTCGCAATTTCAAGAATCATTTTGTTCATGTCCACACTACTCTATCCATGGTTAGATAGTAAATGGATTCCTCAGCCTCTTATTCTTCCTGCTGAAGTATACAAGGTAAGTCTATTGGTCGAGTTACACTAGATATCTCTGTTGCCCTAGTGCTTGTCCCTTAAGGAACACTATATTTCTGTTTTTTGTGCAAGGTGGATATATTTTGATCATAATTTTTTATACTATCTTCATATGGCAACCGTGTTCATCATGCTGAGGCATGAATAACTATAGATCCTTTTTTTTCTTTGGTTTTCTATGAGCTTGAACCTATTCCACCTAATATAGCCACGACAGGTCTGCAGTAATCAGAGCTAACAATATTTTGAAAATTATCATTTTCAAGGGATATCTGTAGTTCTGTACTGACTACTTATGCTTTACTACTAGGCAAGTAGACTTGCTATAATATAATATTACTATTGACAAGTGACTGATGTGTGGCAACAAATCATTGCCTGTATACAGGGATCATAAACTAATGCTGGTAGTTCATATTGACAGGTAGGTGTTACACATTACTTTTCATATCTGAAAGCTAAAGAGGAACTCGGCTACGTGCCTGTGACGAGTCCACAGGAAGGCCTGGCCGCAACGATCTCCTATTGGCAAGAGCGAAAGAGGAGAGAGCTCGATGGCCCGACGATATTCACCTGGGTTGCAGTAATAATCGGGATGCTGGCTGTGTTCTCCGCCGCTTTCCTTCCACCCGTCGGTCCGCTCAAATGGGTGCTCGCCATCCATCTCTTCGTTTTCCGCTCGGTGCTGGCGATCCGGATAGTCTTTGTGGCTGCGATCGCGGCGCACGCGGGCGAAGGCGTCTACGCCTGGTTCCTGGCGAAGAAGGTCGACCCGAGGAACGCGACGGGGTGGTTTTGGCAGACCTTTGCCCTGGGGTTCTTTTCCCTCCGGTTTCTGCTCAAGAGAGCGAGAGCGGGAGCGGGAGCGTGATTTGTGTGTTGTGCTTCACCTACTCTCTGGGAATTCAGTAACAATGGATTCCAGTAGAAATTCCCCAGCGGTTGTAAACCCCGGTGCTGTGTAAAATGCCCACCCTGAGGTTTCTGTAATGTACTGTACTCTATCAGGCGTGCATGTCCGTCGCCTTGCCATGTTTTACTCGAGTTTGGCATTGAACCGGAGGTTGCCGCACATGGACACATGGTCGGTCGGGTCGTGCCTGTGACCCTCAAGTATCAAATGTCATTTGTTTTGAGAGGTTGTAACAATCACTGTCGGTCTGTCAGGCCAAATGTGACCGCTCAACCGACACAAATTCTAAAGCTTTCACCGATGTAGGCCCTGTTTGTATCATGAGGTTAGAGCTAGTTTGGGTTAGTTGGAGGCTCAAATAACGCAAAAGTATCCAAACAGGAAGGATTAGAGTAGGTTAGTTTCATTTAATCTAACTATCGTGGTGGAGAGGTGCTTATTTGGGTTAAGAGTGGGTTAGAAAATAACTCTAACTCTAACTGTGTTAGAGTATCCAAACAGGACGGTAGTAGTAGGACTACACACTGAACTGTTTAATATGTGGGGGCTAGACACAGCTCGTTTTTCTTACGTACTAGAGTCGGTACGTAGCAGGAACTAGGTTATTGTTGCTGTCCCTGATTTGTCCCTGCTTTGTTTTGCTTGGAGCTACCACTACGGCGCTACCTACCCGGAACAAAGGCATATTTATTTATACACGAAAATGCCTAATGGAGGGCGGACCCAGGGAGACCGGTATTCAAGTACCGTATTTGTAGTACACGACGAAAAAATTGTGGGAAATTTGTGCATGCACAATACATGTATACCACGGAGGTGCAAATTCTCATAACAACACACAAAAAGACAAATATGTAAATGAAAGTGGGCCCTTTTTTGTTGTTGTTGGGCTGGGATTTTGTTAGCTTGTAAATCACTATATTTTTAAACGAAAATTCACAGACCTATAAAAAAATTTCCCACTATATTGTGGGAAAACGTATAATTCCACAGGTTTTTTTTATTGTACGATTTTCGATTATTCTGCTCAAAATACCGGGCTCCAGCAAAAAATTGCACTCATATTATATATACCCCTAATAAAAAAATCAAAGGTATATTACAGCGTCGTGATGGTTCAGTCAAACCGCTGGGACGAGGGAAGAAAGGAAGAAAGGAGCTGCAGCAGTTGCGCCCCTCCACGCCCTCCACTCGGGCGATTCCTTCCTCCACCCACCTGGCAGCCCAACCAACCTACCTCGCCGTCTCATTTAGCGCACGCAGGTGGAGGTGGGTGTCGGCGGGAGGAAGCAACCGACGATCGAGACCGAGAGAACAGTGGTCGTTCAGTAGGGGCGGGCGGGCCCGGGCGTCGTATCGGAGTTGGACTTGTGAACCGCCGCCGCTGTCCGCTGTCCGGCTCCTGTGCCCGCTTCTTCGGAGCCACACATCTCTCCGGAGCATCAACACCGGTGTGTGTCCGGTGGCTTCCGACCTTTTTTCCCGCGTCGGATTGCACGCCACCGCCGCATGATTCCGGCGTGAAACGCGCTGAAACGCTCAGGGCGGGCGTTGGAATTGCTTTCGGTTTTACACCGTCCCTCCGGGTGATGCTCGCGAAGACGCACGCGGCACGCGTTGTTAGAGCATGTCCAGCCGCGCCCCTAAGAAGGTCCCTAAGCGTGTTTTCGTTCACCGATGTCAAAAAATTGGTCCAGTCGTGTCTTCAAGAGCCCAGTTTTTGCCGGTTCGGGCCGAAATTGGCGCCGGCGGATCCAACCTGAACCCGGCGCGCTGGGGTCGCTCGGGGGCGTCGGGCGAATCGTTTTTTGCGCGAAGAGCCGTGGGCCCGCCGCGTCAGCGACTCTACTTTCTTCTCGCACCTTTGTCGTCCCCATCGACTCGTTTCCCGCGGCGAATCAATGCCAAACCTGTCGCGCGCTGCCGCGCCGGTCAGCCTCCATTGGTGCCTCACGGGCGGCGCAGTGAAGGCTGGGCGACGCGTACCTCGGCCGCCACGCAATCACGCCACGCGTAACGCGCCGGCCAAGCCTACTACGCGGCGTCTCCGCCTATAAAAGCCGACTGCAAGCGCGCCGGAGGGACTCACCCTGATCATCCACCGACGACGCGCTCATTTCTTCCCCTTTCCTTCTCTCGCCGTCACCAGTTGAGAAAGCATGGTCGAGCGTTTCCCAGGCGACGGCGCGGCGGCGAACGGATTCGGGCGCCGTCATCTGCATGAGGACGAGGCTCGCCTCCTTTTCGAGGCCGAGTACCCGGTCCCGCCGGACATGCGGGTGCCCGGGGCGTGGAGGATCAGCGCCGGCGGCGTGCCGGTGCCCCCGGTACCCACCGACGCGGCGCGGCGTGCGGAGATCGCACGCATCCGCTCGTCCCTGCCGCGTGCGATCAGGGAAAGGCCCCGTTACGTCCCCGACAGCCCAATTTGGGAGCCGTACTTCCGCCGCCGGCACGGCGAGCAGCTCGAGGCCACCAACGGCGTCGTGCCCTCCGGCAGGTTCAACGCAGCCGGCCGGCGTCGGTGGTGGGGCGTGCCCGGGCGCACATTGAAATCCGTCCTCGAGTACATCGAGGGCGGCAACACGCCGCGCCTCGAGTACCCCGCTCCCCCGTCGTCCTCACGCTGCCGCCGGGGAAGCTCCTGAACGCCGAGGCGCATGGAGACCGGGGTGTCCTCCTCCTCGTCCGGCGGCTCTCCCTGCCTCCACCTCCGTCCCGTCAAGCCGGAGCCCTAGGACACGCCTGTCAGCGCGCGTACCCGCAGCTCCGGCGGCTCTCCCTGCCTCCACCTCCGCCCCGTCAAGCCGGAGCCCCAGGACACGCCTGTCAGCGCGCGCACCCGCAGCTCCGGCGCCCTCGTCGAGCCCAAGGTGGAGTCCAGCCTCCCCCCGAAGTACGAGGAGATAGCCCGGCGCGGCTTCTCCGACAAGGACGCCATGCGGTGGTTGCGCGACAACTACCTGCGCGAGGAGATGATCCGGCAGCGCCGGGCCCTGGAGGAGATCGCTGCCCGCAAACGTGGGCGCGAGGACAAGGACGGTGTCGTCATCCTCGATAGCGACGACGACGACACCCCCGGACCGTCCAACCCACCGCGCCAACCGAGGGAGGGATGCAGCAGGGACGGCGGAGGCGTAGGCGGGGACGACGACGACGACGAGGAGGACTACACGCGGTTCTACAGCCTCCTCGGCATGTAGAACCACGTGCGCGGGCGGCGAGGCGGGCGGCGAGGGTGACGGCGGGGGTAGCCGGCGGTAGTTTTTTTTTTGTAAAATACGTTTAAATTTGAACGAACTCGCCCGTGTTTGCGTTGTGTTTGCGCCGAATTTGAACATTTTAAAAACCCGTGGGGGGCCGCGACTGGGGGGCATCACGCCCCCAGTGCGCGGTTTAGCGCCCGTGCGCCCCAGGGAACGATTTTTTGCCCCTCCTGGGAGGCCAACGGTTGGAGATGCCCCTATATTATTATTACGTACGAGAAGAAAAAAAAGGAGAATTGTCCTTGTGGGAAAGGCCTGGTACGTTGAAGTGTGGCCGGAAGGTGACAAATAGCTGGTTGTTCTATTTTTTTTTGTGTGTGAAAGAAACAGTTGGTTGTTCTGTGGGGTAGGAGCATTGTTTCGTGGGCGACCTGACTGGCGATTTGGATGATTAATCCAACCCCCCATGTTCTCATGAGCATCCTTTTGCTTATTACTACTAATCAAGCACGGACATAGAGCAGCCCCTCTCGTATTTTTTATATTTTTTATGTGAAGCATCCATCCATCATTGAGAGAGGATCATCAAAGGTTCTAGCGAAGCTAGCAACAAGTGCAAACGGGGCCGTCCTCTCATTATGATCTCAAAGTAGCGCAGCGCAGTGCAACTGCAACCAGGTGTCCGGTTGATAGATCCGAGGACAACATCAACGATAATGTCCACTCATTTTACCGCCCCAAAGGCATACACACGACCCGTTCATCTCCTGCACTGTCAAACTAGTAGTACAAAAACTTTCTCGCGTTCCACGTACCAGGGCCTAGGCCAGCACGATGGAGAACAAAGTCAGACAGGTCGCCACGTGGTGGTGGATGTCAAAGCAGAGCAGCAGGTGCGGTTGCCAGGTGGTACACACGGCACAGGCAGGCACAACCGCACCGGCAGCTGACGCCCATCATTTGCCTTCCATTGCCAGCCAACACGGTCGCCTCCCTGGCTGGAACAACACGCATCAGCCTCCGCTCCGGCGGTGTACGAAGCCTTCAACTGCACTTCGTGGCCCCCGATGCCCAAAAGCCAGCCAGCCAGCCTGTCCAGCCGCGACTCGACACACACCGCGGCGCCAGCCCGCCACCCACATATACACGCCCAGACGCGCGTCCTACGACTTCCTCCCCAACTCCTCCCCAGAGCGCCAAGAAGAGATCTGGAGAAGGGAGAAGCGGAAGGCCATTGCTAGCTAGCTCCCCGCCGTCTCCTCCCTCCTCGCTTGGTGTCGCCATGGCCACCATCCTGGAGAACATCCAGAAGGCGCGGTTCCTGCCGACGAGGCCGCTGCGGGACGACCTGCCCACCTTCCAGGGCGGCGGGGGCGGCAAGGGGGAGGAGAGCCACCTCATGGGCCTGCGGAAGCGCCTCTCCAGCTTCTCCGGCAAGATCCAGCCCATCTCCTCCGCGTCCGCCGAGTGGGCGTTCCGGCGCACCCGGTCGGCGCCGTCGCTGGCCGCCGAGTTCGCGGGCGGCCCGCTCAAGCGCTGGTGGGACTGGGGCCTCGGCTGGCTGCTCTCCAAGAAGCTCGGCTTCGCCGGCGATCTGGAGATGAACGAGGAGGAGGCCGCCGCGCTCGGCCGCCAAAGCCGGGGCACCTGGGCCCACGTCCTCTACAAGGTGCGCTCCGGGGTCCGCCGCCTCGTCGCGTCCGACCACTCGCTGCCCACCACGCAGCGCCTCGGGGGCACCTCGCTGCCCCCGTCCTCCTCCGCGCGCCAGCACTGCAAGCCCGCGCCGCAGTTCGCCTACACCCAGAGCTTCCAGTACGGCCAGGCAATGGCGCATTAAGCTACATATCTTGTGTTCTTTGGCTTGGAGCAAGACCAGGATCTGGCGGCGGCGTCCGCGGGATCCACATAGATACGACGGGAAGAAGGAGAAGATTCAGGTCTCAGGTGGGTGAGATTGACGGGGAAGAAGAAGATGCAACACAATTATATCTGGGAATTTAGAATTGTACTACGTAGTAGTTTACCGTGCTGCTTTCTTTTCTTTTTTGTGGGTAGATCTGATGTCTCTACGTATGATAGATACCGAGTGTATGGTGGTGGTTCTTTCCATTCTTTTGGGTTCGTGGGTGCCATGTAAATGTTGGTGGATCGATTCCTTATGTTTTTGCCTCCTGCGGTAAATAAAAGCTAATGCAGATTCGTGATTCGTCTTGATAATATAGATGCCATGTAGTGCTTCGTTCAGATCTGAGGAGCTGAACCATCTTTCCAGTTGGTACCAGCTAATGGTTCATGCAGCTCACAATGGCTGGTGGAGCTAGCTAACGAGGGTTTTGTTTTCCTTTCTTAGAGGCTTAATACCACAGATGACACGCATTATATTATAATTATAGAAAGCAGCTCCGTATGATTGAAGTGCTGCTCAGGCAGATAAAATAATAATGGAAGTGCTCCGATGGAATGCAGTGTCGGTGCATCAGCAAGGCAGAAGAAAAATAATAAGAACGTGTCGGTGTATTATATTAGCAAAAAAGAAGAAAAACAATTATAAAAAGGAGGAGGAAGAAGAGGCAAAGGAGACGACACACACACGAATCTTGCGTATTCTTTTACAGGAGTTTGGCGTATGTTTCTTGAGCTACCGTCTTTTCAGCGGTTTTTGAGGAGACTTTTCGAGCGTTTTTTGTGTTTAGGGTGTTTCCAAAAAGTGACATTAGAGCAGAAAGTAGTAACCAAGGAATAGGCGCGGTTGGGAGCATAGGTGAAGCGTCGCGACGAGGAGAACAGGTGGAAGGTCCAAATCTGTGACATGTGCGCCACCAGAGACGAAACGAATGATTGGAAGCATGGCACACACGAATTCAGGCAGTGTACTTGTGGTTTACTGGTTCTGGTACTAGCTTACAGCTTTCTGATGGAGATAGAAAGTATTAATGGTCGCTGACGTGCTCGTATGCACCAGCTCATTATGTTCCGAATCCAACAAAATGTGAGTTCACTAGCTGTGTTCTGAATCCAACGAATATTGCGGGGAAGGAGGACGGCGGCGATGCAGCTGCTGCTGTCAATCGATCGAAAGGAGGCATGCCTTGCGCAGGGAAGTGTGGCTCGGGCCTCAGGGTACCTCTGCCAAAGTTTTTACGAAATGTTTGTGCGTCAAATAGAGAAAAACACTAAACACTACCCCATGTTTTCAGCGTACGGATGGACGGATCTTTGATGTTATGTAATCTTTTTTTGACACCTAAGATCTTGTTTCATTCATTCACAAGTAGCAATACATCGTTCACAGGGACTGGAATTATTGCCCAGGGGCATCATCCATCCAAGTACTAGCTAGTAGAAGAAGATCTAGCTAGACCAGCTAACTCATGTGAGGCTACATTGGCCTCTCCAGGACAGTTTTTGTAAACGGAATTGATGTACACACGATGTTCTGTACACGACGTCCAGCCGATAATTGCTTTGCACCGTCAGATGCTTTAGGAACAAAAGTACAAATGGCTGGATGGAAAAGTCGTGTGCATGTCGTCTATAAAATGTCGGTTGTACATCAGTGCTCTTTCGTAACTAAGGCACTCGGGAAGCCCGAGATGAACCCCCTGCAATTATTGTCGTAATCGCTTTATTGTATTGCATCCAATTCTATGACCCACGTCCATCCCAAATCTCATTGCATTGGCTTCGACAATCAGAGCATCAAGACAAATATCAATGTGATCATTCCCCGTTGCAATAAAAAATTTCGTATCATCACAAAGAATAGCCCCAACAGGAGCTTGGAGTGTGTATGGAGCAAAGCTAGCATCCAAATTGAGCTTTGGTCCAACACCATGCTTCATCTTAGATTTTGGGTTGCTAGCTAATGTGAATTTTGCATCCAAAGCTCACATTGCAAGTTGAATTTGACTCGGTGTTTGTATTGGCTCATCATGTACAAAACTTTCTCTGTTCCCGCCATAAGTACCAAGCTGTAGTAGTAATTTCACGTTGTCCTAAGACCAGAGCCTCATGACCAGAGACATTCAATAGATACTCCAGAATCACCTTGCCAGTCAGATCAACAACACAAACTCTATCAATAGCATCACCAAGACCCAACAACCTCCATACTTGAGTAGCCGACACACATCCAAAGAGAAGATGCTTCACGTCATCGGCAGATAATTTCCATATTGGGCATTGGGGAGAAACCTTTATATGTTTATTAAGATAGCATGGCAAAGGATCGGCCCTTTCAGTGTCCTCCGGAGGGAAATTTTAATCTTGGCTAGACAATGCAAGTTCCATGACCCTTTCCACGTATTGTTATATGTTGAAGCTTCGAACGAGTGCTTGTTAGAGATCTGATTTCCAAACTGATAATTCCAAATGGCATGGTATGCCGATCAAACTGAAAAATGCCACTTTTGGTCACTCACAAAAAAAAATCAGTGCTAAGCTTGGTTATCTCTGCATCAATGAGGCGTTTTGGGGGGGGGGGGGGGTGCTTTTGCCCTTTTTCACGCAACCCTACTCCCTGTGTACGTCGATAATTGTCGACCAAATGCATACGGCCGGCTCGCTACGTGTTTTGGGCAGGCCCAGGTAGCGCAAATCACATTTTCGGTTTCCAGACCGATTTTTTTGTTTTTCATTCAGTTTTTTCTTTCTTGTTTTGTTTTGTTTTTCATGTTTTTTTCCTTTTATTTTTTCTTCTTCTTTGTTTTTATTTTCTTTTCTTTTTTTGAAAATCATGAACTTTTTCAGTTTTTTCATAGAATTAAAAAAATTCAGAAAATACAAAAATGTTCATCAAAACAAAAAAATGTTCGTCATATTTGAAATTGTTCATGAATTTCATGAAATATTTAGAAAATTCAAAAAGTGTTCATACAATTAAAAATTTGAAACCGTGAGCACTTTTTACAAATTCGTGAACATTTTTTCGAATTCATGAAGAATTTTTGAAATCATGAATATGTTTCAAATTCATGAACATTTTTACAAGTCACGAACATTTTTTGATATCATGAACATTGTTTCAAAATCACAAACATTTTTTTGAATTCATGAATTTTTTCTGTAACACTCGAACAATTTATGTATTCACGGTGATTTTTCAATCTCATGTACATTTTTTCAGCTTATTCATGGCTTTTGCACTTCGGCTTGAAAGCCAAAAAGAATCTATTATGTGTTTTTTGCTTTGGCTTTACATTGTATACTACTCCCTCCATCCCATGATATAAGAGCGTTTTCAACACTAGTGTAGTATAAAAAAACGCTCTTATATTATGGGAAGGAGGGAGTATAATGTAACAATATTGAGATGTTTTAGTCCCTCTGTACCTTGAATAGTGTTTTAAGGGAATTTTGAGCAGTGTTAATAAAGGGGTTCTAACGGAGAACCCTACTCCCTGTGTACGTCGATAATTGTCGACCAAATGCATACGGCCGGCTCGCTACGTGTTTTGGGCAGGCCCAGGTAGCGCAAATCACATTTTCGGTTTCCAGACCGATTTTTTTGTTTTTCATTCAGTTTTTTCTTTCTTGTTTTGTTTTGTTTTTCATGTTTTTTTCCTTTTATTTTTTCTTCTTCTTTGTTTTTATTTTCTTTTCTTTTTTTGAAAATCATGAACTTTTTCAGTTTTTTCATAGAATTAAAAAAATTCAGAAAATACAAAAATGTTCATCAAAACAAAAAAATGTTCGTCATATTTGAAATTGTTCATGAATTTCATGAAATATTTAGAAAATTCAAAAAGTGTTCATACAATTAAAAATTTGAAACCGTGAGCAATTTTTACAAATTCGTGAACATTTTTTCGAATTCATGAAGAATTTTTGAAATCATGAATATGTTTCAAATTCATGAACATTTTTACAAGTCACGAACATTTTTTGATATCATGAACATTGTTTCAAAATCACAAACATTTTTTTGAATTCATGAATTTTTTCTGTAACACTCGAACAATTTATGTATTCACGGTGATTTTTCAATCTCATGTACATTTTTTGAATTCACAAACAATTCAAATTCACAAATAGTTTTTCAAAATTACAAACACTTTTTGAGTCTGCAAGCATTTTTCAAATGTGAGAACATTGTTTTCGAATTCAAGAACATTTTTTGAATTCAATTTTTTTGAAATCATTAAGATTTTTCAAAGAAAAAAAAAGAAAAAAAAGGGACACCCCGGCCCCACAATGGCTGGCCCAAACTCGCGCCGGGGCAAACGAGGGGTGTGCGTTACCTCGCTTCCCACCACTTGGTTCTAATCTACTATCTATCTACTACCCCTACAAAAGCACGAAAGGGCGGAGAACCAAATCATCTCAACCATTGAACCATGCTAATCTGATAGTCCAAATCGTCTCTTAACATCAAACGTGTTTAACACTCTAATTACCCACCACTGTCATTGGTTATAACCATGTTTGTCGTTCCTAAAAAAGGCCTCGTCTAGGCAGAACACCCGATCCCCTCGCACCGTCATGCCTGCCCATGATCTCCCGTTCCTCTCCCAAACCACTAGGTAGTTTCATCCCCCACCAGCCCCTTCCTGCGCCACCACCCCTCTCTTCCGCTAGCTTTCATGGCCGCCGCCAGGCCCGCCTCTGGAAACTGGCACCATCACGCCGCCGAATCTTCGACGCCACCATGCACGGTCAAGGGGCAGCAAGCAGGCCAACACGACTAAATTCACTGCTGCGGCATCATCGTCAAGGACGCCAGGGCCAGCGACGGTCATGCACGACGACGTCTCTTCGTGCGATGCCGGATGGCGATCAAGCCATCGGGATGGGAGACGATGAGCAGAAACGGGCTTCCTCCGGTAAGACCAACAATCCGATGCATCCAGTTCGTGTTTACATTTCTTAATTCATCTAATTTGTCAGTGCCACGTTGTTGATCACTCATGGCGCTCGCCTTGCCGCCCGACTCCTATCGCCGCTTGTTGTCGGACGCGGGTAGCAATATCCTGAAGCACTTCTTCGGCACGTGGGCATCAACTTTGGTCGGCGCGCACCGGCCGTAGGCGACCAAACTTCACCTGCTCGAGGGAGGATGCAGCCCCACCCCAAGAACTTCATCCGGAGGAAACGGCCGCCATGGTCGGCGCCAAAGCTCGCTAGAGCAACATCGTCCACGACGGGTTCCTCTCGTCTATGCCCATGGCTCCTCGGCTTTCGATTGGGCAAGGGACGTCAGGGCGGAGGACACTTGTCAATGTCAATCCAAGCGCCTGCACAATGTCGAGATTTTGAGGACCAGGGACACGAGCCTCGCCCGCGATCAGACGCCTCGGAGCCTCGTGCGGCGCATTATCGTTATCAGCTGACGCGCCTGGAGATCCCGACGGGAGTGGGAGGATCGACGACATCATCGTCGTTATTGGCGCTTCTCTGATGCTCAGCGTATTTTCATGCTCATGCGTGATGTTTTACATCATCCGCCAGAACAACGGGTCTGGTCCATCGGGAGAGAAGCACAACAGGGCGAGCATACAACTTGTGATGCATTTTTCAGGTCTGTTTACGTGGGTTCTGATCTGATGGTGCCAATTTTTTCGTGTTGTATATTTTCTTCGGTGACAGTTAGCGATCTGAATGTTTCGGGATTTAGCAAAATCGGTGACAGTTAGCGATCTGATGGTGCCAATTTTTTCCCTTATCTGTATACTTCGTTTTCGTTCGACCCAGCCCTGTTACGACATATCATTGTTATCTTCGGTCGTGCCATGGTGATTTGTGTGTAACAGAAATTCAGAATGAACTCAAGTTGGCATGTGCGAGTGCCTGCGATATTCTCAGGTTGCATGTTCTCAAATGCTAAATGTTTAGAGCATCTCCAACAGGCGCGCTAAACAGGCGCCGCACCGTAAATAAACCCACTTTAGCGCGCGCAACCCGGCGGATGGCTCCAGCAGGCGCGCAATAACCGCGCGCGCGGTATAAGCAGTTGGGCGCGCGGCAGGAAGCGGTACCCCGCGCGGTGTATTTGCGGCGCCCGCTTCCGCGCGCGGCACACTCGCTCGCTCTGTCTTCTCCTGCTCCAAAGCCCCGCGCGCGCCGGCGCCGGCGACCCGCACCCATGGACGCACGCGCCGGCACCCCGCTCACCCCGTCCTATAGCCGCGACCCCCCCCCCCCCCCCCCCCCCCCCCCGCCCCCGCTCCCGCCGCCGCCGCCGCGACGGCGGCGCAAAGCCTAGCCCGGGTGGCGTTGGCCTCACCTCCGCCGGAGCTCCTCCGACCATCGGCCTCGCGCGCGGCCTCTTCATGCCGCCGCGGATGACCTCGGCGGCGGGTGGCGTCGCGCCGGCGCCGGCCCGAGCCGCCGCCCCCTCCTCCTCAAAGCTCCCCAATGCGCCGCCGCCAAAGAAGGGCAAGACATCGGGGAAGAAAAACAAGGCGGCGGACGGCTCCGGCACCTCCAAGGCGAGGAGGAAGAAGCTTGCGGGGCGTGCGACGGGCGCGGCAGTTGCCGAAGCGCCGGTGTGCTCACTCGTTGAGCCGGCGGCCGGCGCGCACAACATGTTCGACGAAATGCCTCCAAGGTAAAAAAATTCTAACTTTTCATTTTTTTGTTATTTTTTGAATGCATTCACATATATATAGCTTATTTGCATTGTGCAAAAAAAATTGTAGTCTCAATGATGATGCATACATGTCCATGATGGGTGTTGGCTCCAACAATTCGCATTGGTCTCAAATCAATGACATGCATTTCGAAAACCATGAGTTTGAGGTGGACGAGGAGGATGAGGGCATTGTCGACGCACCGAAAGGAAGAGCGGGCAATTACAGCAACGCCGATGACATCTTACTATGCAATACTTGGTTGCAAGTGTCGAGGGATCCATCCGTTGGAGGTGATCAAAGTAGAGATGCTTATTGGCTTCAGATGAAGGAACACTTTGATGTTCGCAACGTGAGTGGAATTGACTGCTCCGGCCGATCACTTAGGTCCCGGTGGCCGACAATCAACTCGGATTGTCAAAGGTGGGCGGCCTGTCAAAAGGCGGTTGACAAGTTGAATCCAAGTGTCACAAATGAGGACGATAGAGTAAGTGGCATTTCATACATGTTCATCATACATGTTCATCTACTTGTTGTTGGTGCTAACTTGCTTTGTTTTCATGTAGTTCAACATTGTGCAAAACTTGTTCAAAGAAGAGGAGAGGAAAACCAAGAAGGGGAAGATCAAGAAAGGAAGGGTATTTGCTTTGCCTCATTGCTATGAAGTGTTGAAGGATGATGAGAAATGGAAGAAGCGTGAAGATTTGGATTATTTGCATTTGAGCAACAAACGAAAGCGAACAATTAAGTTGGATGATGATGATGATGATGATGATGATGAGGATGATGCATCAAGTGATGACGGCAAGAGAAGCCCCACACCCAACTCGGTTTCATACTCGAAGCCAAAGCGACCGGATGGGTGCAAGAAAGACAAAACCAAAAAGAAGAAGAGGAAAGGAGATGATGAGCTCAAAAATGCTATGGAAGCAATTGTGAAGGCAAGAAAAGAAGCCAATGAGGTGAGGAAAATGACAAGGAACCAAGATGCCGCGGCCGAGGAGAGGAGGTTGGCGGCCGAGGAGAGGAGGGTGGCGGCCGAGGAGAGAAAGCTGGCTTTGGAGGAGAGGAAGGTGAGCAATGAGGAGCGTACTAAATTGTTGGAATGGGAGAAGCACTTGTTCTTCTTGGACACATCTAACCTCAATGTGGCGCAAATGGAGTATGTCAATCTAGCCCGTGAAGAAGTCTTGATCCAAAAAAGAGCCATGGTTCATGCAATGGGTGGCGGTGGCCTCGGCGCCATGGGTGGCATGGGTGGCTTTGGAGCTCCCCCCGACACTATGGCCACCATGGGAGGCATGAGTTTTGCTTCTCTCATGGGAGGCATGGGTGCACCTCCGGCCGCCATGGGCGGAATGTCTTTCGATGTGCCTCCTCGCACACATTCCCATGAAGATGTCGTTGAAGATCTTGCCAACACCGTCGGAGCTTCACGTGATGCGGTGCGCGATCAAGAGAGGGAGGAAGATTCATCTTCGGAGGCGGAAGAATAGTCTTCCGAAGATGAGGACGAGGACGAAGACGAGGACGAGGAATGATGTGTCTTTCATTTGTGTATTAAACTTGATTTGCATTTTAAACTTGGTTGAATGAACTTATGGGCATGAACTTTTTTTCATCAACTTGTTTGTGTGAAATTTTGTGTTGAAAATGTTCATCATTTTGTGTTGAAAATACCATATGCAATGCACCGGCGAGTCGCACGCGCTGCTGGAGCGGCGCGCGCGCGCTGCATTTCAGCGCGGCTGCTGGAGCGGGCGCCGCGCGCCGCGCCAAACCAGGCGATGCGCGCGCGGCAAATCTGTTTTTTGCGCGCCGCGCGTCCGGCGCCTATTGGAGATGCTCTTAGTCTCTTCAGATCCCAGATTGCCTCCAGTTGGACCAAGTCAAGCCGTCGCCCACAACCACGATGGTCACCTTGCTCCCCCCTTCTGACCCCGGGTAATTTACCGATGCTTCCTGGCTTCAACTATCAGTTTAAATATGCAATTATTTACCTCCTTTTACAATTCTGGTCAGTTTAAATATGACCATTGAAGATCAATTTTGGTCAGTTTAAATATGGCTTTCAATTATGGATAAAGTCATTATTGCAGTAATGTGAGTCGTTCTGTAGCTTTTGTTTAGCACTTGGAAAGAGCAGAATACAAATTCGGTTGCAGAGATAACGTAAGAAAGAAAAATTGTCCCGTTGTTTCTGTTTGTTTGTCTGGTTGTGATCATAGTCTATTTTAAGCCCATGTAATTTCCAGTTGTTGTGAAAGTGCTATACTTAAAAATAATATTTCATTATTGTATTATCCATTTGTATTTAACCCTCGGCAATTTTTGGTTCTTGCATTGCTTCTGTTCTAATACTATTTGTGCTCTACTTTCAATTAATTGTTTTCAAATTCTGACTATTTTTTTGGAGTTATTCATGTTGTACCCATGGCATGTCGAGTGTACATGGCATGTTGTGTGTGGGAGAGAGATGGAAATTGCAGTTCTTTACTGTCATATATTTAGATCATGGTTCCAATGTCGGATCAGGGTTGAGACTCCTTTGCCTCTATTTTTTCATCCGTTATAAGTTGTTTAACATTTATGCTTTCAAAATGAAGATGGGTCAGGGGATCGTCCCGTTGGAGGACCTAACAAACTCATTTGTAAATGGAAATGCAAAAGGTAGTCATACTCAGAAACCTAAAAAGAGAAGTAGTCAATCCTAGTATGCCAGAATGTTTGATGAGAAGAAAGAGGAATTCCTCGAGAAGCGCGGTGTCGCCCAGCAGCAAAGAAGGCTGCAACCATGGGTAGTGTTAATTATGCGCAGGTAGCACGGGCACATGCTCCTTCAATAGGCCAGAACCCACCGTACATATGATAACTACTTTGGATTAACATTATATGTTTCTAATTGCAGCTTTTGGTGTGCTCCCACTTGTTGGCAGTACATAGGATCTATATTTGGTAAGCTCCACTGCAGATCATTACTTTCATGCTTCCACTACCTTTTTACCTAATTTTAGACTATGCAATCAGTATCCATTGTTGTGTTTTACTTTTTGTACCTTTGTTGTGTATTTATATATTTTTTGTCTATTGATGATCCAAATTGTTCAATGAATCCTCTGTGATGCTGAATTTATTGCAGTGATGCAGAATGTGAGATCGTTGCTGGGCATGGCTGGCAATTACTTATAAGGATAACAGACCAGATGCTTTATTTTTATGACTGATGTATAACTACAGATTTATTATATTTATATTTGATGATTTTTGACAAATGAGTTGAATTAGTACAGAATTAGTACCGGCCATGTGCTTTCATACTTTCACAATTAGTACATGTGTCAATGCCTAATGCTTTATAGAATTATAAAATTAATATATTGTATAGAGAATTATATTTTATAGAATTAGTACACAATTAGTTGAATTACTATAGACCAATTGCTTAAACTTACCCGAAATAATCAGTACTACTCATCTCAGAAAACTTGACGAAAATTATCAGTACTATTCATCTCATTGGTGTGCTCATCTCAGAACACTTGCTTGATTGGGCATTAGTCCACTCTTTAGTCCTTTCCTTCCAAGGTTGCCTTATCTTTACTCCTAATGTCTCAGTTGGTAGGTCGCGTTCCGAGTTTAATTTTCGTCCCACCACTTTCGTCCGGGTTTTTTTGTCCTTTTTTTTTCGCTGGTTTTTTTCAACACCTCCCCACCCCATCTCACCCACCCCACACACGCACCCCCAAGAAAACCACCCCGCCCGCAGTCCTCCCGTCGCCGCCGCCGTCCTCTCGATCCCATCGATCCCATCTATCATTGCCGCCGTCGAGGGGGAGCCGCCGCCGCCGCCTCTGCAAGGCAGCGCGGTTTGAATCCCGCAACCGCCGAACTCTGGGAGATGCCGTCGCCGCCTCTCCAGGGCAGGGCGGTTTCAGTCCCTGCCGCCGAACTCCGGAAGACGCCGCCGCCACCGAACTCCATGACCCATGGCTGCCACACATCTTCCTCCACGCACGGCCGCACCCCCACCCCTTTTTCTTCCCTCCCTCCGGCCTTCATCTCTACCCGTCCCACTCCTCGGCCTTCAATGGTGATCCGCTGCCTCCCGCTCCTCGTGCTCCGATCTGACAACTGATCCACCGCCGCGCCTCGGATACGTCGCGACGCCTCGGATACCGGCGACCGGCGGTGATCTGAGACCAACGAGTCGGCACCACATCCCTGGTACTTCCCTTCCCCATCCGCCAACCCTCTACCCTCCCCCTGTACAAAGGCCCGTGCGGCCCTGTCCGTCCGACCTCGGCGGACACGACCATCCGGGCAGACGCGGCCATCATGGATCACGAGAACGCCGGCGCCACCAGCGCCTTGGATGCATCACCCGTCACCACCATGGTGGCACCTCGCTGCTGCCGCTCGGCATGGATGGCCGCCCCAAGACATGGATAAGCTCTCGTGATCCCCACCCCACCCCTCTCATCCCCTGAATCAGTATCCTCTGCTCGTGCTCTCCTGTTCCACCTGAAACGACGAGGGGTAGTGCCGGCCGTGGCTCAGCAGGATAGCATAATTAAGCTTGCCCTTTTTCTTTTGTGTTTGAGCTGTTTCTCAGTTTTACATGCACGTATCAATCTTTCTTCTGTATGCAGGTTACACACCTGATGATTTTTACAACCTCTTCTGCAGATCTTCAGAACACCGAGCGAAATATTGGCTTGGAACGATCTTGGGTTGGCAGGGCGGCCAGACCAGGTGGAAAATGTGGTGCACGAGTCAACCTCACATCATACTGTGGTGTCTAGGATGGGCGTGGTGTAACATGACGCTTTCTAGAAGCATGTTATCGAACATCTCCACAGAATCCCGAGCTTGCCTAATTCCAAAAGCATGTTATCATAAGGATGAGTATGGAGGACAACTCTCTCAATTCCCAAAGCACTAATCTTGTCCTAATTGCTCATATATTGAATCACTTTTCGCTGCAAATATGTTTTCTGTTTGATGAGCTAGAAGATGCTTGGAGGCTAAGTACAAAGAGGATCTAACGTTCACGTTTTTGGGAGGCAATAACTACTTTGTGCACTTTGGCTGTGGATATGGGTACACATTCTTGATGTCTCGATGAATTGGAGAACAGATGTAATGGTATATGCTCTATGCAAGGACATGAGAACAATCCTCCAAATTGAACTACGTGATGGGAGAGTAGTTAGGAAACTTTGTTTGTGTACGGGTTGCTTTTCCTCTATATAGCGGGCGCTGGAAATTTCAGTTGCGATGATAGCAAGGATCAAGGAAAAGAGAACAAGGGTGGGGCTTAAACTTCAGTACGAGCGCTTGCCGTGGTTCTGCTATGCATGTGGCTACATCGGGCATCAGGTCATGTCTTGTGCGCGTAAGTTCAGGTGGTGAACCTGTATGCTGACGACTGCGATGCTTACCACTGAGGAAGTTCGTGCAGCAAGTAGGAAGTAAGACCTGAATTTAACTAGATGACCCACAATATCTAGCAACTCAAACCATTGTGTCACATTAGAGTAATTTTTAATACAGTCATATAGCTATCCATGCTGACATGGTGTATTATTATTTTCATTGGAGGTTAATTAAGTTTTTTTCAGGCACCTTGGACAAATTTTGGAAAGAGGGGCACGACTCGGAGGTATGACCCCCAGCAAGGGCCATCACAGCTGCGCTGACAAGCAAGTGTAAGTTGGTGATGGTGCCACCGTGTCAGAGTTCGGAGACTACCCTTGGAAGCACAAATTGGACAAAGTGCCTTGTGCCACTGGTGTTTCAACACCAGGGATGTGATTTTTCTCTATAGTTTGTAGTACATTAGACAATTTTGTATGCTATTCAGTAATTAATGCTAAAGTTTATTCCTACAGCTTGTACATGAACAGGTCCCTGTTTACCGATGGCGAAAACTCATCCTTGATCCAGCTTACTCCTGCAAATGTTGACCAACAGACAATTCTCTTCATGCCTTATTCATAACATCAAATTTCTCAACCTGATGGCATCTATCAAGGATCTCTAAAGCCGATGGATTAAACTTGTGTTTTTCTCGTGTGTTCAGTATACATGGTTATCTTCATAGGCTAATTTCACTTTTGATAACTGATGATAAAGCGACAATGGAATCAGAAGGTGAGCTAAAAATAATCTTGTTATCTATTGTTGTTGCAAATTTTCCAGTATGCATGTATCTATCATAAAAAAGGAAGCAAGTTTATACCATGATTATAATGTCTTACTGATGTGCTTATTGTATCGCTGAAACATCTCAAATGCATTTCTTTTTACAAATCTAATTACTAGGATTCTTTTTTTCTTTCATTTTATATTTAACATTAAAGTTTGCTTTTCTATCTTTTCTGATTCACAAATTACGGTCATGCCAATGGAAATGATGAATACACTTCTATAGTTGGTCGTAAAACCAGTCGAGCATCTGGCCAAACCCATTTGCGATGCAGGCCCAAAAAACTTCATCATTCATTCTGCAAGCTGCCTAAAGAAAAAACAGCACCACTGAAACCATCTCTGGTTCATTAATTGGTTCAGATAATCAAATTATTCAATTGAAACATGTGAGAAATTATTATAAAAAGAATCTGGATGCATCATATTAAAAGTGGAATAGGGGCAGCGGCATCGATCCTTCGTAATGACCATCTGCTGGAAGGCGACGCGGTTGGCGATAATTTGCTTAGCTCTTTCGATGACGCCACATGGGCATTCGTGAATTCCGAGTAAGCCGCAACCCGGTTTGACAGGGTGAGGGATGCGGGAGTGGTTGACAATGAGGTGGCCCTGTCTAAGGGCACCCAGTAGAGTGAGAAAGGAACATTGTTTCTGTAAAAAAAATGATATTTAGACTTTCAGAGCACCCCCTGCACTACGTGAGATTTAGAAGGTATTCAGATTAGTGTTTGCTGATTTCTATAAATTCCGTTTGTGTGAGTTTTATATTTTTCTATCCCTGTCGACGTACTAATCCACTGTTCATTGATGTGCAGGTGGTATGGCCGGCGGATGCATCCATGTGCTAATCATCTGGCACCAAGCGGACGGAGCCGAACGAGTTGGGGCCACCAGCTGGCTGACAACGCACACATGGGCGAGCATGAGCAACATGAAGCTAGGGAGTAAGCTGGGAGCGGATGGACGGGGCGTGAGGTAGAAAAGGGGTGGGGAGCGGGCGGACCGTGGACATAAGAGAACAACACCGGGTTTTTTAATTACTTTATGCACGATCACATATTTATCTCTTTATTTATGTGGCTTATCAGGCTTGACGCACGATCACAGATTTATCTCTTTATTTATGTGGGTGGGCAGAAACATCCTTTCTAAAGTTTTCTTGGGGCTGTATTGACGAACAACTTGTTCAGTGATACCAACCCCTTTGAGCTCCCTCAACCCTTCGACAACACTTATTCAGTTTCTCACCACAAGTGAGTTCTATTTGCACCAACAAGCGTGTTAATCATTGTACGTGTTGGTAATCAGAGTTTAGATAAATGCTACTAATGCTAGCGCTCGCCCTACATGGACAGAGTGGTGGTCGAACGATATGGTTAAATAATAAACTGACTTGGAAGAAGCAACAGAACTTATTATGGACAAAGAGAGATGCATAATTTTTCTAATATGTTTATTATTGGTCGTTTCATGCATCGTTTAGGGTAAAAAGTTCCTAGAACATGAGCTTGTCCTTGCATAATTATCCATGCTTGATGGCACTACATCGTATCAGCATACTTTAAGTTTGTCCTTGTATTATCACGTATTCAAGGGCAAAAATGCCCAGAACAAAGAAATGATGAATTGTATTGTAGTCGTTCTTGTAGTTAAATATTATGTTTAAAATTGATCATCACTTGGGATGTTGCCAACTGCAGGGTCGATGAGACATTGAATTGCCATATTGCTTTTCCCTCTTATTGACATGTTAAGAATATATCTTTAACAATAGAATTTAATATTTGTGCTTTCAGGTAGTAAGAGACATGATCAGATCACTAACCAGTGATGAAGGCGTTATGTGGTCGTTGACGTCATGCTAAATGTTGGTGTAGTGCCAAATAAGAAGATACAGAACAAAATCCCTAAGCTAGACATTATGGTATAATGGAAATTTGAGGATGTAGGTGGATGTGGGCGCTGTGGCCGCCACCAAGGATGTAGGGGTCACGCCCCAAGCTGCAAGTACGTGGTAGGTGCATCAAAACTGACGAGGACATGGGAGCCACACTGCAGCATGAGTGTTTTTCATAATTTATTTAGGTATGTGAAGTCTTTTTAATGTTCACATATATGCTGAAATTTTGACATTGAAGAACCAACAATGGAGTTGTATGTAATTTCTTGTGAGAGCTATACCATTCTTTTTAGTACTAACTAATTCCCATGAGTGCCAATGGTGAAATTTTCAGGCCTATGTACTGGATGATATTTTCATTGCTGGCAGTCTTCATCAACCTATCTACGAGGACATTGATATACTAATTGTTGCACAAGTGTTCTCAGCACCGGCTAACAAGAAGAGAGTATGATTGTTTAATGCTCCCTGTTGTAAGCTTGTTTCACGAGGAGCTTCTCAGTGTTGTACATGTAGGGTGTGGATAATATAAATAAAATCTATTTGTTCATTCTTCTACTGTATCTCCGATTCGTCCCCCACGGTTTAGTATAGTTATGTGCTAAAGTATTAGGAAGAAAATAGACGGATGGTATTGTCATTCGCGGCAAAGACAATTACATCCTCAGACGAATGAGCCAATTGAATATGCCTGGCTGCACAATCAAGCTGAGCCTTGTGCTTAGAAAGCCAATCCATCCCGAGAATAAGATCAATATCCGAGTTACCAAGAACCATTGGGGAAGCTAGAAACTTGAAATCACCCATCATGATAGAAACATCCGAGACTATTGAAGTAGCCCTCATACACTTAGCCGGAGAAACCACTCTCATAGGTTTACCCAACATTTGCGAAACGAAGTCATGCTTGGAAACAAATGATCTTGACATGAAACAATGTGATGCACCAGTGTCAAAAAGAACTTTTGCGGGAAAAGAGTTAACTGGAAAGTTACCCATGATGACATCTGATGAGTCCTCTACCTGAGCTGCATTCAGCAAGTTGACCTTGGCGTGCTTGGGGTTATGCTTGACCACAACTGTACTTGCCGATCTCACAGGAGGAGGAGGAGGAAGACGCCTCTGGTTGAAACACTTGTTGGCATAGTGACCCTTCTGTTGGCACTTGTTACACGTGACCTCTGAAAGCGGACGGTGATACGGAGCACTTGATCTTGAGCTTGAGACGAAGTCTTGTTCTGAAAGCCAGGGTTGGGTGGGTGGGAAGGTCCACTGCCACCTTTGCTCTTCTGATACGGCTGACGGAACGGAGGAGGAGGAAGACAATACTTCTGCTGCTTGGCCACTTGAGTAGAGGAAGAAGGCGTAGTGTCTCTGACTCGCTTCTTGGAAGCATCACACCTCAGTTGAGCGGCCTCTTGCTTCAGTGCCATGTTGTAGAACTCATCGTATCTCAAGGGCTCGAAGAGAACAAGAGCTAGCTGGATTTCTTCTCTGAGACCACCCCTGAACTGGTATATCATGCTCTTCTCATCAGGAATGTCCTGCTTGGCAAAGCGGGCGAGCTTCTGGAACAACTTGTTGTAGTCATAGACAGACAAAGAGCCTTGCTTCAGCTTGCGGAATTCCTCACGCTTGCTTTCAACCACGCTCTGAGGAATATGATGAGCTTTGAAGTCTTGACGGAATTCATCCCAGGTCATAGCACGTCCACCTCTGGAATCCTTGTACTGCTGGAACCATTCTGCAGCTTGATCTTTGAGTTGGAAGGAAGCGAACTTGACGAAGTCCTCAGGCCTGACGTTACTGCACTCGAAATGCTTGCACAGATCCACGAGCCAATCGTCAGCATCAGTTGTCTCAACACAATTGCTGAAAGTTTTTGGCCCGTTAGCAAGGAACTGGTTGAGTGTAGCAAAGTGATTCTGATTGTTTCCTTGGTTCCCTTGGTTGCCTTGATTGCGCTCTTGAAGAATTTGCATGGTCAATTGTGTGTTTGCATTGGTTGCGGCCATCACAACTTGCCATGCCTCCGGAGGAGGGGGAGGTGGTGGCGGATCTTGATTCTGATTCTGATTGGTGCTCTTAGCGGGAGCCATCCTGAAGAGGTTGACCACCGTTAGCACATTGATAGACAAATATTGAAGCTGAATCCAACGGAATGAAAATTGCAACATAAAGTCTTCACATCTGAACAAAATGAACGAATGCATTCCTCTTGAAATGGTCACATATCCATAAATTGAGAAGCCACTTAGAATTTAGGTAGAGAAACAAATCAACAAGATACGGATCAAGAATGAATACTCGGTAAGAAATCCCAATCTCAAACCAAATATCCGTGGAAGAAGAACTAGAGCTACAAGAATTCCCACCTATGAAACTCCCGAACCTTTCCGGTTATGCAATTAAGTGTTGGGGATACAGGGGAAGCATAATATCTCACCCAAATCTAGCAATTCCTACATCCAGCTGTATCCATCCTTCAACACATAATCGAGAAAAACTTCGGAAACCATCTACCTCAACCTTCGAAAAGCATCCGTTATGCAAGTTATGACGATACTCCCGAACTCCCTCCCCAGTCCTGGGTGGCGTCGAGGTTATCTCACCAACGAACTGCATAAAAGAGATTTTCGATGTCGGCGTACTAAACTCAGGTATACCAGAACTGCAACGATAAAATTATGACGACAACACCTCAGAGCTCAACTCCCCGGGACACTTCCACAAAACCCCTGACAGGAGGCACCAAGACAATGTTCTCGTCATAAAACCATCGGAACGATTCCAAGATACCCGCGTGATCCTAATTTTTTTTTTGTGAAATTTGAGAAGAGAAGAGTCAAAACTCTACGTCAGGATGCCTTACCAGAGCGAAGAGGAGACTGGGAAGTAAAAAGAATTCCTAAACTCTCCGATATATAATTCTTAAATGACTCAAAACATTTTTCTAGACACAACTCGGCTGCTAAAAACGATCAATCAGTGGGGGCTCCTAAGGTCGGGGAAGGCTCTGATTACCAACTTGTAACGCCCTCGATGCGGCTATATCTCCCACGTGTCGAGGCACGACTTAGAGGCATAACCGCATTGAAAGCAATGTCGCAAGTTAGGCAATCATCGCAACATCCCATGTAATATAGATAATAAAAAGGGAAGATACATAGTTGGCTTACACTCGCCACGTCAATCAAGTACATAAATAGCATTACAACATCCAAACACTCATGGCCCGACTACGGCGCCAAAATAAAAGATAACCCAACATGCGACACGGTCCCGATCACCCCCAACTGGGCACCACTACTGATCATCAGGGAAAGACACGTAGTATCGTTGAGAGTCCTCGCCGAACTCCCACTTGAGCTCAAGCGCGTCACCTGGAGCGGAATCATCAGGCCCTGCATCTGGTTTGGAAGTAATCTATGAGCCACAGGGACTCAGCAATCTCGCACCCTAGCGATCAAGACTATTTAAGCTTATAGGTAAGGCAAGGTAAATATGTGGAGCTGCAGCAAGCGGCTAGCATATATGATGGCTATCCTGTTCGCAAAAGAGAGCGAGAAGAGGAGGCAAAGCGCGAGCGAGAAACTAGAGGACAACCTGCACAAGCATTACTCCAACACCGTGTTCACTTCCCGGACTCCGCCGAGAAGAGACCATCACGGTAACTCACACTGTTGATTCATTTTAATTAAGTTAAGGTTCAAGTTATCTACAACCGGACATTAACAAATTCCCATCTGCCCATAACCGCGGGCACGGCTTTCGAAAGTTTAAATCCCTGCAGGGGAGTCCCAACTTAGCCCATGACAAGCTCTCACGGTCAACGAAGGAATATACCTCCTCCCGAGACGTTCCGATCAGACTCGGTATCCCGGTTCTTCAAGACAACTCCGACAATGGTAAAACAAGTCCTGCAACACCACCCGCTGTGCCGACAAATCCCGATAGGAGCTGCACATATCTCGTTCTTAGGGCACACCGGATAAGCTAAGCGTACGGGAGCCAACGTAACCCAAGTTGCCAAGGGACGGCCTCGCACGGTGCTCTAGGTTGGACCAACACTCAGAGGAGCACTGGCCCGGGGGTTTAAAATAAGATGACCCTTGAGTCCGCGAAACCCAAGGGAAAAGGCTAGGTGGCAAATGGTAAAACCAAGGTTGGGCATTGCTGGAGAAGTTTTATTCAAGGCGGACTGTC
Source organism: Triticum urartu (assembly GCF_003073215.2). Taxonomy (NCBI): domain Eukaryota; kingdom Viridiplantae; phylum Streptophyta; class Magnoliopsida; order Poales; family Poaceae; genus Triticum; species Triticum urartu. Next base: position 475,243,405 of record NC_053027.1, read on the forward strand.
AAGGGGTTCCCATTATAACCCAACCGCGTAAGGAACGCAAAATCCGGGAACATAACACCGATATGACGGAAACTAAGGCGGCAAGGGTGGAACAAAACACTAGGCGAGAGGCCGAGCCTTCCACCCTTTACCAAGTATATAGATGCATTAAGATAACATGGCAATATAGTGATATCCCAACAAGTAAATAATGTTCCAACAAGGAACGGTCTCCAATCTTCACCTGCAACTAGCAACGCTATAAGAGGGGCTGAGCAAAGCGGTAACATAGCCAATCAACGGTTTGCTAGGACATGGTGGGTTAGAGGTTTGACATGGCAATTTGGGAGGCTTGAAAGCAAGTGGTAGGCATCGTAGCATGGCATAGCAAAAGAGCGAGCATCTAGCAAAGCAAAGATAGTAGTGATTTCGAGGGTATGATCATCTTGCCTCCAAAGTTGTCAGAGTTGACTGGATCCTCGAAAGCAAACTCAACGGGCTCCTCGTTAGCGAACTCGTCTCCCGGCTCTACCCAAACAAGACAAACAAGCAAACGGAACACAATCAACCACGCGTAAAGCTCAAACAATATGATGCAAGGATGGTATGCTATGCGGGATGCGATGCGGGATACATATGCAAGATGTGACAAGGAATGCATGAACCTGGCCTCAACTTGGAAATCCAAGTGTGCCACTGGAAAGATGAGATGAAATCGCTTGAAAACGATATAAAGAACGCCGGAATCGGAGTTACGGTTTGGAAATGGCAAGTGATTCAAATATGACCACGTTCTGCGATTTACAGCAAGTAGTCATCTAAATGCAACAAGATGAACATGCTACAACACCCAAACATGACCACCAAATACATGGCAGGGATGCATTCATGATGCTTAACAAAAGTCTAGCACTGAGCTACGGCCAATTCATCCATTAACAGGTTCAAACAAGCATGGCAAAAATGCATATGGTAAACAGATCTCAGACTTAGTGAAATTAACACTTGTCTGGAATTTCAGATCAGATAGCACTCTTTGGAGCAACAAAACTACATGCTACAGGACCTGAACATGGCAAAGTAAAGCATGGCATGGATCTACTCAAAGAGCTTAACAAAAGTCCCTTAGTGACCTTGAGCCAAAAGGGATCAGAAAATACAATTGCAAGCATGTGAACATGGCAAAAACATAATCAGGTCTCAGACTTAGAGAAAAACTGGAGCATGCTGAAACAGATATTAAGTAGGCATGTTTACGAGCTCGATGCACTCACTACAGAGCAAGTCATGACAATCTAAGCATACACCCATCAAGAATACATAAAATACAAGCTAGACATGGCAAGAACAATACCATAGTATGCACGGATCAACTACAACATCATCGGCAAAATCGCTAACAAGTAGACAATCTGCCCAGATTCACGAAATGACAAAAGTAGAGCTCGATTGACTCAAGCTAGGGTGCTCCATAATTGCAAAAAAAGACATGGATGGATAGAGCACTACAAGATTAACAAAACATCCTTACTGTTCATCCTCAAAAGAGGCACGGATCACTAGGAAACAACATGAATATATGGCCATATGAGATAAACAGATCAAGGACTTAGTGGAAATGCTAAGTCCCTGAAATCAGCATTACCAAGTGCCTCACTTTGCAAGCTTGTGCTAGTCACCACACACATCACAAAAATACATGGGTTGCACCTCTGGAAATATGGCAAAACCCTTAACAAAACATATGTAGAGCTCAGGGGCATATCATGCACACAATAATCATGGCAAAAATGACAAATATCTAAATGGAGCAGCAGATCTGACAAATATCTCAAGTAGCACTCTTCTAACAGCATTTCGGGCATCAAAATGAACTCAAATGAAAATGATGCAATGAGATGAAATGATGTACTCTTTGAGACGAACATTTTGATATGCTATATGCCCAAAACGAAGTTACGGATGCAAATTTACGATGCGATGAACAAGGGCATATGAACTAGGGTTTCAGGAGAAAGTCAACCCACACGATCCAGATCTGGATCCAGCCCATGAACTGAGGACTTCGCCGGAACAGTAACCGACGGCGGCCGGAGTCGGACTTGACGCCGGAGTTGGCCGGAGATGGAGCCACCGGCCGGAGGAGAGGACGCCGGCGAGGTCGTGGCGAGGCGGCGGCGAGGCGCGGACTTGGCGGCGCCGGCAAGAGGCGAGGTGGCGGCGCGGCGTCTCGCCCGCGGCGGAGCGGGGCGGAGCCGACAGGCTCGGTCGAGGAGTTCGCCGGCCGGCGCGGAAGAAGGCGGCGGCGGGGACGATGCGCGGGCGGCGTGGGCGCGTGGAGGCGGCGCGGTAGGTGGCGGCCCGGTTGGTGGCGGAGAGGGCCCGCCCTGGGCCGGGACGGGCCGCGGCGGAGGGAGGCCGGCACGGGACACGTGTCACGCCCTGATTGGGCGCGGGGGTGGCGGCGGCTTTGTCTGGCGGCGGCGGACACGTCCGGTGCAGCGTGAGGGGCGGATCTAGGGTTTCGGAGGGAGAAGAACGAGAATTTCGGAGGGGGTCTATTTATAGGCATAGGAGGAGCTAGGAGAGTCCAAATGAGGTGCGGTTTTCGGCCACGCGATCATGATCGAACGCTCTAGATGATGGAGAAGGTTTTGGTGGGTTTTGGGCCAACTTGGAGGGGTGTTGGGCTGCAACACACGAGGCCTTTTCGATCCCTCGGTTAACCGTTGGAGTATCAAACGAAGTCCAAATGATACGAAACTTGACAGGCGGTCTACTGGTAGTAAACCAAGGCCGCTTGGCAAGTCTCGGTCCAATCCGAAAATGTTTAATCCCCACACACGAAAGAAAGGTAGAAATGACCACCGGAGGAGAACGAAGCGCCGGAATGCAAAACGGACAACGGGGAAAATGCTCGAATGCATGAGACGAACACGTATGCAAAAGCAATGCACATGATGACATGATAAGAGATGCATGACAACGACAACAACACACGGAGACAAAAACCCGAACCCGAGAAGATAAAATAACTTAACGCCGAAAACGACAAGAGTTGGAGTACATATTGGGTAAATTACATCCGGGGTGTTACAACAACTCCACCACTACGAAAGGATCTCGTCTCGAGATCTAGGACTGAAAGAACGCCGGGTACTCAGAACGGAGGTGATCCTCGCGTTCCCAGGTAGCTTCACGGTCGGAATGGTGTGACCACTTGACTTTGAGGAATTTGATTGACTTGTTGCGAGTCTTCGTTCAGTCTCTTCAAGGATAGCAACTGGGTGCTCACAATAAGAGAGATCTTCTTGGAGCTCAATGTCCTCGAAGTTGACGGTGCGGTCAGGAGTCTTGAAGCACTTTCGGAGCTGAGAGACATGGAACACGTCATGAACATTTGCAAAGTTTGAAGGAAGCTCGAGTTGATAGGCGAGGTCGCCTCTCTTGCTGACAATCTTGAAAGGTCCCACGTATCTAGGGGCAAGCTTCCCTTTGATACCGAAGCGACGAGTACCTTTCATAGGAGAGACGTGGAGGTAAACATGATCTCTGATCTCGAAAGCCAAATCACGGTGCTTACTATCATAGTAGCTCTTCTGGCGGGATTGGGCTGCTTTGAGGTTATCTCGAATGACTTTGCACATTTCCTCTTCCTCTATGATTAAGTCATTTCCGAGAAGCTGACGTTCACCGGTTTCAGATCAATTGAGAGGGGTACGGCACTTCCTGCCATACAGAATTTCAAATGGGGCCTTGCCCGAACTTTCTTGAAAACTGTTGTTGTAGGAGAATTCAGCATAAGGAAGACAATCCTCCCACTTCATGCCGAAGGAGATCACACAAGCCCTGAGCATATCTTGAAGAATCTGATTGACCCGCTTGACTTGACCGCTAGTTTGAGGATGGAAAGCTGTGCTAAAGCGGATGTTGGTGCCCATGGCCTTCTAAAAAGAATCCCAGAACTTGGAGGTGAAGATGCTGCCACGGTCTGAAGATATTGCTAGTGGAATACCGTGCAGAGGGACAATCCGAGAGGTATAGAGTTCTGCCAATTGAGCTGCAGTGATTGACTCTTTGATAGGCAGAAAGTGAGCCACTTTAGTGAGTTTGTCGATGACAACGAATATAGCATCATTGCCACGCTTGGACTTTGGAAACCCAGTCACGAAGTCCATCTCAATGTGGTCAAACTTCCATTCTGGAATGGCAAGAGGTTGGAGGAGACCAGCTGGCCTTTGGTGTTCTGCCTTCACTCTTCTGCAGACATCACATTCATTCACGAATTGAGCAATCTCGCGCTTCATTCGAGTCCACCAATAAGCCTGCTTGAGGTCCTGATACATCTTCGTGCTCCCAGGGTGGATGGAGAGGAGAGAATTGTGAGCCTCGTTCATGATCACTTTACGAAGTTCACCTTTGGGTACAACAATATGATCCTCGAAGAAGAGAGTGTCCTTGTCATCAAGGCGGTAGCACTTGTACTTGGGTTGACTCTTGGCAATCCCAATCTTCACCTTTTTCACCATAGCATCAAGAAGCTGGGCTTGGCGAATCTGATATTCCAAGGTAGGAGGGACTTGAAGGTTGGTGAGGAAACCTTGAGGAACAACTTGCATATTAAGTTTGCGGAAAGTTCACAAAGCTCGGGTTGATAAGGCTTGAGAATCAGACTGTTGCAGTAAGCCTTTCTGCTCAATGCGTCAGCAATCACATTGGCCTTGCCTGGAGTATACTCGATACTCGGATTATACTCTTGAATCATTTCGACCCATCGAGTTTGCCTGAGGTTGAGATTAGGCTGAGTGAAGATGTACTTGAGACTCTTGTGATCAGTGAAAATGTCCACTTTTCTTCCCAATAAGAGATGTCTCCAAGTCAAAAGAGCATGCACAACTGCCGCCAACTCGAGATCATGAGTGGTCTCCAAGTCAAAAGAGCATGCACAACTGCTGCCAAATCGAGATCATGAGTGGGGTAGTTCTTCTCATTGGTCTTCAACTGGTGAGAGGTATAAGCAACAACTTTCTTCTCTTGCATCAACACTGCGCAAGACCTTGGAGAGAGGCATCACAAAAGACCTCGTACGGCTTGGATTCATCAGGCGGAGTCAGAACTGAAGGAAATATGCCCTAGAGGCAATAATAAAGTTATTATTTATTTCCTTATATCATGATAAATGTTTATTATTCATGCTAGAATTGTATTAAACGGAAACATAATACATGTGTGAATACATAGACAAACGGAGTGTCACTAGTATGCCTCTACTTGACTAGCTCGTTAATCAAAGATGGTTATGTTTCCTAACCATGGACAAAGAGTTGTTATTTGATTAACGAGGTCACATCATTAGTTGAATGATCTGATTGACATGACCCATTCCATTATCTTAGCACCCGATCGTTTAGTATGTTGCTATTGCTTTCTTCATGACTTATACATGTTCCTATGACTATGAGATTATGCAACTCCCGTTTACCGGAGGAACACTTTGTGTGCTACCAAACGTCACAACGTAAATGGGTGATTATAAAGGAGCTCTACAGGTGTCTCCAAAGGTAGATGTTGGGTTGGCGTATTTCGAGATTAGGATTTGTCACTCCGATTGTCGGAGACGTATCTCTAGGCCCTCTCGGTAATGCACATCACATAAGCCTTGCAAGCATTGCAACTAATGAGTTAGTTGCGGGATGATGTATTACGGAACGAGTAAAGAGACTTGCCGGTAACGAGATTGAACTAGGTATTGGATACCGACGATCGAATCTCGGGCAAGTAACATACCGATGACAAAGGGAACAATGTATGTTGTTATGCGGTCTGACCGATAAAGATCTTCGTAGAATATGTAGGAGCCAATATGGGCATCCAGGTCCCGCTATTGGTTATTGACCGGAGATGTGTCTCAGTCATGTCTGCATTGTTCTCGAACCGTAGGGTCCGCACGCTTAATGTTACGATGATAGTTACTATGAGTTTATGCATTTTGATGTACCGAAGGTTGTTCGGAGTCCCGGATGTGATCAGGGACATGACGAGGAGTCTCGAAATGGTCGAGACATAAAGATTGATATATTGGAAGCCTATGTTTGGATATCGGAAGTGTTCCGGGTAAAATCGGGATTTTACCGGAGTACCGGGAGGTTACCGGAACCCCCCGGGAGCTAAATGGGCCTTAGTGGGCTTTAGTGGAAAGGAGAAGGGTCAGCCCATGATGGGCCGCGCGCCTCCCCCCTCCCCTAGTCCTATTAGGACAAGGAGAGGTGGCTGGCCCCCTCTCTCTCTCTCCCCCTCGAGGAATCCTATTCCAACAAGGATTGGGGAGGGAGTCCTACTCCCAGAAGGAGTAGGACTCCTCCTGGCGCGCCACACCTTGGCCGGCCGGGCCCCCCCCCCCCTTGATCCTTTATATACGGCGGCAGGGGGGCACCCCTAGACACACAAGTTGATCCACGTGATCATATTCTTAGCCGTGTGCGGTGCCCCCTTCCACCATAATCCTCGATAATATTGTAGCGGTGCTTAGGCGAAGCTCTGCAACGGTAGTACATCAAGATCGTCACCACGCCGTCGTGCTGACGGAACTCTTCCCCGACACTTTGCTGGATCAGAATCCGGGGATCGTCATCGAGCTGAACGTGTGCTAGAACTCGGAGGTGCCGTAGTTTCGGTGCTTGATCGGTCGGGCCGTGAAGACGTATGACTACATCAACCGCGTTGTGCTAACGCTTCCGCTGTCGGTCTACAAGGGTACATAGATCACACTCTCCCCTCTTGTTGCTATGCATCACCATGATCTTGCGTGTGCGTAGGAATTTTTTTGAAATTACAACGTTCCCCAACAGTGGTATTCGAGCCTAGTTTTTATGTGTTGATGTTATATGCACGAGTAGAACACAAGTGAGTTGTGGGCGATATAAGTCATACTGCTTACCAGCATGTCATACTTTGGTTCGGTGGTATTGTTGGACGAAGCGGCCCGGACCGACATTACGCGTACGCTTACGCGAGACCGGTTCTCCCGATGTGCTTTGCACATAGGTGGCTTGCGGGTGACAATTTCCCCAACTTTAGTTGAACCGAGTGTGGCTACGCCCGGTCCTTGCGAAGGTTAAAACAGCACCAACTTGACAAACTATCATTGTGGTTTTGATGCGTAGGTAAGATTGGTCCTTGCTTAAGCCCGTAGCAATCACGTAAAACTTGCAACAACAAAGTAGAGGACGTCTAACTTGTTTTTGCAGGGCATGTTGTGATGTGATATGGTCAAGACATGATGCTAAATTTTATTGTATGAGATGATCATGTTTTGTAACCGAGTTATCGGCAACTGGCAGGAGCCATATGGTTGTCGCTTTATTGTATGCAATGCAATCGCGCTGTAATGCTTTACTTTATCACTAAGCAGTAGCGATAGTCGTGGAAGCATAAGATTGGCGAGACGACAACGATGCTACGATGGAGATCAAGGTGTCGCGCCGGTGACGATGGTGATCATGACGGTGCTTCGAAGATGGAGATCACAAGCACAAGATGATGATGGCCATATCATATCACTTATATTGATTGCATGTGATGTTTATCTTTTATGCATCTTATCTTGCTTTGATTGACGGTAGCATTATAAGATGATCTCTCACTAATTATCAAGAAGTGTTCTCCCTGAGTATGCACCGTTGTGAAAGTTCTTCGTGCTGAGACACCACGTGATGATCGGGTGTGATAGGCTCTACGTTCAAATACAACGGGTGCAAAATAGTTGCACACGCGGAATACTCAGGTTATACTTGACGAGCCAAGCATATACAGATATGGCCTCGGAACACGGAGACCGAAAGGTCGAGCGTGAATCATATAGTAGATATGATCAACATAGTGATGTTCACCAATGAAACTACTCCATCTCACGTGATGATCGGACATGGTTTAGTTGATTTGGATCACGTAATCACTTAGAGGATTAGAGGGATGTCTATCTAAGTGGGAGTTCTTTAAGTAATATGATTAATTGAACCTAAATTTATCATAAAACTTAGTACCTGATAGTATCTTGCTTGTTTATGCTTGATTGTAGATAGATGGCCCGTGCTGTTGTTCCGTTGAATTTTAATGCGTTCCTTGAGAAAGCAAATTTGAAAGATGATGGTAGCAATTACACGGACTGGGTCCGTAACTTGAGGATTATCCTCATTGCTGCATAGAAGAATTACGTCCTGGAAGCACCGCTGGGTGCCAGGCCTGCTGCTGGAGCAACACCAGATGTTATGAACGTCTGGCAGAGCAAAGCTGATGACTACTCGATAGTTCAGTGTGCCATGCTTTACGGCTTAGAATCGGGACTTCAACGATGTTTTGAACATCATGGAGCATATGAGATGTTCCAGGAGTTGAAGTTAATATTTCAAGCAAATGCCCGGATTGAGAGATATGAAGTCTCCAATAAGTTCTATAGCTGCAAGATGGAGGAGAACAGTTCTGTCAGTGAGCATATACTCAAAATGTCTGGGTATAATAATCACTTGATTCAATTGGGAGTTAATCTTCCAGATGATTGCGTCATTGACAGAATTCTCCAATCACTGCCACCAAGCTACAAGAGCTTCGTGATGAACTATAATATGCAAGGGATGAATAAGACTATTCCCGAGCTCATCGCAATGCTGAAAGCTGCGGAGGTAGAAATCAAGAAGGAACATCAAGTGTTGATGGTCAACAAGACCACTAGTTTCAAGAAAAAGGGCAAAGGGAAGAAGAAGGGGAACTTCAAAAAGAACAGCAAGCAAGTTGCTACTCAAGAGAAGAAACCCAAACCTGGACCTAAGCCTGAAACTGAGTGCTTCTACTGCAAGCAGACTGGTCACTGGAAGCGGAACTGCCCCAAGTATTTGGCGGATAAGAAGGATGGCAAGGTGAACAAAGGTATATGTGATATACATGTTATTGATGTGTACCTTACTAATGCTCGCAGTAGCACCTGGGTATTTGATACTGGTTCTGTTGCTAATATTTGCAACTCGAAATAGGGACTACGGATTAAGCGAAGATTGGCTAAGGACGAGGTGACGATGCGCGTGGGAAATGGTTCCAAAGTCGATGTGATCGCAGTCGGCACGCTACCTCTACATCTACCTTCGGGATTAGTATTAGACCTAAATAATTGTTATTTGGTGCCAGCGTTAAGCATGAACATTATATCTGGATCTTGTTTGATGCGAGATGGTTATTCATTTAAATCTGAGAATAATGGTTGTTCTATTTATATGAGTAATATCTTTTATGGTCATGCACCCTTAAAGAGTGGTCTATTCTTATTAAATCTCGATAGTAGTGACACACATATTCATAGTGTTGAAGCCAAAAGATGCAGAGATGATAATGATAGTGCAACTTATTTGTGGCACTGCTGTTTAGGTCATATCGGTATAAAGTGCATGAAGAAACTCCATACTGATGGGCTTTTGGAACCACTTGATTATGAATCAGTTGGTACTTGCGAACCGTGCCTTATGGGTAAGATGACAAAAAACACCGTTCTCCGGTACTATGGAGAGAGCAATAGATTTATTAGAAATCATACATACTGATGTATGTGGTCCGATGAATATTGAGGCTCGCGGCGGGTATCGTTATTTTCTCACCTTCACAGATGACTTAAGCAGATATGGGTATATCTACTTAATGAAACATAAATCTGAAACGTTTGAAAAGTTCAAAGAATTTCAGAGTGATGTTGAAAATCAT